>NC_043717.1:76242677-76521635 GCF_006229205.1 Suricata suricatta
AAACAGTAAGGGCATTTAAACTACAGATGGGGGGGCACCTGGGTGGCTCAGTTGGTTAAGTGTACGACTTTGGCTCAGGTCATGATCTCATGGTTTGTGGGTTTGAGCCCCACATCGGGCTCTGTGCTGACAGCTAGTTTAGAGCCTGGAGCCTGCTTCAGATTCTGTATCTCCCTCTCTCTCTGCCCTCCTCCTCTCCCCCTCCCCCCGCTCATGTTGTGTCTCTCTCTCTCTCTCTCTCTCTCTCTCTCTCTCTCTCTCAAAATTAATAAAACATTTAAAAATAAAAAAATAAACTACTGGTGGATTGGGGTGTCTGGGTAGATCAAGTCGGTTAAGCATTCGACTCTTTCTCAGCTCAGGTAATCTCACGCTTTGGGAGTTCAAGCACTGATCTGGGCTCTGTGCTGACAGCATGGAACCTGCTTGGGATTCACTCTCTCCCTCTGTCCCTCTGTCTCCCTCTCTATCAATAATAAATAAATAAACATTAAAGAAATCAAATAAACTACAGGTGGATATATCATTTATAATGGAACATATACCCTGGATACATACACTTTCTTCAAAGATATTCTACCTAATGCTCAGACCTCGGTTCCAAAACTGATGTTAAATTTCCACACACAAAAATAAAAATATTCAATTGGTGCAAAAAAAAAAATTTCCCAAACCTGGGAACACAGATATGCATACGTGCTATTTATAAAGATGAAATTATTTAAATATCACTATGTGTTGGCATGTTTGGTTTGAATTCTAAGCATATATTACTGTAAGACCTAAGAAGAAAAACCTCTTGAATTGAGCAAGAGATCTGATCCCCTTAAATGACATATGAAGAAGCTTTTACAAAGACGGAGACTTCAATATTCCTACAGCTTCATGAGAAGCCTCGAAGGGGTTAAAGTGGAAGGCTTACACAAACTTTGCCTCTCCGATTCTCTCTTATCTCCTCCCTCTCGGGCTCTTGGCAGCAGGCAGCACAGCACCTCAGCTGAGGCAGAACAGAGCTGAATCACTACCTTTCCTGCATCCTCTAAACTGTTGTCTGTGAAAGAGGGCTTGGGGACTTAACCATTCAGACCGCTTCCATTCAAGTGTTCCAGACGGTATATACACATCCAAACAGACACTACTCTTGGCTCTTTTGGAGTTTATAAGGGAGCAAGCATCTGAAACTGCACTCTGAAGCTGTAAGTGGCAACTGGCATTTTAAGTAACTAATAGAAGGTGCTTTTCTGTGTTGGCGCCGGCAAGGACTGACACTTTAGGAGAATGAAAGAGAAAGCATACTTTGCACGAACATAGTCCTGCTTCTCTGGCAAAATGAGGCTTTCATTCTGTTTTCCAGATATGCCAGAAATGTTCCTGAACAAGTTGCCTGTCAGTGCAAGCTTCAAAAGGGATACTTAAATGGCAAGCCCCATTCATCCTGTAAACCAGGAAAGGTAAGAGAGATTTGAAAATCTTATGATGTTATTCACGGTGAAATGCGCGGCATTATCTTATTTATCGGCAGGTGTGACAAGTAGACACCATCTGCAGCAGGAGAAACAGCAACTCCCACTTGAGAAAGCTTATTACTTAATGGATCTAGCCATTGAAGAAGCATTTGCTGCTGGAATTGTTTTTCTATAGGCTGATGTGAAACTAGATACTCTTAACAGCTTCTACCTCCCTTAGTTTTCTCTCCCCAACACAGGGCAGATAAATACAAACAGAACAGGTTAACCTCTGAAAGCTGTTGCAATTGATTGTTTTGACTTTCTCTTCTGAATTGTTCCACTGATCCTTTTCCTGACCTATTTGGTGGAATTGCAGGTGTCCTGAGGAAAAATGCAAAATTACCAGTGAATTGGTTTCAGAACTCAGGTTAAGTAAAAAAAAAAAAAAAAAAAAAAAAAAAAGTCACTACTAGGAGCTCCTGGAGGACCAAAACAAGGATCAGGTTACAGTTATCCCTCTATTCTGAACACTTAGCAGAGTGTCTAGTAGCTGGTTGGCACTCAAAGATTTGCTGAAGAAATACCAATCTGATTTGGGTGGTCCAGGCAGCACTTTGTTTTTCTTAATTAGAAACAAGCTTTGTCCAAGAGATCCCTTTCAGTATTGATGGATTAAAAACTCCACATTCCCTTCATGACCTAGGTGTGTTTGTTATTTTACTTCTGTGAGGTTATATGTATTATGCTGATGTTGAACATGACCAAGGATTTGGCATTTTGATATTCATAACCAAAACAGAATGAATTTTTTTAACTGCTGCGAGTTTTATTTACCAAATTGATGACAGCACATGCAGTGAGAAAACCAAAGACGCATTCACATCGCTTGTGCGTATTTTGATTTACATTAGAAGTGAAGGAAACCAGATGTTCAGGCTAATGTTGGACATTGGACCATTATTAAATTAATCCCTTTCCCTCTGCGATTCCCCCAAACCCCTCCTCCCCCTTTCTTTTCTTCCTTTCTCCTTTCACAATGTTTTCCAGCTTCCCTGTCTTTATCTCTACTTTTTTAAAGTTTTTATTTATTTATTTGGGGAGGGTTGGCAGTGAGAGAGAGAGAGAGAGAGAGAGAGAGAGAGAGACTCCTAAGCAGGCTCTGCACTGCCAGCATGGAGCCCAACATGGGACTCAGACCCATGAACCGTGAGATCATGACCTGAGCCAAAACCAAGAGTCGGATGCTCAACCGACTGAGCCATCCAGGTGCCTCTCTCTCTACATCTTACTCACTTATTCTTTCTTTCTTCTTATTCACACAACCCTCATCTTCTTCCTCTGCACATTTCCTTCCTTTCCCCCTCTCACTTTCTCTGTATCCCCCTTCTTCCACTCACCCCCCACCCAGCATCCTTACACTCTTTCCTATCCTCTTCTCTCCCTCTTATCCATGAATAGCTTTCAATCACTCTTACAAAGACTAGAGACTGATTATTATTTTATAAGCCTCCCACAAAGGACTGTGCGATACTCAAATTGTATAAGGGTCTTTCCATGAAAATCAGATCCTTCAGAATCAATAGAATTTCAATTTCTTTTGAAATTACATGGTGCTTTTTCTTCCCAAATGATGCAGGTTTTTAGCAGAGCAATCACATTCTCTGTGCAACCCATTAATGAGTTAGCAAAGAGAGCTATGGCAATCCTGTCTGGAAAGCTTTTATGAGAAGTTGTCACAGATACAGGATCAGAGTAACAAAGAGGATTCCTCAATACCTAACTTTTCCTTTACTCACTTGAAAATCAATGGATTTCAGAAATTAAATCAATAGATTTCTCTGAATTCACCAGGGTGATTGGTTTTCTGCAGACTATAGAGGTTTTAAGAATATGTGGTTAGTTGGTCTTCTAAACCTTCAAATGGGATATGTAAAGAAATTGACAACTGTACATAAGATCATTATTCTGTACAACTTCTCTAAGCTTCACAGAATTCTAATATTAAATCAATATTCAGATGTAAGGAAGATTCTGGGTTACTGAATCTGGGTTACTGAATTGTTACTGAAAAGCATCTATACACAAAATTAAACTTTCTAAAATTTTAGGCTGCAATCTATCCCATGTAGTTTTCCTTGAAAATCATATAACTGATAGTAACTCAAGAGCAAAGTTTCTAACAAAGTGATTATTTCTTAATTCCAGACTATAATCAGAAATCTAGTTTCCTTTGCACAATAAAAGTTGAGGAGTGGGGAAAAGGAATAAAAAGAAAAGGGAGTTTTCAGACTCTTCCCCAAAGTATATTAGCAATCAGAACAGAGATAAGACTATGCTTCTCTTCAAATTGTCAGTGCTAAGTGCATTTCTTCCTATCCATGCATTTATTCAATAATTATTGAACAGCTACTATGAGCAAGGTTAAGGGAAAGACAATTGAAAAAGATCTCAAGGAGTTTATAAATTACTATTTGGGGGAAAATACAGGCAATAGATATTTACAACATTAGGTGGATGTAACTTCTCTGGGAGAGATACAAAGTATGTGGGAATTAGGATTTGAATGGGAAATCAAGGTCAGTTTTATGAGCTGAACCATGTAGAATGGTAGCATTTGCCCAAATAGAGATATGTGAAGATGAAAGGATCTGGTCAAATAAAAACATAGAGGCAGGGAAGTAGATGACAGTGAACAATACAGCTTAGTTGGAAAGGAGAGTAGTGGAAGGATGTAGGTCAGCCAGACCTCAGGCATCGCCAGCCTTGAATGGCAAGCTAAAGAGAATGGAGTAAAGTCCAAAAGCAAATAAGGATCCTTAAACGCAATATGTGGGCTTCCAAAACTTTACTCCTTTTTCATTCTAGTTGAGTAGTTGTAAATAAATCATATGGTAATAGAATGTAGAATAAAAAGAGCAAGTCGAAGAAGATGACATATAGCTTGACACTTTTTTATGAAGTTAAAAATAAAACTAAACAACATATTGTTTAGGCAAAGGTATGTGTGTGTGTGTGTGTGTGTGTGTGTGTGTGTGTGTATGTAAATAAAAGCCAGGTAATGATTAACAAAATTCAGAGTATTGATTATTTTGGAGGATGAGTAGATAGTAGAATGAGATGGGGAGGAGCATAGGTAGACGTCCAGGGGAATTATTAATTGTTCTCAATCTTGAAGTGGGTGGGTGTTTTTCACAGGTGTTTGGCCATCAGTGTTATTAAATAAGCAAATAAAAGAGGCCCTGGGGGCACCTGGGTGGCTCAGTTGGTTAAGTGTCTGACTTCGGCTCAGGTCATGATCTCTTGGTTCATGAGTTTGAGCCCCACAACAGGCTTTCTGCTGTCTTCACAGACCCTGCTTTGGATCCTCTGCCACTCACTCTCTACCCCTCCCCTGCTTGTGCTCTGTCTCTCTCGAAATAAATAAACTTCAAAAAAAATTTTTAAAAAGAGGCCCTGGATGCACCCATGATGGCAATATGCCATAAACCAAGGAGTATGACTTATCCAACTCTGTACTTGAGTTAACTCTAAAGCTAGAGAGGCATCTCACACTTGACTTGCACTAGCAGTGAGTGAATTATCTTCCTTCCACGTCTCTCTTGGAGGGCAGGTGAACAAGTGATGCCTCTGTGTGGGCTGTGGGGGATTGTCAGAGTCCTGAACCTGAAGTGCTCTTTGCATTTGTAGAGTGGTGTTTCTCAGCCCTGGCTGCATATCAAAATCACCTGCAGAGCGTAAAGCATTACAGATGTTCATGCCCCCATGCAGACCTACTAAATCAGAGCCTCTGGAAGGAAGACTCAAGTACATACATTTTCAAAAAGCCTTATAAGCCATCCTGAGGGCATCAGGGACTAGAAACCATTTCTTGCAGAGTGTGCTTAGAAATTCTAAGTGGCTAGCTTGTCACAAAGGACAGATTTCAGGGTCCTATCAATACCCAGGAATACTGATCTAAAAAGCAAGAGAAAGGACCTAGAAATATGCATTTGTAATAAGCATCTCCAGGTGATTCTGAAGAAGGGACTTCCTGGACCATATTGAGAAACCCTGCCCCAAAGGTTCCAAAACACTAGGGACCCTGGGTGATAACTCTGTGTACTCGTTTCCTAGGGCTGCCATAAACAAAGTACCACAAACTAGGCGACTTTAAACAACAGCAATGTATTCTCTTAGGTCTGGAGTCTAGATGTCTGAAATCAAGGCATCAGCAGATCTACAAACACTGAAAAAATAGTATATTCTCCCTCCACAGACCTAAATGAGAGAGAGAGAGACTATAAAAACAAAATTGGGGAAAGCCTGCATTCCTAAAAATTCTATGATTTGTTAAAGTGACCTATGGCACCGGGACCTAGAGTTTGAAAAATGATTCTTTAGATTTAGGTCTTCTTTATTTTATTACTTTTTTAAAGTAGGCTCCATGCCCAACATGGGGCTTGAACTCATGACCTGAAGATCAAGAGTCACATGCTCTACAGACTGAGCCAGCAGTGCCCCTAGGCCCCCTTTATTTTAATGCTAGGATTTCCTGGGTAAGCCAAAGCAGTGATTCTCATCCTGGCTACACTTGAGAGCCACTTGTGAGCTTTTAAAAAATACCAGCATTTGGGTGCCCAGGTGGCTCAGTTGGTCAAGTGTCTTACTCTTGATCTAGGCTCAGGTCATGATCTCAAGGTTTGTGGGTTTGAGTCCTGTATCCAGGTCAGTGCTGGCAGGGCAGAGCCTGCTTGGGATTCTCTATCTCTCTCCTCTCTCTCTCTGCCCCTCCCCCACTCACAGTGTCTCTGTCTCTCTCAAAATAAATAAACTTAAAAAAAATACCAGTTTTTGGACCCCACCCCAGACCAATAAAATTTGAGTCTCTAGAGTACTTTCCAGGCCCCCACTGTGGAGATTATGGTTAGAAAGTCTATATCGGGGCCCTTGGTCTATATTTTATTATCTCAGGTACATCTTATGATCAATTAACTTGGAAAACACTCTCCTAATCTAACATAGTTATTAGTTGCTGTTCAGTGATCTGAATTTTTCTTTTCTTTAATAGCCATTTACCACACAGAAAGAAGCATTCAAATTGAAAACTCAGAATATCCTTTTAAAACGAATCTGCAAATAGCAAACATTTTGCAATATATCCATTAATTTGTATTTCACAAGAAATCACCATCTGTTTCTCTTAGATACCTGAATCTTTTATTTCTGTTTTTGATTTTCAGGAATATAAATCTGTTGAAGAATCTTAAGAGTCAAATCTTCTGAGCCTAGACATACTGCTGTCAGCATCTCCGAGACTGCCTCCTTCTGAGAATTCCCAGGTCTGACAACACTTTCCCTCCAGCCTACCGTGAGGGACATCAACACACGTGCTCTAGACTTCTAGCCCTAGAGCTGTGGCAGCTGGGCAGGAACCTCACAAGCTCCATCCTTAGGGGAGATTCGGAAAAACAAGAAGGGTAAAAAGTCAGATATGCTGAGCCTGAAACATATAAAAGCCTTTAGAAAGTCTCCTCACAGAAGAACCCAATTAAATCCACATAATTAGTGTGCATACTTAGATGAGTTATACATAAAACAAAAATCCTTTCTCTCTCTATCAAAACAGAGTAAAAGTCTGATTTAATACTCAGAAATTCTTGTACCCATGCCAGTCTTATAAAGCAGTTTTGCCGTATTTATTTTAATCTGTGTAAGAGTAGGACTGTGGAAAATAAAAGACTTATCTATATATTATTTTTTTAATGATTAAGCATTTCTGATAAAACCAATGTAGGAGAGGGGTGCTGTGCTGGAGGACAGAGAGTGGCAATTGCCAAACTAGAACATCACCATTTTCTTGCTTGTGCACCACTTGACTTGGTTTAAGTTGTGATTGCTTTGCATGAGATTGTTAGAACACCTCCAGTGTACTCAGAGACAGTCTACGTGACTGTGGAATGCCTCGAGGACAATAGAAAGGAAATAGAAACAGGTACTAACTGAAGTCTTGAGTGATGACTGAGGTGCATTTCAAGTACCATGGAAATCTCACTGGCCGGGCCCATTTCCCCACCCTGGCAACAGAGGTTGATAACACTTCCGATAAGTATTCCAACCTCTACATGTATGTGGGCTTATTCCTGAGCCTCCTAGCCATTCTCCTCATCTTGCTCTTCACAATGCTCCTTCGGCTCAAACATGTCATCTCACCCATCACTTCTGAGAGCACAGAAAGTGTTCCTCAATTCACAGATGTAGAGATGCAGAGTCGAATCCCCACTCCTTAAAGCCAGGATGAATAGAAGCTTTAGTGGATCTCAGTGGACCCTTGTATGGTGATATCCAGGAAAGTTTCTTTTGTTGCACGTAGTTTTCCATGTAGAATATCAACAAGTTATTTATTTATTTAACAAGTTGTTCATGGTTTTGTGTGTGTGTGTGTGTGTGTGTGTGTGTGTGTGTGTTCTTCTTGATCTTGATACTTCTTGTGGGATATCTAAGAGGTTTAAGACTCACTCTTTGCCAGGAATAAAGGAAATGGCAGCTGGTTGGGAGGGCAGGTTTCCATAGTAACCAAAGAGAGCCTGGGCCTTGAACAAACCTGAGACCACAGAAATTCATATGCAGCTTGTGTAAAATTCACAGGATCCCTGGAAGCTCCAAGAACAAGAAAAATCTGCTCTCAAAGAGGCTGATGGTTCAAAGAGGGCAACCCCCAAGTAAAGAACAAGTTTTAATTTAGCACTTACCCTAAAGAGTCGCCTCTGCTGATATGAAGGTAAATCATGTCAGAGGTTAATAGAAGGGACCATAAACCCTTTCCCAGAGCCGTGATTTTATCATCTAAGGCCATCAGGTTTGTCCCAAATGAAAGAAGAAATTTAAAGAAACTGTCTCAGTTTAAAGAGCAAGTGTGCAAAAAGAAGTTTCTAGTCAGCAAATTCACCTAGAGAGGGTAAATGTGCATTTTATATCTGTGTTATTACTATTACTGGACCTTTAAAAACTCAGATAATGGCAGATGTATTACAAAGATCCAGAATAATGAGCTTCTCCCAAACCAAGGAAAGATTAAGTCAAAATGTACTCATGACAATGAACCTTTCATTATACATGCAGCTTCTTTACCTTTTTCTCCCTCCCCATCATGCTCCAGGATTGAGTTGCACACAAACATGAGCTTTGTTTAAAGATGGCCTTGACAAAAAAAAAAAAAAGACAACTATCCTTTAAAACAGGAAGGAAATAATCTTGGTATTCTGTCATTGAACGATTATGGCTTTGGACAAAACATTCAAGCTTCTGGGTGCCAGATTTTTCTTTCTGAAAAATGATCAGAGAGCTATTTAGTCATTACTGGACTCCTTTTAGATCTGAGTATAAGAAAAAGACAAGGGAAGAAAGGACTAAACACCACCCTCCTACATATCCTTATTAAGATCAATGTCCTCAACTGTCACATTTGTCTTTCCCAGAAAATGCATTTCCCTTCCTGATCCCTGCTGAAAGATGATGTGGCTCAATTATTACCTATGAGAGAAATATATTTTTAAAAGTTTTATTCTCATAAGTAGCCTGGTATGCCAGGACTGAAGGAAGAATTTGATTTTTGTAAAAAAAAAAAAAAATGAATGTTCTAAAAGTGAACCAGAGGAGGTGAGTACTGTTTACAAATTAGAAATTAGAAGGCCAGTCATATACTTGCCATTGAAAAACTAATACACATGTGTTAAATTCTACCCACTTAAAAAAAAAAAAGTCTGTCTGCTTTAAAAATATCAGTTCTTTCTTGCACCTAAAAGATGATCACCAAATTTCACAGGGTGCTGTCTTGGGAACTGCAGTGGTGGTAAGAGAAATGGTACGGATGTTAGGTTAATGCCACCTCCACCAGGCATGCAGCTCTCTCTAATCTGTTACCAATTTAGATTGGCCCCTTTACTCTGATCTAAATCTAGCCTGGTGGTGAAATTCCCAAGTGCTTTCTACTTTTATACACAATCATTTGCCAATACTCCTCTCTCCAAGGGGCTGCAGTGTGTGGAATCCCCACTTGCAGAGCTAAACTTAGCAGCAAACGCTGACTCTGGCACACCTGTTACAGTAGCGCACTGTAAGAGATGGCAGCCACATTCTGCACCATTCAGAAGAGATAAGCAGACAGGCGAAGACTCAGATAGAACATACACTTGCCTCTGGGCATTATATTTTCCAAAATGCATAGTGACTCTTATGTTATTGTGTCTGGTGGTTCGAGTTGTGTCTTTATTCAACACTCAGACTCCATGTACTCCATAAGGTTTTAGTTCTTAGCAGCCTTACATGCGGGCTTCATCAAAGGCTGGCAGGGTACTCCACAACTTCTGAAGGACACACATATCCCCTTATTCCAGGAACCCCCTTTTGTGCTCACAGTATTTGTATGCACTTTACAGTTAAGAAGTCAGTGCTGGATACATGAAAGTACTGATTACGCTTTCTACAGCAGTGAATAGCAAGATACCCAATGCCTTGTTGCCAGATTTGATGAACAGACAGACTACAAATCTATTCATGCCCACTTGACGTCTGCAGCTCAAGGTTCCAGAGTTTAAAACTCTTCTTTAATCATTGGCTTGGATGGAGAATCCTGATTTATGATTAGGTTACTCACCTGGAAAACAAGCGCTCTCTTTCATCACAACTACCCCATGGGATCCAGATCTTCACTGAGCGTTAACCAAAGCGCACAGCACGCTTGCACTAAAATAGCAAAATGTCCCCCCCCACACACACATGTTCCAGTGATAACACAAATGGAAATGCATTTAAGTAGATGTGTCATTATGGTGACTCACATGGTATTTAATCTTTAGGAAAATAAACGGAAGGTTTTCATTGTAGCAAACTTACTATAAAGAAAAGAATTGTCCATTTCTATTAAATTATATTCTATCCCTCAGTATATTAATTAACATGTATTACTGCTCAAAGAGTCAGCTAGAGCACTCAATGAGCATTATTTGAATTTATCCATCTATCCAAAATGCTGACTTCGCTATTCTTTCCCCCATCCCCACTCTCCAAAACCTGCACGGTAGCCTAAATGTATATAAACAGGTTATTTATATGTAGATGTACTCTGCTTTAAGGTGAAAAAAGGATTCTTCATTTATTATTATGCTGACCCATATGAAATTGCCATTTCCCTAGGTCAAAAGTGCTCAAATATCAGCAATTTCATGTAATTCAACCTAATAAAAAGACTCACAACATGAATTCTCTAAATGGTAACCTCTCCTAATATGCTTAAGAATAATTCAATTTCTGGGGTGCCTGTTCCAGTTGGCTAAGAGTCCAGCTCTTTATTTCAACTCAGATCACGATCTCACGGTCATAAGATTAAGCCCCACGTAGGGCTCCACACTGGGTGTGGAACCTGTTTAAGATTCTCTCTCTTCCTCTCTTTCTGCCCCTCCCCCTCCCATGCATGCATTCTCTCTCCTCTCTCTCTATCTCTTTCTCTCAAAAAATAAATCAGTTTCTAAAAATGTACTCTGCATACATTTCGGGATAATGGGTTACATCGAATAAGGTCTATTGTAAAAGGCTTCTGTGTTATGTATTAGGCAGGGAATATTAAGGTTAGTCAAGTAAAGATGGGTTCATCCAGCCTAATCTTTCCATCTATGCCAAATCTGAAGCTTTGGACTCATAAATGAGTTTGACTGCTGCAGACCCACAGAACTTACTAAGTAGGTAAAAGGGGTCCACTTAATGCAATTAAATGGTTATATTTAGTAATACATTTTAACCTGCATTTGTACTAAAAGAACAACTTTTTTTTAACAAAACGAAGACTTGTGTGAAAGGAAAAAAATTGGGTTTCTTCTGTTTGAAGCTGTCAATATTTGAGGGAGATCCATATTGTATAAAAATATAAATATAATATTTCAATGACCATTTGGCATGTCATTTTTGGTCCATGGAGAATAAACTGATTTGCTGATAACATACCTATTGTCTGAAGAATGTAAAACCACATTAGTCTCTTCATCCTGTTATAAATTGTAACAACTGGAAATGTGTGGAATTCATAACTTTGAGGTGTCATCATTTCTTCTGATTCCCCCATTTCCCAGCCTTTATTTTTTTCTGACTTGCAAACTTACTGATGCATTTGTTTCTGCAGTAGTAAGATGTGTAAAATGGACAAAGGCTTTTCGGCCACCAGTGCAGGTGACCTGGGATAATGTGACATAAGTCCTCTAAAGTGTCAATATCTTCCAACATTTCCCATGCCTCGTAGGGTATTTTTTAAATCTATCTTTCCTTTTGTGCTTTCTTTATTTGATCCTCACAGTGACCCTGTGAGTAACTGGGTGGAGGTATTAAAGTCTGTTCTACGTCAGCACGTAAGTGAGAGAGGCATTCATGGTTACATACAGGCCGAGTCAATATTACTCTGCCAGTCTTTGGACGCCTGGTTTAGTCCCATCCCACCATGTTTTCCTTTCTGAGCCCTGAATAGCTGTTTCAAAGCTATCCATTCTTGAATATTCCAAGTTCTGCCAACAAAAATTGAGCTCTATAGATGACAACTCCCTGTGCCCAAATTCAAAACAAATAAGCAGAATTCTTCCATCTCCTCAATTTTATAGCCACAGCGATGCATATTCACAGATTGTAAGAAAGTTTACACAATGGCAGATCCCACAGCTTTAATTTACATGAATAAAGGGAGGATGCAAAAATATGGATGAACTATCACCCACCATGCAAATCCCAATCCTCTGATCATTTAACTGAATGTTCCCAGTCGATGCCAACCTCTCATATGCATAATTATCTCTCCCCTCACCCCCTAGAAATGAGGATACTTCCTCTTAGGTAAAAATCATGTACTTTCTACAAATTGTATAGTGTTCCAAGTGTACACAGCAGTTCTATTTGTGCTCTATAATAAATGCGATGACATTAAAAGGGAGAAAATTCCTGGCTACAGAAGCTTCTGCTAGCCACAAAGAATGAATTGCTATGCTTGCAGGAAAAGGAGACAAAAATATGAAACACATGTACAGTAGGAAAAGGAAGCACACATATTATAAATATAGGTGAAATTTTGAGGGGCACCTGGATGGCTCAGTCAGTTAAGGGTCTGACTTCGGCTCAGGTCATGTCTGACAGTTCGTGACTTCGATAGAGCTCTGAGCTGTCAGCACAGAGCCTGGAACCTGCTTTGGGATTCTGTGTCTCCCTCTCTCTCGGCCCTCCCCCTCTCATGCTCTGTCTCTCTCTGTCTCTCTGTTTCTCTCTCAAAAATAAACATTAAAAAATTAAAAAATAATAAACATAGGTGAGATTTTTAAAAATAGTTTTAGCAATTCCAGGTATTCTGATTCATTTTCACAAGTTTTATTGATTACATCATACATAAACAAGGAGGAGAATAAAAGAGACATATTGTACAATGCACTGGGCTAGGTTCTGTGGGAATCTAAAGTTTGCAATCAAAAAGCTCACAATGTGGCAAAGATGATAAGTACCTAAATTTGTCCATTCATTTACTCATTCATTCAACATTTATTTAGCACCTACTGTGTGTAGTCACAGAGAACACAAGGCACAGTCTATGCCCTGGTGAAGGTTACATTCTACTGGGATAGACAACAGCAATCAGATAATTACGAGAATACTGTGTTACAAGGGAGAAGTACAGGGTGGTTGGGAACATACAGAGTAGCAGAGATGCTGCATTGCCAGTCCTAGAGTGTCAGGAAAGACTTTACTGAGGAGATAATAATCTAAGCTAAAATCTAGCAGATGTGTAAAAGGAGAGACTAGGGCAAGTGTTCCATAGAAATAACAGCACATGCAAAGATTCGGAAATCAAATAAACCTGTCACACTTGAAGAAGCATCATGAGTGAGGAGAAGTCTCCTGAAGGCCAGCAAGATTTACAGGGACAAGCACATGCAGAGCCTTGTGGACAATGCTATAGGTTTTTTCCTTTATTTTCAGCATGGAGAAGAAGAGAACTCTGGCAGCGTTCTGTAGGACAGATTGAAGAGTGGCAAGAGTGGATGCAGGGAGACCACTTGAGAGGTTATGGCAGTGGTTCAGGAGAAGGGTGATAACACTTTAGACTTGCCACCATCAAGTGGTAGGAGGTAGGAATAGAGAGAAGTGGATAGCTTTGAGATAGATTTTAGGAGATAAAATCAGCATTACTTAGAGAAGAATTGCATAAGCGATAATTGGGTAAGTGAGAAGGAAGGGTCTAGAATGACATACTGGTTTCTGGTTTGAACAGGGTCTGGTGGCTTTATTCACTGACATACAAAACACTGGAAGATAATTGGATCAAGGGAGCTATGAAGTTGGTTTAGGACATGTTTAGCTTGATGTACCTTTGAGACATCTATATGCGGTATTCAAGAACCAGTTGAATTATGGGTCTGGAGCTCACATTAGAGATTAAGGCTGAAGACAGAAATTTCAGAGGTATAAATGGATGAGATTGCTCAGGGAGGGGTGGTAGAATAGACTAAAGAATAGATTCAAAGAAAAAAAATGACAATTATATAACATAGAATATGCCCAAATATGCTCCTCCCTGCTTTGGGATGATTAACTACCTGTCAGGCAGGGTGGGAAAGAAGATTAGGTTTAAGGATTTTCAAACTGAGATTTCACAGAGATACTTGGGAGCAGAAAAAGTAGAGAGAGGGTCAGAGCCAAAGAAGAGAGAGGGGAGAGAGAAGATTTCAGCCTGGGGAGACCAAAGTCAAGCATTAAGTACAAAGCTCAGGAGCAGGACCATCGATAAGAAGGAGATAGAACCAATAATCAGAAGCCAGAAACCAATGGAGCAGTGTAAGTACAGGTATAGAATAGCACAAAGAGGGTCCTGAGAGTTTGTAGTGAAAAAGGGTGGGTTGTCAAACACAAGTATGGGATTGTGTTGATCATGGTCCTGGCAGGAAGCAGATGGCATTCTCAAATAGAATAAAGAAACTTTAAAGGAGGGACTATCTGCACAGGGAGGGTAGGATTGAGGGCCACCAACAGATGGCAAAACACCCAAGGCCTGACAGAAGCAGAAAGCCACTCCTAGGCTTGTAGGGGGACGGGGAGGTCATCGTGATTGGGACCTGACATTCCATGTAGCCATGAGGAAGACACTATTAACCTTAGATAAAGAGGCAAAACCAGTAAGGGGCTGAAGAATTAAATATACCACTTTCTTCTCCACATTCTATCCTGCTGGTACAGACTGAATCTACCTGGAAGCCAGAGAGCAAGCAAGCCCAGATGATGAAGTTTGGAGAGAGCAGCCTCCCGAGCAAAGAACAGAGAGGAGAAACACTGTCCAAATGGACATGGAGAAGACAGGGAATATCTAGCGGGAAGAGGTATGTCCAGGTGCCTTAAAGATCTGACTTGGGTATTACTGAATAGGATTTTACCAAAAAGAGATAGAACATGCTACAGATTTTCAAAGGGGTTGTGTCATTCAATCCAATCAGAAAAGCCAAAACCATTCTAGCTTTTAAATGGACAGAATTTAATACAAGGACTTGATAACACATGTGATAGAAGAAAAATGGGGAGAGAATAACAACCTACAGATTAGCAGAAACAGAAAGCTACCACCAATCCTAGGGTTTAAGAAACAATGGGAAGAAGTGATACTACCAGAGCCCAGAAGCTGGGACTCTCTTTGGTCCCTAGAATCATGGAGGGGCCTCCCAGGCAGGGGATGAAACTGCATAAGGAGCTACCTGGTAGAATTCTGGGACCTTACCTGAAGGGGCTCTTTGGCAGGAGCCAAAACCATGGAGGAGAAAGATTTTGATCCATTTTTGGAAATGCATGTTGTGGTTGATTAATGTCTTTTAAGATGAAAAGGATACTAGAAGCATGCATGCCATACATCTTTCATTATAGACATAGGTATATTTCCTTATACCATGGCTGTGTAACATGGATATACAAAGTGTTACTGTAAGAGCTACTGGAAGCAGAATTCTTAAGGAGAAAACTGTCTTGATCTGGGAAAACACTTATAATAGGCCATCTTAATTGTGGAAAGATAACCTTCAGAGTATAACTGGTTTGGGCCAGAAGCAAGAAAAAGATAAACTGTAACATAAGAAATGAACGTGTATTTCAGTGGTTGTTGTGCATGAAATAGATATGACAGGTAAAATATACTGCATAGGGGTGCCTGAGTGGCTTAGTCAGTGAAGCATCTGACTCTTGGTTTTGGATCAGGTCATGATCTTGCACTTTGTGAGTTTGAGCCCCATGTGGGTTTCTGCGCTGGCAGCGTGGCACCTGCTTGGAATTCTCTCTCCATCGCTCTCTGCCCCTCCTCTGCTCATGTTTACATACACTCTCTCAAAAGAAATAAACTTTAAAAACATACAAAATAGGCAGGGGACCTAGCAACATGGCAGGAGGCTAGGAACCAGGCAAGAGAGAGAACCAATGAAGATTCTTCCCTTAGAAGAACTCTGAAGAACACCAATGGTTAATGCTCAATTTTAAGGCTTTTGCTAGGATGCCCTAAAATGTAACCCTCCTCCATGCCTCCAAACCATCATTTAAGTCTGCAACCTATGCTGCCTGGAAATATCAGTACTTTGGTAAGTGAAGGGACCATGGTGATGTCTTACATGGTGCCATGGTGCAGAAAATGGACTACAAACACAGAAGGCAAAACAAAGAGCAAAAATGCTGAATTTCGTAAAAAGCAAAGGTGAAATACAGAGGTTAATAAGAGAAATATAAGACTTTCTTTTACCCCAAACCTTAGATACTAAAACTCATTAGATGCCAGGAGACAGGCTAATTACACATCTAAATAAAGCCCTTCAAAATTTAGTATTTCAGACTACCACACTGTTGAACACTTGTTCACCAGTCTAATAAATATGTAGGTGATGTTGAAATCTGCTAGCTAATTTTGACATATTTATACTCAAGACTTGTGACTTGTGGGTAGAGTATGTTCTGGAGAATAAGAGATACTGATTTCAAATGTTTGAAGAATCATCCCATTGAAATGGTAGGGACATAATCTATGTCATTTGGAAGGGCAGAACTAGGACCCACAAATATAATTTAAAGGGAATGAGTTTTAAAAAATAAAATAGAGGCGCCTGGGTGGTTCAGTCAGTTAAGCATCCAACTTTGGCTCAGGTCATGATCTTGAGGTTTGTGAGTCCGAGCCCCACTTTAGGCTCTGTGCTGACAACTCAGAGCCTGAAGCTTCCTTTGGATTCTGTGTCTCCCCATCTCTCTGCCCCTCCCATGCTCATGCTCTGTTTCTCTCTCTCTCAATAATAAATAAAAATGTTAAAAAAGTTAAGAATAATAAAATTAAATAAATAAAGGGAGTAAGATTTACAGGCAAAGAATTTTAGCTTATTGTGTTTCTATAAACGGAGATTTCAAAAAATACAGCAGGGTTTTGTTTTGTTTTGTTTTGTTTTGCTTTGTTTTGTTTTGTTTTGTAAAGTAGGATATTAATTGGAAGAGTTCAAGAATTCTGATGACCATATCAGAGATAATGATAATAATCACTAATATATTTTGAAGACTTATTATATGTTAAGCTATATGCTTAATAGTCTACATGCATTCTTATTTAAATAAGAAAACCCACAAAGTAGATATTATTATCTTCATTTTACCCATAAGAATAGTGAAGCTTCCAAAGGTTAGCCATCTGCTACCATTATGTTCTACTGCCTACCTAAAGCTACAGAAGCAATGCATATATTGCCCAGGAAGATGGCTTAGGGGACTTCTAATTGTAAGATTCTAAATGTGTGCATATATATAAGTATGTATATTCAATATAGGAGCTCAGCATGTGTGCGTGTGTGTGTGTGTGTGTGTGTGTGTGTGTGTGTGTGTGGACATTTTTACATAAAACACTAGGAAAAGACACTCTTTAATCCATGGAATAGAGGAGTAAAAGATGGCCCTCTCAATAGAAAAAAATCAACATAAATCAAAGTTGATACAGAGAGAAGGTTTGTAAAATTTTGGTTGGCAAGACATGGGAAGTGAACAAATCCTATGAAGTTGACCAAGGTTGAGCTAGATAGCCTGGAAACCATGACTGGAATGTAAAGAAACATGAACTACTTCAGTTGTAATGTAAATGGACCATCTGTGATTTTGAATCACAAAAAGAAAGATCTACATAGCATCTTAAAAAAGGACACAAAGAACTAATCGGTCATTGTTTATGAAGCAACAATACTTTTTAAGTTTTTTAAAAGTAATTTCTACCCCCAACGTGGGGCTCAAACTTATGACCCTGGGATCAAGAGTAGCATGCTCTACTGAGCATCAGACTCTCATGGTTCGTGGTATCAAGCCCTGTGCTGACAGCACACAACCTGCTTGGGATACTCTCTCTCCCCTGCTTGTGCTCTTTCTGTCTCTCAAAAATAAATAAACCTTAAATATATACATATATATATCATAATGTACATATCCTTCTGCAACTTATGATGATGATGATGTTTATTAGGTTTGTGATATTAATTTTCACTATTGTATTCCATTGTATAAACATATAGTAGTTCCCCCTTATCCACAGTTTAGCTTCCTGCAGTTTCAGTTACCCATAGCCAACTGCAGTCCAGAAGCAGGTGATCCTCCTTCTGATATATCATCAGAAGGTCAATAGTAGCCTAACACTACTTCACAATGCCTACATCATTCACCTCACTTCATCTCATCACATTGGCATTTTATCATCCCACATTATCACAAGAGGAAGGATGAATACAGTCCAATAACATACTCTGAGAGAGAGACCACATTCATATAGCTTTTATCACAGTATGTTACAATTGCTCTATTTCATTATTATTGTTGTTTATCTCTTACTATGCCTAATTTATCCATTAAACTTTATCATAAATATGCATGTATAGGAAAATACTTAGTACATATAGGGTTCAGTACTATCCACGGATTCAGGCATCCACTGGGGGTCTTGGTATGTATCCCCCATGGATAAGGGGAGACTACTGTACCATAATTGCTTTATCCATTTTCTTTGATGAGTGTTTTGTGGGATATTAATAGACCTACACTAGCTTTCTTTTGGTTAGTATTTTCCAGGTATGTTTTTTACTTCCTTTTACTTAAAGGATGTGTGTTCTTATCTTAGGTATGTATCTTATAAACGCAATACTAGATTTAGCTTTTGTATTGCATTTAATAGCTGTGTGTTTTAATTGGTGTGTTTAGCTTGTTTACATTTACTAGAATTACCAAGACTTATCACTATCATCTTATTTCTCTTGGTTTTTATTTGCTTTTTCTCCCCCTTCTTTCCTACATCTCATTCAGTTTTTTAATCATTTAATTCCCTTTTGTTCCCTCTACTGATTTGAAAATTAGGTATTCTGTTTCTATTTTTTGGTGATTAACCTTAAACTATTAAGTTATTTTATGATATTTAATATAAAGGGTAAAGGTCATCAGCAAGTCTAGTCTCCTCTTTCATAATGCAATGACTGAACAGTAGAAGTTTTTTTAAGTTTATTTACTCATTTTGAGAGAGAGATAGAGTGCAGGAGGGACAGAGAAAAGGAAAGAAAGAGAATCCCTGATGCAGGGCTTGATCTCATAAACTGTGAGCCATGACTTGAGCTGAAACCAAGAGTCAGATGCTTAACCAACTGAGACACCCAAGTGCCCCTGAATAGTAGAAGTTCTTAGTTAAAATTTCTTTGGGGCACCTGGGTGGCTCAGTCAGTTGAGTGTCCAACTTCGGCTCAGATGATGATTTCACAGTTCGTGGGTTCGAGCCCTGTGTCAGGCTCTGTGCAGACTGCTAGCTCAGAGCCTGGAGTCTGCTTCAGATTCTTTGTCTCTTTCTCTCTCTGCCCCTCCCCTGTTCACGTTCTGTCTCCCTCTGTCTTTCAAAACAAATAAATGTTAAAAATTTTTTTTAAATAAAATTTCTTTTCTCTCAGCTTCTTATCTATTCTCTTTAAGCATTTTATTCCCATAATTTCAGTTTTAAATTTCATTTTTGTTTTTATTAATATAATGTATGAACAAATCCTAAAATTCTTAAAACATCATCCTGAGTAAAAAAGTCATAGAAGGTACATATTTTATGATCACACTTATATTAATTTCCAGAATGGTGCTATCCAATATGGTAGTTACTAGATGCATGGGGCTACTGAGCACATGGGTTACTGAGATGCATGGGGCTACTAATATATAATTACTCCAAATTGAGATGTACTATCAATGAAAACTGAACACTGATTTCAAAGACATAATATAAAAAATGTAAAATATCTAATTTTAATTTTTATACTGATTACACGTGGACAGTGGTAACTGGATTGAATAAAACACGTTATTTAAATTAGTCATCTGGGAGGCATTTAGGAGTTTCAGTCAGTTGAGCATCCCACTCTTGACTTTGGCTCAGGTCTCGATCTCATGGTTCATGGGTTCAAGACGTGCATCAGGTTTTGTGCTGACAGTGTGGAGCCTGCTTGGGATTCTCTCTCTCACTCTCTCTCTGCCCCTTCATCACTCATGCCCTCGGTTTTTCCCTCTCAAAATAAAAAAGCCTTGAAAAATCAGTCATCTGTTTTTTTTTACTTTTAGTAACATGGCTAACAGAAAAACTAAAATTATACACATGGCTAGGATTTCGACTCATAGTATTTCTCTATTTGAGAGTGTTATTCTAAAAAAACCAAAACTTACCTATGGTGAAAAAGTCTAAATAGTAGTTTCGTTTGGGGAGATGGGGGTGGGGATCAACTGGGAAAGTCAGGAAGAAATTTCCTGTGGTGATAAGTATGTTTTATGGTTTGATGAAGGTTATTAATAACACAGGTTATTAATTTGTCAGAATTTAGAATTTTAAGCTCTCATGAATGATAAACACCTAAGCATATAAAGTGTTTAGGATAAATTATACTGACATTTTCAATTTATTTTGAAATGCACCAAAAAGTTAAGATTTTATACATGGACAAAGGGATGAATAAATAGAAAGTTGAATGATGAAGCAAATATTACAAACTTAATTTTACAATACAGGGTATGGGTATACAGTTGTACACTGTACAGCAGGCTTTCAATATTTTTGTATGTTTGAAAATGTCCATTATGAAATGATAAATAAAATTATATATGTAGATAATTTTATAAAATAAATACATGAAACAATGGTTTTCAAGACACCAGCCATCAAGCAATGAAGGACTCTTATTTGTATATATGAGGTGCAAATGAAATGAACCTTATGATTACCCTGGCTTCCAGAGATTTTTCAAGGCCATCACATAAGGAGGAGGTATTGAAGCAAAGGTCGGTAGTCTTTCTCTATGGAGGATAAAACTGAGGGTTTGGCGAGACCAGTGCAGAAAAAGTTAAGAGGAAAGAAACAGAACCCCAGAGACCTGAAGAGGTCTCCCCTCAAGTATATCCAACAAAGAAGATAAAATGGAATCATAAAAAAAATCCAAAAGAAGTCAGAAAATGAGGGAAAAGTGAAAATAAAACCCAATGGGACAAAAAGAAACAAATAAGATGATAGATTCCAACCTAACCATATCAATGATCATATCAATGCAGATTGTCTAAACATCGAAATTAAGAGGCAGTGTTGGCCATATAAAATAAAAAAATAAGAATCCACTATATGCTACAGGCAGAATATATGCTTTAAATATAAAAAAACACAAATAGGTTACAAGTAAAAAGATAGAAAAATATAGCATGTGAACTTTAATCAAAAAAAGAGCTGGAGTGGCTATATTAAAATCAAAGTCAATTTCAGAGCAAACTATTAACAGGGATAAAGTATTTTATTTTGTTAGCATGATGGGGTCAGTTAATTAAGAGGATGTAAAAATCTTAAATGTTTATGCACTAACAGGCTTCAAAATTCATGAAGCAAAAGTTGATAGAACTGCAAGGAAAACCAGACAAACTCAGAATTACAATCTAGGAACCTTTATACTCCTCTCTAAATAATGGGTAAAATAAGTAAGTAGAAAATTAGCAAAGATACAGTAGACTTGAACACCATTCTCAACCAACTTGACCTGATTGACTTTCATAGAACACATCATGCAACAATACCAGAATGTCCTGTCAAGTGCTCAGGGAATATTTAACAAGACAGACCATATTCTGGCCATAAAACAAATGTCAATAAATTCACAAGGATTCAACTCATGCAGTTTGTCCTCTGACAACAGTGGAACTAAATTAGAAATCAATAACAAATGATCTTTGGAAATTCCCCTATTTACAAAAGAAATAACACTTCTTCATAATGCACATATCAAGTAAGAAATAAAAAGGAGAATTAGATAATATTTTAAACTAAATGAACTTTCACTACAGCATATCAAAACTTGGAGGATGCTACTAAAACTGGGAAAGACATTGAGAATCCCAATGCCGGCTGCATCCCGTGACCCCAGGATCACAACCTGAGCTGAAATCAGGAATCGGACGCTCAACTGACTGAACCCCCCAGGCACCTCGGAAACTGATATTTAAAAACAGTATGAAATTCTTAGAGCTACATATAACCAATAATGTGAAAGACCTGCACACAAACATTGCTGAAAGAAATTATAGAAGACCAAAATAAATGGAAAGAGGTTTCCTATTCATGATTTGGTGAACAATGTTGTTAAGATGTGAACTCCCCAAAACTGATTTATAAATTCAAAACAATTCCAATCAAAATCACAGTAGGCTCTCTTTTTTTACCTTTTGGAATTGATGAGACATTTCTAAAGTTCATGTTGTTGGAGAGGGCAAATTCTTCCTCTACTCTCAATGTTTTCCAGAAGGACTAAGAATTCCATTGACAGGGGCACCTGGGTGGCTTGGTCAGTTGAGCGTCTGACTCTTGATTTTGGCTCAGGTCATGATCTCATGGGTTCGTGGGATGGAACCTTGTGTCAGGCTCTGCACTGACAGTACGGAGCCTGCTTGAGATTTTTCTTTCTCTTTCCCTCTTTCTCTGCCTTCCCTCCACTCATCCCCCCCTCTCTCTCTTTCTTTCTCTCTCTCAAAATAAACAAACAAGTAAACAAAAACAATTTGATTGACATTAGACAGATTAACAGGGAAAAAAATCAAACTTTTATTACATATACACAGATGTCTAATAATGAAAATAAGACCCAAACAAATAACTAACATGGGCAGCGGGTATACATGTTAGATAAACAGATAATAGATTTCTGAGGAATTTACAGGATAAGGAAAAAATGTGTTTGGGAGTTTTAATTATTAAGGAATTCTAAGCAGAATTTTGGCTGAGGTAGTAGTAGATTATTAAAAAGTAACAAAGTTTATTTCTATAGCTTTCTCAACCTTTAAGTCCCTATCTCGGGTGATAAGGATGTCCTTTTGGTCGACTACAAGGATGGCATTTTTCATATGGATCATGTTTCTTGCTGTCGGAGACAGAGGAGGGTCTGAGTATCTTTGTACCGGCTCATTCCCAAGTAGCTTTAATTCAGAGTAATCTGTATGCCATTGTGGTGCATTTGGGGGTAGCCTGTCCTGGGCCCCTACAATGTGGAAATGCCAAAGACCTAGGATAGCCAAAATAATTCTGAAAGGAATGAAGTTAGGGACTAACATATGATTCCAAGACTTATTATAAAATCATAGTACTCAAGGCAGGATATTGTTGGCACAAAGGTAGATACATAAATCGATGGAACAGAACAGAGAGTTCAAACATAAACCAACACATACACAGACAACTAATTTTTGACAAATGCAAAGTCAAAGCAGTGGATAAAGAAAAGCTTTTTTGATAAATGATGCTGAATATCCATAGGCAAAAAAAATGACTTCTGATCATGGAGGTCCATATTTTGCACCATATGCAGAAAGTAACTCAAAATGGACCTTGTATCTAAATGTACAAACCTAAAACTCCTGACAGAAAGTATAGGAGAGAATCTCTGTGACCTTGGATTGGGCAAAGATTTTCCAGATTTGACAGCAAAAACACAATCCATAACAGAAGAAAATGAAAAATTGGATTTCTTCTAAATTTAAAACTTTGGCTCTTCAAAAGACAATGGTCAGAGAATGAAAAACAAGCCACTACTTTCACTTTCATGATACACTTCAGATCATACTCTGCTTCCTCTACCTGGAAAGCTCCTTCCACCTCTGTACCCTTAATATACTACCATTCGTTCATCAAAATAGCTTGATTGAACCCCAATATCAAAGTCTATCAGTTTTCTTGATTCTCCCCCCAAGAACATAGTTAATTAATATTTCCTCTGTGTAACTCAGTGGATATAATTGCTTATATCCTTTTTCTAAATTTTTAAAATGTTTTTATTTATTTTTTAAAGAGAGAATGAGAGCAAGGAGCAGAGAGAGAGAGGGAGACACAGAATCGGAAGCAGGCTCCAGGCTCTGAGCTGTCAGCACAGAGCCCAACCCGGGGCTCAAACACACAAACTGTGAGACCATGACCTGAGCTGAAGTCAGATGCTTAACCAACTGAGCCACCAAGGCACCCATAATTGCTTATATTCTTGCATGTAATCATTGCATTGCAACTTACTCATTTGCATATATGTGAGCTCTTTGAGAGAAGACATTCATCTTTATATCCTCAGTGACTAACACAGAACCTGGCACCTAGGAGATGTTTAGTAATACTGAATGGCTGACTGCATGGCTAAATACCATATGCTGACTCTCATCCTGCATCTCCTCTAGTGCCTAGAGCTGAATTTGCTCAGGGGGCAGATCTAACTCCACAACCTGGCTCACCTACACTGTTCCATCCAGATGCAGTTCATCCCACTTACCCACAACTGGATCCTGAAATATATAAAAGATTTACAAGTACTGTGAACATTTTAGTTGTCATTATTGGGAGTATAAGCTACTTCAACATTTGGGAGGTTGCTTTTAGTAAACAAGTTGTTTACTCCCACAGCCTGAATATGATAGTAACACTGTTCTTTATGTATCCATTTCCTTGCCAAACCTTTTCCTCACTATTCACAGGCTGAATTCTGAAAATTTCTGATTTAGTCGAGCCAAAATTAGTGGGATTTTGCTTTACATGAAGAAAATAGGGATAATCATAATAATTTTGGGATAAAAAACGCTTCCTTCTAGCATATGGCCCTAGTACCACTTTATAATCTTTTTCATCTGCAAGTAGGAATTAAGGTTTGAATGTCTCCATTTATTTTTAATCAGACTTTTTCATTTTGCTTGATCATTAATTAAAAGATATGTGGGCTATAGCTATCACAACAGGTTGTGATGGAAATAGAAGTGATGTCATAAATTCAGTGTTGCAGCACAAATTTGAAGACAGAAAAAAATGAAAACGTAGATAATAAAGGAAAACTTGCTATGTGATAATTAGGGAAAGAACCATATGAAATTTTTAAAAAGTGAAGTTGAAATATATTGATGACTATTTCTTCAGAATTTAGTGGAAGGAAACTTTTTCATGACAGCTGTGCTCATTTATATTGGATTCATGTATATGATCAATCCAAACATGGTAGTTACACAGCAATGACTAATGTGATAATGAGATTCTGAAACAGAGGCAATTGAATATGCATCACTTGCTTTTCATATGTAAATTCCATCACAAACAGAACATTACTGTTCCCTTGTATTTCTATATAACCCTGTAGTTCATAGGAGTATAATGATAGAATAAGGGGAGTAAAGATCCCTATGTTGCATTTGCAAACTTATAGGAAGCAGCAAACTCCAGATTTAAATTATAGCAGATCTTTCCTACCTGGGTGCTTAAAAAATAGTTTAGGATAAGAATGTAACTAACAGATTTGTATCTTATCTACAATTCAGTCATAATCCTCTGGTGGGTGTCAATTTCTCTTCTTTTCTCCAGGAGCAAAATGTGCAAAGTATTTTTTTAATTCTAGATTCAAATGAATGTAAATATCTGTATTCTTTCAGATCCGGTGATGGCATCTAGACAATTTGCCTAGAATGATATCATAAGCAGGTCAATTTATCCCCTGAAGGAAAATGTAGATTTGCTAAGGGTTCTCCATTTCTTTTACTCAAGTAGCAAGGGTGGGTGGTGGTGGGGAAGGAAGAGTACAGAGGCACCCCAATTAGAATATCTGCCTGGTGGCCTAGCATCAAAAACATTTTTTAAATTTATTTAGCAGAATCAGTCAGAAATATCCCCTTAAGTTTGTCCTGGATATATAATCATTTAGGAAGCAGAGTGGAAGGAAAATTTAACTAGGAACCATTCTTTAGCCCTAAGTAGCATATGTCATCTGCATAAGTAGGCAAGATTTAATGAAGAGCCTAAGGCATGCACAAAAGTTTTCTTCTTCTTAGTAATGGCACCACCATTTGCTCAATTAAAAAACATTGGAGATGTTCTTGATTATTCTCTTGCACCCTACATCTAACCTACCAATGAATCTCATTGGTTCTACCTCCCACCACTTCTCACCACTTCTCCCTCCATTATTCTGGGTCAGGCCACTGTCATCCATAGAGGAGGAAAAATTTCTCCTCTATCCTCTTAGAGTCTCCAGCTGGGAATAGGAATTAAACTGACATCAGACAGGTCAGCAGGAGAAAAGCATACAAGGTTTCATTTTTTTTCACATGTACATAGAAGTTCTCATGAGAAAAATGAAGACCCAATGAAGGACTTTGAGTTAAACACTTAAATATATTGAGCTGGACAAAGAGTAGTAAATTATGAAAATGTGACAAGGCAAAGGGGCTTGGACTAGTGTATTTAACTGGGTGGAGAACTAACTGGGAAATTATAGGTTAGTTCAACAAAGTTTGTTTTGTTAAAAAACAAAATGGAACCAAGTAAATGTAAAGTTCTAATTGGCTTTATTAGTGACTTGTATGGAACCACAAAACACCTCCAATAGAAAAAGCACTCTTCAAAAAGAAGAACAGAGCTGGAGTTACCACAATCCCAGATTGCAAGATATACTACAAAGCTATAGTAGTTAAAATACTGTGGTCCTGGCATGAAAGCAGATACATAGATCAATAGAACAGGATAGATAAAAAGCCCAGAAATAAACCTGCATCTGTATGGCCAATCAATCTATGACAAAGGAGGCAAAAAAATGGGGAAAAGATAATCTCTTCAATAAATGATGTTGGGAAAACCGGACAACTACATGCAAAAGAATGAAAGTGGACCACTTTCTTACAACATATAAAACATTCTCTCAAAATGGATTAAAAACCTAAATGGGAGACCTGAACCCATAAAACACCTGAGAACTCAGATGATTCATTCCACAATCCAAAAATATTTATGTAAAAATGATTACAATACTGAATAGAATATGAAATAATAAAATACAAAATATAGAGAAAAATAAACAAATTACCCTGCACTTACTTTGAAAACTGGTGTGAGGGAGACTAGAGAGAGGAGGGGTATTGTGTAGGACGACTTTCACTATCACCAACGGAATCACTGCTATCTGTTGGCTCAATGGAATCTTTTTCTGCATGGGGGCCATTGTATATACTCGCACGGATGTTGACTACAGTACAGAATTAAACTCTTGTCATACACTGTATTTAACGTAACTGGCAATAAGGCAGCAGAGGAAAGGGTCTGTATCTTCAGGCAGCCTGACCTAGAATGAAGCAAAGCATTCCTAAGTTTACTCTTGTATGGGAGGGCAAAGGACTTTCCATAGGGGCTTTGAAGTGACAAAAAATACACTAGTTGTGCCCAGTTATGGGCACTTTCCAATTTTCTGAAAAATCACTGATTTCTGCCAAATACTGCAGCATGAGACCAAACATCTGAGCATGGGAAACAATCATCGACAATCCTGCAGTGAGAGAGAGAGAGAAAGAGAGAGAGAGAGAAGAACCATTGGCTCAGTTGTGATCATGTGATGTTCAGCCTTATGTACTACTGTTTATCAAGTTAAAATTTATTAGAAAATTTGCTCGTCTTGTCGAACACTCATAGAACAAGTTACTAACAATCCAAGGTTTTACTGTACTGTATTTGGGGAGTCAGTGTTTGTAACAAGAACTTTCACTGAATCATTTACAAGCTCAATTTCCTTAGCTTGATATTTCTCATAAGGTCTTCAGTTCTGCAGCCAGGAATTGCCCTTCCAAAGGTGTTTTCAGTAACTTAAGCTGCAGTCGGGGACTCTGATTTCATATCATGGTTATTAACTTTTCATACATCTCTCTCACTCACATACATATCTCTAGTTATTCATTTGTAGGCATGAATCTGAAAGGATCAATTTTGAACCTATATCAATAGTCCATGTGAGAGTTATTGAGAACTCTGACTAACATAGTTGCTATAGAATGGAGGGAGAGAATGTTTAAAAAACATAAACATAAAATCCGTAGCATTTTTTAATTAGCTAGATTTAAGAGTGATGGGGAAAACCCAAGAATTGCACTGAGGTTTCTAATTTTCAAGAATGATAGAATCATGTGTCATTCAAAAGATCAAGAATATTTTGGGGCACCTGGCTGGTGCAGTCCATAGAGCATATGACTCTTCATCTTGAGGCTGTATGTTTGAGCCCCACATTGGGTACAAAGATTACTTAAAAAAATTAAAACTTTGGGGGGAAAAAGATAAAAAATATTGCTATTTTAATTCAGGTATTTATTTATAGCTACTATATGTAGGGCACATGGAAGGAAGATGTGGGGGTGGGTAGAGTTACGTTCAATAGGAGATTCCTAGAGGACGTTCAAATGGATACAATTTATGCGTAGTTGATAATGTGGATCTGAAATTCAAGGAAGATGTTGATGTTGGAAAAAAAAGATGTGAGAACCATTAGCATAAATTTTAATACTGAATATATGGGACAACATACAAAATTAGGGGTAAAACACTAAATAGGAATGCTGGAGAGATAGGAAAAGAACAGGAAAAAAGTGATGTCACAAAAGTTGGAAAACTAGAACACTTTTAAAAAGGAGAAATTGGTGAACAAGGACAAATATTGCCAAGAGGCCATCTGGGGCTTGCATTTGGCAAATTAGGACATCGTTGGTAGTTTTAGAAGAAATAGTTTAGTAGAGCGATGGAGGGCAGATTAAATTATGTCGTCCCCCTAATGAATCTATTTCAAAGGAAGCCTAATAGATTTCATTACTTTATGTTACTGGCTGGTAAGTTTCCCTATGAAAGATTAAGGGCATTTTGATTGGAACCATTCAAGAAGACTCTCTTTAATGGAATGGATGGTCTTTGAAAATGTATTTATTCAGCATTGCATTAACCAGAATCTTGACCATAGAATGCATGCAATAAATGTTTGTTAAATTGAAGATAACACTCACTTCCATCTCCCTCTCTTTTTCTCTCTCTCATGTCTCTCTGTTATATATGCATGTGTGTATACTTTTCATTTTGAATAAAATGTATTTTATAATATATATACTTTTATTTTGAAATAATTCTAGATTAATAGGAGGTGGTAAAAGAAGTTCACAGGTACATTCCATGTGCCGTTTCCCTAGGCTCCTTCAATGCTAACATTTTATACCACTAGAATGCATGATCAAAACAAAACAAAAAAATGACTTTGGCACAATCCATTGAGCTTATTCAAATTTCCACACTTATACATGCAGTAATTTGTGTATGTGTCTGGAGGTGGGGGGAGCTCTGTGAAGTATTATGTGCAGTCTTGCGTAACCACCACCGCAATGGAGATATTCAACTGTATCATCACTACAAGACTCTTTCACATGACGCCTTTATAGCCCCATATGTCCCCCTCCTCCCCATCCCTAACACCTGGCAACCACTGATAAGTTCTCTACCTCTATAATGATACTATTTCATGAATGTGAAATAAATGTAATTATGCACTATCTTTCTGAGACTAGCTTTTTACCACTCAGCATAATTTTGTTCAGATTCATCCAAATTGTGTGCTTCAATAACCCATTTTACTGAATTGCTAAGGAGTATTCCATGGTACGTATATGCCACAGTTTGTTTGACTATTCACCCTTGGAAGGACATTTGGGCTGTTACAAGTTTTTGGCTGTTCTAAATGAAGCTACTATGGGCATTCACATAAAGGTTTTTTATATGAACAGGTCTTCATTTCTCTGGGATAAATGCCCAGGAGTGTAATTACTAGGTTGTAAGTTGCATGTTTAGTTTTGTTAGAAACTGCCAAACCATTTTCCCAAATGGCTGTACCATTTTCCTTTCCCGCTGGCAATGTATATGAGATCCAATTTCTCTGAATTCTCACCAGTGTTTGGTTTAATCAATGTATTTTTTCATTTGGGCATTCTGATAGGTGTATAATGATATTTCACTGTAGTTCTAATTTGTATTCTCTGATGGCTAACGTGAAACATCTTTTCCTGTGCTTATTTTCCATTTGTATATCTTCTTCAGTGAAATGTCTCTTCCTATATTTTGCCCATTCTTAAACTGTAGAGGTTTGAAAGTGCTTTATATATTCTACATACTAACTCTTTGTCAGATGTATGGTTTGCAAATATTTTCTCCCACTCTTTAGTTTATCTTTTCATGTCTCTTAATAGAGTCTTTGGCAGAGCACAGGTTTTAGATTTTAATGGGCCAATTTATATGTTTTTTTTTTTTACCTTTATGGATCATGCTTTTGGTTTCAAATCTAAGAACTCTTTGTCTAGTGCTGGTCTCCAAAGGTTTTCTACCATGCTTTTTAATAAAAGTTTTATAGTTGTACATTTTACATTTAAATCTGTAATCTGGGGCGCCTGGGTGGCTGTCGGTTAAGCGTCTGACTTTGGCTCAGGTTATGATCTCACAGTTCGTGGGTTTGAGCCCCACGTTGGGCTCTGTGCTGACAGCTCAGAGCCTGGAGCCTGCTTCCGATTCTGTGTCTTCCCTCTCTCTCTCTGCCCCTCCCCTGTTAGTGCTCTGTCTCTATCTCTCAAAAATGAATAAAGAATTTTTTTTTAAGTGGGAATTTTTTTTTTTAAATCTGTAAACCATTTTGACCTGATTTTTGGATGTGGTGTGAAATGTAGATGAAGAATCTTTTTTTTGTTGTTGTTAAAAAGGTAATTCTTCCTCCATTGAATTGATTTTACTGATTTGTCAAAAATTAATTGGGTACACTTGCAAGAATCCATTTCTGGGTTTTTATTCTGTTCCATTGATTTATATGTCTATCCTCTGCCAAAACCATAATATCTCAATATTTTGTAAAACTTAACATTGGGATAAGGGATTCCTCCCACTAATATATGTATTTTTACTTTGCTCTTTTATAGTACTTGCTCTGTGGTATGAGTTACAAATTTTGTCTAACATGGGTTATCAATTTGGAAAGAATTACAATACAATAAAGAACATTTTAAACTATAACTGTTTAAGAAATAATTTAATATTGATCCTTGATGAACCATTATAATAGAGCTTTGGACTATGAACTAGGATACTTGGGTTTCATATCTAGTTTTGACATTGATAAGTGATATTACTTTAAGCATGTCTCTCTTAACCTCTTAGTCTAAGTTTCCTTATCTGTAAAATATATAGGAAGTAGACTGTCCCTAAGGTCCTTTCCAGAAAAATGAAAAATTCCTGAGTTGATTGTCTATATAAATTTTATACACAGCTACCACACTGCATAACTACAGGAGGTACCATTTACCTTGTATTCTGTGTCAGGGGTTGGAAATCTACAGCCTGAGGACCAAATACAGATTACAGCCAGTTTGTAAATAAAGTTTTATTGGAACACTGCCCTGCTCAGTCCTTTACATATCGCTTGTGTCTGATTTACCCCCTACAATTCCAGAGTTAACTAATTGCAATGCAGACCCTATAGTGAGGAATGCCAAAAATACTTACTTTACAAAAGATTTTGCCAATTCTTACATCATATGAATGCTGCTTCCTAAAATTATGTGACTATAGTTAACCTAATAATGTAAATGTCTATATATGAGGGAGAAAGTGCTGATTTGACAAGAATTAAACTCCTCTTTTGGTGTATTAATTGATCACTACAGTTAGAAAGTAACCAGGGCAGAGAATATCTAATTTCCATGCCATCATTATCGTATTAATATATCACAACTGAGCCCTTTTAGATAGTTGCAGAAGTTTACCCTAGGAGAAACAGGCCTTGATGTATTAATTTAGATAATTTATTTTCATTCAAGTGCTTTTCAGTTCAAACAATATCTGAGCACCAATGAGCATCATGAGATATAATGGGTGTTTTGAGGTAAGAAATGAGTAAGATAAGAAGCTTGCCCTCAAGGAACTCACAACCTCATTAAGGGGAACGGGGATAAGCCAGAGAAAAAGGCCATATAATTAAGACACACTGTGATAAGATATATAAAAGGGGGTCGGTGGGGTTATAGGAAAATAAAGGCTATGTTTTCCTTCATTTCTTCGCTCTTATGTGGTGACATTGGAAGGGAGATAAAAGTTTTCCTTGACCTGCTTAGGATGTTGGCTGGGTCTCAAAATTAAACTGACAGGCAAAGGTTAAGAGGAAAAAAGGAAAGATGAACAGAAAAGCATTCAGTTTTATCCATTTTTACATGTACATGGACGTCTTCACAAGAGAATGAAGACCTAAAGAAGTGACTGGGACAGAAAGCTTTTACACCTCCTAGACAAAGAAACAAATTTGTGAAGACGAAGGGGTTTGTACTAGGGTTGTTCCTGGTGAAGAAGTAACTAGGAAGATAAGGGTTAGTTTAACAAGGTTTGTTTATACAGATTTCTCTGGTGCAATCTCTGGGCTGATTAGAATCTATCTCCAGTTAGGAGGAGAGTTTATTTCCTGCCTTTAGGCTGAACAGGAGGAGCTTTTTCCGTGTTTACTACTTCTTAATTGCCTTTACCTCAAAAGTAATTGTTGTGTCAAAGGGGCATATTTCAGGGTGACATATTCTGATTTCCTTCAGCATTCTGTTATTCCCTGAGTGTTGTCACTTAGCTTGCACTAGAATGGCTCGTTTAAGGTATGCTTTGTATGAGTTAATGGTATTAACAATAGTTCATAGTATTCATAATAGTTGTATGAGCTGATACTATTCATAAGTTATCCATTTTTGACATTTTTGAATTCCAGACTTTTTAGTTATACTACATGAGAACATCTAGACTGAAGAGATAAAGAAAATGTGGTGTACACACACACACACACACACACAGGAATACTCGTCTGTCACACATACACAAAGAAATCCTCCCCTTCAGGACAACATGGATGGACCTTGAGGGCATTATGCTAAGTGAAATAAGTCAGAGAAAGACAAATCCTGCATGATCACACTTACACGTGAAATCTAAAAAGAAAGAAAAAAACAACCAAACTCATAGATGAAGATGTCAGATTTGGGGTTACCAGAAGTGGGGGTTGGTACAGACTTCCAGCTATGAGATAAATATTGGGGAGAAAGTACTGGGGATATAAGGTCCGACATGATGCCCATAGTTAAAACTGCTGTATGGTATATTCAAAAGTTGTTAAGAGAGTAAATACTAACAGTTTTCATCATCAGGGAAAATATTTTTTTGTAACTCTATGAGGTAATGGATGTTAACTAAAGGTGTTGTGGTAATCATTTCACAACATATGTATGTCCAGTCACGATGCACACCTTAAACTTACACAGTGCTATACATCGATTATATCTCAGTACAACTGGAAGAATAAAAAGGAAAGAAAAAAAAAGAATGTCTGACCAATACATATGCATATACACGGTTTTTCCTCCTTCCCTCAAATACTTCTGCTGATTTCTCAATTTCTTTTAAGTTTGTTTATTTATTTACTAGTCTCTACACCCAACCTGAGGCTCGAACTCATGACTCTGAGATCAAGAGTCGCATGCTTGTCTGACTGAGCCAGCCAGGTGCCCTGATTTCTCTATTTCAATTATGACCTCACCATTCTCCTAATCACAGGGGCTTAAAACCTTGGGGTTAGATTTAATTCCTTGAAGCAGTATAGTTGAACAGTTAGGATTTTGTAGCCAGGGTGCCTAGGTTTAAATCCCAGTTCTCTGACCTTAGTCTGACCTTAGATTTATACTCTCAGTTTCTTCATCTGCAAAATATCTAACTTGCAGGGTTTCTGTGAGGATAAATGAGTTAATATATACAAACTACCTAGAATATGTGTGATACATAGTAAACTCTAAATCCGTGATTATTATAAGTATCATCCCTCCTGCCTTTGCTCCCATTGTTTATTCAATTGTTGACTCAATTAACATATTCTTTCTCTGCCATGCTTCTCCAACCCAACCTCTCCGCCTCATTCTGACAGTTAACTTGCTCCCACTACTTTTTATCTGGAGAGTTCTCTCCCCCATTCAATTCATCACACATTCCAAAGTCAGATTAATCTTCTGAAGCTCCAGGGGCAGCTTGCCAGCTGTCTCAGTAAAGGGTGCAAAACTCTGGATCTTGGGGCTGTGAGTTCGAGTGCCATGTTTGGTGTAGCGATTACTTTAAAATGAAGTGAAGTGAAATGAAATGAAATGAAATGAAATGAAATGAAATAAAATAAAAAGGGGTACCTGGTGGCTCAGTTAGTTGGTTATGCATCCGACTTTGGCTCCAGTCATGATCTCATGGTTTGTGAGTTCGATACCAACATTGGGCTTTCTGCTGGCAGCGAAGAGCCTACTTCCGACCTTCTGTCTCCCTCTCTCTGCCCTTCCCCCATTCAGGCTCTCTTTCTCTCTCTCAAAAATGAATAAATATTTTAAAAAATACAATAAGGGGCGCCTGGATGACTCTGTCGGTTAAGTGTCTGACTTCAGCTCAGGTCATCATCTTGCAGTTCAGGAGTTCGAGCCCCATGTCAGGTTCTGTGCTGACAGCTCAGAGCCTGGAGGCTGTTTCAGATTCTGTGTCTCCCTGTTTTTCTGCCCCTCCCCTGCTCACATTCTGTCTGTCTCTCTCTAAAAATTGAATAAACATTAAAAAATTTTTCTTAAAAATAATGCTCTAATGATGTGAAGCTGCCTGTCCAAGCTGTAGACTAGGGATCCCTGGGACCCTATGAGGTAACTGCAGGTGATTCTGGAATCTGTCTGCACATAAACATTTTCTCAATTGACAAAATCTACAAAAATACAAGATGTGATTACATCCCAGAGGCAGAACTCTGTTAGCCTATAATCTGCATCTGGCAACGAGAAATTCTTGACCCCATTTCTATTTCAGTTCTGATTTTCCTAATGGCAAAGTCCCAGACTTCACTGGATTTTTTTTCCTACTCCTATAAGAATGAAGTGGGTACTCAAAATATTTTAGCCAATCCACATATTTTTTACTATCTTTAATTTCAATGGAGAACTTATTTCTAATGTTTATTATGCTAACAAGCCACGCAATTTTCCAATAAACACCAGCTTCTAACATTCACAATTGCTAATTAGTAAAGCACCTGGTATTGCTATGGGTAGTGCTCCTATAAATAAAGGAAGCACTTGTAGTAGTGACTTAGGCGTAGATAACTCCTAATTAAATGATTTAACTCCGGACACCTGGGTGCCTCAGGAAGTTGAGCATCCGACTCTTGATTTCAGCTCAGGTCACAGTCTGGAGGTTTGTGGGATCGAGACCCACATTGGGCTCTGTGCTGGTGGCATGGAGCCTGCTTGGGATTCTCTCTTTCTCTGCTCCTCCCCCACCCCATGCTCGTTCTCTCTCTCTCTCTCTCTCTCTCGCTCGCTCTCTCTCTCGCTCTCTCTCTCAAAATAAGTATTAAAAAATAATAAAATGAGGTGGCTCTCTGGAATGTGAACTCCTAATTAGAATACTATACATCTGGGTTGTAACTTGAACTAATACAGAGAAGCAAACACGATCACAAGTGTGTGGCATTGTTTTAAATCACAAATAACCCAACACATGCTCTGATTTCTGAGTGTAACTCTCTTTACTTCTCCCGAGGCCATCTCAGATGATTCTTCCATAAAGTCTTCCTATAAACCTCTCTCCGATGAGCTCCCATAGTAGTTAGAGTTGCTTTTATGATATGCATCTTATACTTTTGTATTTTCTTACCTCGCACTGATCCTTAGAGGTAGTAGAACCTAAGAGTTAACAGCATGAGCTCTGCAAAAGAAAAAAAGCATGGCAAACCAGAAATAGACCCTTAGCTATACAGAACAAACCTGATGGTTACCAGAGGGGAGAGATGTGGGGGGATGGGTGAAATAGGTAAAGGGGATTCGAGTACATGATGAGCACTGAGTAATGTATGAAATTGTTGAATTACCATATTTTACACTTGCAACTAATATAACACTGTATGTTAACTCTACTGGAATTAAAAATTTTTTAAACTTCACAAAAATTAAAATGAAAACAAAAGTATGAGCTCTGGAGTCAAGCTACCAGAATTGGAACCCTACCTCCATCTGTGACATTGGTAAGTCCCACAACTTCACACCTCTGTTCAGTTTTCTTCTTTGTAAAATGCGGATATTGAAAACTGATTGTAATATGAATTCGTTGTGTTGACCAGGAATATTTAATTGTGCCATAGAAAACAAGAAAACAAATGGGAGCGATGAAATTCATACATATGTTAAGCTGAGACAAGGAGGTAAGTAGCTCCTGAGATATTTTAGACATAAGATAGGGTATATGTGTACAGAACATAAATCAGGAGGGATAGAAAAACTCAGTAGGCACTAAATATTCATGATGCACAGAAGGTACCTAATATTCATGATTCAGTAAATATACATCAGGCCCCTGAGGCACCACATATTCACAGAACACTACATATATGAGGCACTCAGTATTCATGAGGACCTAAATCAGCCATTCATAAGTGACATCTATTCTGGGCCTGTGTATCCTCTGGCCCGGAAACAAAAAATAAGTCTCTAGCTGTTCGTTGGGCTCTGGCAAGTTCCAACTATGGACAGGCTCACTTGCCCCTACAACTCTCCAATAGAGAATGGGTGTATAATTGGCTTCAGGCTTCTTTAATTCACAAAGCCTCTTTGCTTAAACCTCATCACTGGTCTACCTAATTACACCATCAGTGTGAAGGGCTGATGCGGATAAGAGAAACAGGACACATAAACAATGCATAACCCAAGTGTGGTTCAGTTCACTGGCAGCCTGTCCTGCGTGTGTTAACGTACTCTATTTCTCTCCCCAACTTCTTTTTTTAAGTTTACTTATTTATTTTGAGAGAGAGAGTGTGAACATGGAAGGGGCAAAAAGAAAGGGAGAGAGAGACGGATCCCTAAGCAGGCTCTTTCTTCACTGTCAGCACAGAGCCCGATGAGGGGCTTGAACTCACGAACCGTGAGATCATGACCTGAGCAGAATCCAAGAGTCAGACACTTAACTGACTGAGCCACCCGGGTGCCCTTCCCCTAACTTCGAACTGTAGTGTTAAATTGATTTCATAAATCATGTGATTTGAGTGATCTGAGACTTATCTGACTTTATGGTGTCCAAACATTCATTATACCCCCACAAATTAGTTTGGTTTTTTAACAGCCTTACTGAGATATAATTCACATACCACACAATTCATCCATTCTATAACCATTAATCATTAACGCCTCAATTTCCCTTCACCCCAGCCACCAGAATCTCTAATTTACTTTCCATTTCTATGAATGTGCCTAATCTAGATATTTCATATAAATGGAATCACACATTTGCCTTTTTGTGTCTGACTTCTCTCCTTTGGCATAATGTTTTTAATGATTTATCAATATTGTAGCATGACTCACCTTCATGGATGATTGATATTCCATATTTTGTTGACTTATTCCTTTGTTGATGGACAGTCGGATTATGTAAAGGAAAAACCTAAGTCTTCCATCTTCTGTGTTTCTCTCCTACATGTCTCCTTTACTACTCACACAGAATACTTCACTTCTGACACTTCTGGTCACCCAACATGGGTGGGTTTTTTCACCCACGCCAGCTGGGTTTCCTAAACCCGTTGGGTATCCTACAATTAAACTCAGTTCTGACACTATCTACCTAGAGATAGCGTCAGACCCCACAGGTTAAGGGCTCAGTCTCACAAGACTGCTCCCACCCCTACTTCAGATGCAAGTCACAGAGGGGGTACAGCTCCGTGGTAGAGCATTTGACTGCAGATGCAAGTCACAAGTAGTAGGCTCCCAGCTTAACCACAACTTCTATCCAGTTTTGGCTACAGATGACAGGTTCTCAGAGCTCCCTCCTCAGGTTTGAATAATTTGCTACAGCAGTTCACAGAACTCAGAGAAACACTGACTCACGTTTGCCGGTTTTTTAAAGAATATGATAAAGAATAAAGATGAACAACCAGATGGAAGGGATGTGTAGGGCAAGGTTATATGGAAAGGGAGATGGAGCTTCCATGCCCTCTCCTGGCGTGCCACTTGACCAACCACCACCTCCAGGAATTCACCAGCCTCAGAATGAATGAAGCTTTCTGAATCCTGTCAGTTCCTAGGCAAGGCTGATAAAATCAATGGCCATTAACAATTGATTCAACCTCCAGTCCCTCTGCCCCTCCCACAGGTCAGGGAGGGTGCAAGCCTCTAATATTACTGTTGATTCTCCTAGCAACCAACCCCTAACCTTAGGCTGTGACCAAAAGTCACAGCATTAACATAACAAAAGTTACCCTTGTTCTTCTCATCACTTAGGAAATTCTAAGGATTTTAGAAACCTGGAGGAATACCAAATCTATGTTTCTTCTTATAAATCACAACATCATACGCTGTTTCCACCTTTTGGCTAGTGTAAATAATGCTGCATGCAAACATCTGAGGTCCCTGCTTTCAATTCCTTTGGGTATATACCTCAACATGGAATCTTGGTTATATGGTAATTCTATGCTTTGTTGTTTGAGGAACCACCAAACTGTTTTGCACAGCATTGTACCTTTATACATTCCTACCAGCAATTCTCCACATTCCAGCTAACATTGTTTATTTTCAGTTTTTGTTTTTTTAATGTTTACTTATTTTTGAGAGAGAGAGAGAGAGAGAGAGAGCGAGCAAGCGAGCAAACAGGGGAGGGGCAGACCGAGAGAGGGAGACACACACTCTGAAGCACGCTCCAGGCTCTAAGTTGTCAGCAGAGCGCGATGTGGGGCTCGAACTCACAGACTGTGAGATCATGACCTGAGCTGAAGTCAGAAGCTCAACCGACTGAGCCACCCAGGTGCCACTATTTTCAGTTTTTAAAAAAAAAAATCATAGCCATCCTAGAAGTTGTAGAGTGGCATCTCACCGTGGTTTTGATTTGTATTCCCCAAATGTCCCCCTTTAGTTTTGCTTAAACACACTCCCTACAGCAAATTTGGAAAACTCTTTCTGTGAAGGACAGAGAGTAAATGAATATTTTAGACTTTGTGGGCCACATAGTCTCTTTCAGAACTACTCAACTCTGTTGTTGTAGCATGAAAGCAGCCACAGACATATGAGCATGCCTATGTTCTAATAGAACTTTATTTACAGAAACAGGTAGTGGGCTAGGTTTTTAACCCACGGTCCATAGTTTCCAGACCCTTTTATTTAGAACCATTGAGTCACTGTGACTAAATATGGTCCACATGCAAAAACTTAAATCTGAGGGGATCATATCTTTGTTTAATTAAAAAGACTCAAACTATTTACTGAGTACCTACTATATTCCCTCCACATGATTGGTGATGGGTATACACAATAGTGAACAAGATGCAGCTTCTCAAGGAACACTTTAGGAAATCTGAGACACTTTGAAATGGCATTTAAGAAATTAATGTTTATTTATGAGAGGTGGGGCAGACAGAGAGGGAGACCCAGAATCTGAAGCAGGCTCCAGGCTTTAAGCTGTCAGCACAGAGCCCAACACGGGGCTCAAGCTCACAAACTGTGAGATCATGACCTGAGACGAAGTTGGATGCCTAACTGACTGAGCTATCCAGGTGCTCCTGAAGTGGCATTTTATTATTTTTCTCATGCAATCGAATAGTTTTGCTATGGAGATATTACAGTTTTATTACAACAGGGAGCAAAACAAAATACCCAACAATTAGAGGTCTAAATTCTTCTGGGAAAAGCCTTTGTCTCAGTCCATTTGCTCATTTATTTGCATTAAAAAATATATATACTAGGGGTCACCTGGGTGGCTCAGTTGGTTGAGCGTTCAACTTTGGCTCAGGTCATGATCTCCTGGTTTGTGAGTTTGAGCCCTGAATCAGGCTCTCTGCTGTCAGTGCAGAGCCCACTTTGGACCCTCTGTGCCTCCTCTCTGCCTGTCCCCAACTAGTGCTCTTTCTCAAAAATAAATAAACCTTAAAAAAAAACCCACACTGGGGTGCCTGGGTGGCTCAGTCGATTGAGCCTCCAACTTCAGCTCAGGTCATGATCTCACAGCTTGTGAGTTCAAGCCCCACTTCGGGCTCTGTGCTGACAGCTCAGAGCCTGAAGCCCGCATCAGATTCTGTGTCTCCCTCTCTCTGCCCCTCCCCTTCTCATGTTCTGTCTCTGTCTCTGTCTCTCTCTCTCAAAAATAAATAAACATTAAAACATTTTTTTAAAATACCATACTAATTGGGTCAACTGGATGGCTCAGTTGGTTAAGTGTCTAGCTCTTAATTTTGGCTCAGGTCATGATCTCTAGGGTTTGTGGGTTCGAGCCCCACATCAGGCTCCTCATGTTGACAGTGCATAGCCTGCTTGGGATTCTCGCTCTCCCTCTCTCTCTCTCTATCTCTTTCAAAATAAATAAATAAATAAATAAATAAAATTTAAAACACAGTAATTACTTAAGGAAGCAAGAAATATTATAAGCACATCCAATTTCCACGACTACTTTACACTTAAATTTTAAGTTCAATGTGTTAAAATCCTAAGTATGTTTTAGGATGTATAGTTGATAATCTTTGAAGGTTTTCCATGTTTAATCCTCTCCATTGTACCTTTCACAGTCAGTGACATCACTGAGGTGAATAAGAACTGATTGTACAAAAGAGAATTGAAAGTGTGAAAAGAACAAAGATCAAGTCAAATAGGAGTCAAGATAATCCTGTTTTAAATTTTATAATTAATTTAACATGGACAGTCCAGAAAGAGCTGCTGGCAGCAATAGAACCTTCCTGGATTAAATCAAGAGAGTCCAGGGATTAGAAATGACATTTAATAGGGGCCCCTGGGTCACTCAGTCGGTTAAGCATCCGGCTTCGGCTCAAGTCATGATCTCACGGTTCAAGGGTTTGAGCCCCGCATCGGGCTCTGTGCTGACAGCTAGCTCAGAGGCTGGAGCCTGCTTCAGATTCTGTATCTCCCTCTCTCTCTGACCCTCCTCTGCTCGCGCTGTCTCTCTCTGTCTCTCAAAAATAAATCAAAAACATAAAAAAATTAAAACAAGAAATGACATTTAATAGAATTATTGTAAGCATATCTTCTTAAGATGAATAAAATTCATGTTTTATCTGAGTTTCGGAACACATACTGAGCAATTACAATAATAATAAATAAATCATCAGAAGCTTCTAGCCAGGTTAATCCCCTTTAATTAGACTAGAGCTTAATAGAAAAGATTAGTCTTTACAGAGCTATCAGTATTTGAAAACTGAATTCAATTTGACAAAGGAAAGAGATTAACTTCAAGGCAGAGCACAGGGCAAGGGTCTAGCAATCAGGAGGTCTATTTGTACATCTTTATCCCTTGCATAAGCCTGTTAAAAGTACTTTAAATCCTCTGTTCCAGATTGAAGGATGGACATAGGGAGGGATAGACAGGTGGAGGAATATGTGGTAAAACAAGTAAAATAAAATGTTAATTACAGAATATAGGTGGTGGGAATATGGGTGTTCACTGTAAAATTCTTCTACCTTTTCTGGATCTGGGAACATTTTCATAATAAAATATTGGATACTAGGAAAACCCTCAATTCTGTATAATGAGTGACAACAGCATCACACTCCCACTTCGACCATAGAATATAGTTGTGTGTGAGTGGTGTGTGTGTATGTGTGTGTGTGTGTGTGTGTGTGTGTGTGTTTCACCTTACGTGCTAACCAACTTGCGGTACCTGCAGTAGCACATTTTCCACATAGTCTAGTATTTATCCCTTATTTAGCATGTCAGACTGGAAAAAATAGTGGAGATGGTATTTGTTCATCATTTTCATTTATCCTAACTTACTCAGAGTTAGGAAAGCAGCCACAGAACAATCAGAAGAGAGTGCTAGAAACTCTATGTCACCAACTTTTATAAAATTTCAGACTTACAGGGGTGCCTTGGTGGCTCACTTGGTTAAGTGTCTGACTTCACTCAGGTCATGATCTCACAGCTTGTGGGTTTAAGCCTCGCATTAGGCTCTGTGCTGATGGTTCAGAGCCTGGAGCCTGCTTCAGATTCTGTCTCTCTCTTTCTCTCTGTCCCTCCTCTACTCGCATTCTTTCTGTCTCTCAAAGATAAAGAAACATTAAAACATTTTAAAAAATCAGACTTACAGTTGTCCGTCTATCAAAGCAGAGCAATGGCAAGAGTTCACCATCACCATGTGGATTGACAGATGGGCCATATTTCTTAGAAGGCAGTGGATAATGGAGAATGTAAAAGTTGCTTAAACAAATGCTTGCTTATACCTTAGTAACTTTCTTTTGAGAGAAGAAATGTGTGCATACATGTGCATACATGCGCACCCACAACCAAGAGAAGGGCAAAAATAGGGAGAGAGAATCTTAAGCAGGCTCCATGTCCAGCACAGAATCTGGTGGGAGGCTCAATCCCATGATGGTGAGATCATGAACTGAGCCAAAATCAAGTCAGATGCTTAACCAACTAAGCTAAGCAGGTAACCCTATTCCTTAATATTTAATTGAAAAACTATCCAACTCTATATTTGTACCATCAAGAGAAAAAGGGGTCTTCTTTTCTCATGGTCTTTTACCAGTTCCTGATCATCAAAGGGATTAACAATCAGGGCCCTACTTGGAAGCAGGCTGGCCAAAGATGTAGAAAAAAATTTTAATGCGGGTTAGGTGGAGGAAGCAAACCATGAAAAGCAGCTAGGTATGAAAGCTCTGTGAGACAGAGACTTTTGGCTGTTTCTGCTTGCTGCTGTATCCCCAGATCCTAGAACAGAGCCTAACATCTACTAAGTTCTCAATATATTCTGTAAAAAGGGATTCTGCCCAATTGACTGGACTGTACACTCATTTTGGGCATGGATCATGGCTTATCTCTGATCTTGTTAAAAAAAAAAAAGCCAAGTAGCCTAGCCCAAAACTAAATCACCATGTATTAAAATTATAATCCCAATGGGATGCAGCCTTTTTATCAGATATGTGCTATGATCTCTCTCTCTCAGCAACCCAATTGTTCATTTAGTAACTTTACCAGTTTAACACTTTATACTATTTGTGGTGTGTGCATTTTGAAAAATGAGGAAAGAAAAGAAAGTTCTACTTTTTTAGATGTTTAGAGAGCTAATATTTTCTATTTGTAATTTTTTTTTAAATCTTTAATGTTTATTTATTTTTGAGAGAGGGAATAAGCAGGGGAGAGGCACAGAGAGAGGGAGACAGACTCTGAAGCAGGCTCCAGGTTCTGAGCTGTCAGCACAGAGTCCAACATGGGGCTTGAACTCATGAACCACAAAATCATGACCTGAGCCGAAGTTGGACGCTCAACCTACTGAGCCACCCAGGTGCCCCTTTCTACTTATAATTTTAAGAGATTTAGGCAATAAATACAAATAATAAAAAAGAGATTTAGGCAGCCTCATGTATCAGTTGACTATTTTATGCAAAAATTGCCTTCCTTTATGTTGCTCTGACTTTTGGATGACTGGCAGAGCTTATTTGAATCAGGAAGTATCAGTGATTGCTATTCCTGAAAAAGAAAAGAGAGCTGATAAATTTGCAAATGTTCCCTGACTATTTGAGATATAGCTTATATTCATCACTTATTCATCTGATCGTTCAACAGATGTTTAATGAATTGCTATCATGCTTCAGGCACTAAGTTAGACCCTAAGGGTACACAAATAATAAGACTTGATTCATCTCCTAAAGGAAGTTCACAGCTTAGTATGAGAGAGATAAGAATACCAACTATCACAGTGTAGTGTGACAGAAATTCCCCTGCAAGAAGAATGGAGGAATGGTAAACTTGGCCATTTTTGTGGTTCACTTGATTAACAACTATAACTTACAGTAAAATGATTTCAAAAATGGAATCATTTTCATATGGGAAATAGCTTTTAAGAAGTTATTAAGCAAGTACAGTATTTCTTTTTTTATTTTTTTGAAGTTTATTTATTATTGAGACAGAGAGAAACAAAGCATGAATGGGGGAGGGGCAGAGAGAAAGAGGGAGACACAGAATCTGAAGCAGGCTCCAGGCTCTGAGCTGTCAGCACAGAGCCTGATGTGGCGCTCGAACCCATCAACCGTGAGATCATGACCTGAGCCGAAATCGGAAGCTTAACCCCGGCGCCCATCTTTTTTTTTTTTTAAGATACATTTTATGTTATTATTTGGTTATTTTATTAGTATACATGACTTTTAAGCAAAAAATGATAAATAAATTATTATAATGGAAGTACAAGCTTAAATAAGTGGCATAATTTTTAAACAACTTTCTTGAGATATAATTCATATACCAATACTTTTTAACTGTATAATTCAATTTTTTAGTGTATTCACAGGATTGTGCAGCCATCTAATTCCAGAATACTCATTAGTTCTCTTTAAAACTTCCCTCCCAACTCTAAGCAACTACTAATCAATTTTTTGCCTCTATGGATTTGCCTGTTCAGGACATTTCATATTAATGGGATCACACATATGGCCTTTTGTGTCTGGCTTCTTTTGCTTAGGATAGTGTTTTCAAGGTTCATCAATGTCATAGAATATATCAGTACTTTATTATTTTTTGCAGCTAAATAATATTCCATCTTACTAGATATACCAAATTTGTCTATTTATTCGTTTATGGATATTTCGATTCTTTCCACTTATTGGCTTTCATTATTGACAATATATTAACTTACTTGCTCAATCCCAGAATACATATAAACTAGTTCAGAATTGCTAACTCATACCCCTGTGAAAATCAAATCTACCAACAAGAGGGCAATATTTGTTTCCAATTCTACCTTTATCCTTGTCATGTTATAGTAACCTCACTGTGTCATGGGGAAGCTCTCTCCCAAGGTTAGGTTCAAATGTTGAAACTTCCAATGGCAGACTTTTGGTGTGAATAAAACAAATGTATTATTCAAAAAGGTAAGGGAGCCCCAAGGCAAAAAGTAGGGCGGATAGTTCTTTGGGAGAAAATCCAAAGCTGAAAGAGAATGAGTAGCACTGCAGAGGCATTTTATAAAAAGAAAATCCCACTGGCACAAGATTTAAGAGACTCTGGTGCAATGCAAGATTTTAAGAAGCCAGAGGATGCATGGCCTTATGGGATGTGTGGGGGTTAAGGGGCAAGTCTCATCAGAATGTTGCAGGAGGTTATGTTCAGTCTTAGGTGCCTCTTCTCTTATACAAACACACAAACACTTTGAAGTGGTTATGTTATTCATTTGAAATAAAGTTGGGTTCATCTGTTTCTGTTTCTATTCCATTTTTCTTGCCTTGCCCCATCCTTGTCGATTTTATTTTTAAGTATGTGAAACATTAACATGGCTCCTAAAGTCAAAATCAGACAAAACTGTATATTCAGGGAAGTATCACTCTTTTATATTTCTTCTACACTTTTCCATATCCCCTACCAATCTCATTAGTTTCTAGTTCCTTTTTATGTTTCTTTTTAAACAAATAAACTGAAACATGTAGATTTTCTTATTCCACCTTTTGTACTTGTGTGAAAGGTAGTATACTGTTTTGCACTTTGCTTTTTTCACTTACATTATATTCTGGAAATCACTCCATGTCAGTTCATAAAGGTCTTTCTTATTCTTTTTTGCATTTGCATAGTATTCCATTGTGTAATATACCTTACTTTATTCAAGCACTCTCTTGCATGAGCATTTAGGTTGTTTCGAGTAATTTGAAATCATAATGCTATAATGAATAATGTTGTGTATATATATATTTTATATTGTTGTGAGTCTGTTCTCAGGATAAAATCCTTGCAACAGGATTTTTTTGTTGAAAGAAAAATGTATATGTAGTTTTGTCAGAGATTTCCAAACATTCCTCTGAAAGCAGTGTACTATTTTGCAATCCCACCACCAGTGTATGACAGTGACTCTTTCCCCACAGCCTTACTAATAGAATGTAATGGCATACTTTTTATTTTCACCACCAGATTGGAGGTTTTCATCCATCTATACACTTATTTTTTGTTTATGAGAACCACTGAAATAAAATAAAAATAAAAAAATAAAAAATGTTATACTAGACACATGCTAAGAAAATAGAGCAGATGTATCAATATTAATGTCATATAAAATAGAATTCTAGGTGAATAAACTTAATGGGACAAAGAGGGACACATTACTGTGGTTTTATCCACCAAGAAGATAAAATAGTCATGAGCCTTTAGGCATCTAGTAACAGAGCTTTGAAATAAATAAGGAAAATCTAATAGGAACCTAAGGAGAAATCACTATCAAGCTAGGAGACTTTAGCATGTGTATATTAATGATCAAAAAAATCAAGTAGACAAAAACAAGGTCTCTTAATTTGGGTTACCCATAAAACAGACTTTGAAGCAAGGACTAGGTGTAGGCAGTTTATTTGGGAAGTGGTCCCAAGAATCACCTCCAAAGAAGGAGTGCAACTGCTGTGGGCCACTGGAGCCCAATCCTGCTAGAAACTCCCTGAGCAGCTGTATAGAACTGGCCCCAGATGGTCTCACCACAGAACAGAGAAGCTGTGACATTTATCCATTGCTTTTACCCTCCTTTGCTTGCTGGGATGTTAGTTCCACATACTTCTAGGTTGTACCTGTGATTTAGAAGCCTTCTGCAGCTTCCAAGAAAATGATAGCAGAGAAATGCTATGACTTCTACTTGGTGCAGGAAATTGGCAATGACACACTGAACTTCTCCAATGCTGAGCTAAAATCAAACAGATTCAGCAATCTGCCATGGTAGACCATACCCATCTGCCACAGTAGAGTTACTGAAGATTTGAATGGGGCCTTGTATGCCAGACTTAAAAAATAAACTTTATAACTTCGCAATGGGAAGCCATTTCAAGTGTTAAGCCAGAGAAAGGCACAAATTGTGTTTTCAGTATCTAACTCTTATAAAATACAGGTCGGTTTGGAAGAGGGCAAGAATGAGGGCAGGCTGGCCAGTTTATTGCAACTGTTTAGGAAACTGATATGAATTAAATTTGATGTAGGATAATGAGAATGGAATAAAGAAGAAAGATCTGTGAGACAATTAGGAGCATAAAAGATAAGATTTGGGAAGGAGACTTGGGAGAAGAGATAGTTAATGTGATCAGTTCATCTTGGAACACAATGAGTTTTGTCTTCACAGCATCCTGATGAGGTAGATAGGGGAGATATAATATTGTGACAAATTAAGAAAGCTGTGGTCCCTGCATCAGGGTGTGATTGCCCAAAATATTATTTAGTTTAATGCTGAGGACTAGAACTGAGGTTTCCAACAGATTTCTAGTGTTTTGTTCCCTCATTCAAGTAACTGATATGGGGTATGAATAGTACTTAACTATTCTTCTCACTATCCATTTGTAAAGAATATTTTCCTTGTTACAACACATGACTGTTTCATTAGAAGTTGGGGTTTTTTTAATCTGAGTTTAAAAAGTCCTAATAATAATATCCTATTATACTCTAAAAGTCAAAAAGTTGGGTGGTTTGGTTGGTTAAGCGTCCAACTCTTGGTTTTGCCTCAGGTCATGATCTCACACACAGATTATGAGTTTGAGCCCCATGTTGGCTTCGCACTGACAGCACAGAGCCTGATTGGGATTCCCTCTCTCCTTCTTTCTCTACCCTCCCCGCCACTACTGCTCTCTCTCCATCTCTCTTTCTAAATAAATAAATAAATAAACTTTTAAAGAATGAAGAGTCTAACAGCAATGTGGAAATGAAGAATATTCGTTGTGAGCAGTATACCAAGACCATTTTAACAGATAAGAATGTACACATCTGCTATTCTCCTCAGGAAAAAAAAAAAAAGACCACTTATTTCATGGATGCCATACCAGTTGCCAGCCTTCTACTCTTTTTGAAATTGCTTCTATGCCAGTTTATGAGTCATAGAAGGAAAATTATAAGAGAATTTATAGTCATACCTCATATACAACTGATGGGAAATTTTTAATTGGTATGCAGCTAGTACTTACAAAAGCTGCAGACATGGGAACAGATTCAAAGAAAATGATTAAAGTGCACAGTTAATTCTGAGTGAATTAGCAAACACCTAGTCTGGGTCAACGATAAATTGTGTTATAAGAAGTTGGCATAGAACCCAGCTGAGTAATGTGCTTTAGTGAAACTTCATGGTATGATGGTGAGTTGAAAGGGCAACCGAGCTATAAAAACCCTTCAGGTTGACCTCATGTTAGAGGAAAAATATTGCAAATGACCATAAAGCATGTGGACTAAGAATTATACCTCTATTTTGCTGACTTTTCCCAAGCTCTGGTGATCATAGCAGAGATCAGAGAACAACGAATGGAGTGTTGTACTTAGCCTCAGATTGTGATCTTAAAGTTCTCATTGTGATGGATGTACCTTACCACCCACAGGTTCAAAGCATTTTTGAGCTCTATGGGGAATTTTTTTTGACCACCATGAAAATGTTTTGGAACTGCAAAAAGGAGATTGTTGCACAACACTGAATGTACTAAAAATGTCACTGAATTGTATGCTTTAAAACGATTAATTTTATGTGAACTTCACCTGAACTGAAAAAAAAGGCTACTAATTCCTGAACATTTACGTTTCAGGCACTTTGCTTGACCTTATTATACAGCACCGCACTCTCTTTTAATTGCTCTGAGTCAGACAGTAGGATTTCTGCTTTCAGGTTAGGGAAACTGAGGTTGAGAGTTTTGCCCAAGTTAGTTTAGTAGATGAGCAGGGATTCAAACCAAGTCCATCTGATTCCAATTCCCAGGTTGGAACATTAATAGAAGTCCATAAAGGGAGTGCAGTCACTTAGATGTCAATCCTTGAAGCAATTTAGCTCCAAAAGAAAAGAGGAATATGCCTGTTGAAATTTCCTTTCTTCACCAAGTATCATGGAAAAAGAGGATTATTTGTGAGGACTCCTGTAGAGGAGGATGTAGTTATTGGAACTGGAGAAGAAAGTAAAAACGTATTCATAAGGAGCAAAATAAAAGCCTGTTTGTTAGACTAAACTATTAGGACAGAAAGGGACTGTTAGAAGGAGGAACTTTATGCTGAGTGACTGAGCTGTGAGTACAGGGTTCTTTATATTTCCCCTGCCTGACAGCCAGGTGGCTCCTAAAGACTGGGGCAAGGCTGAGTCTGCATGTCTGGGCCAAGTGACAGACGCTGTAAACTGGAACCTAGAAGCTTACTTCTAGAAACCACTTTTCCTCAATGTCCAGTTCCTAAGTTGCTCCTACGATGGAGAATCCACACATGCAGCTTTTGATACTTTAATTCTTTCCTGCTTTGTCCCCCCCACTCCCCACCCTGGGTATTTACAGGGTCTGGTGGAAAACAGGACTATAATATCATGTGCTGCTGGTGTGCCTGGGTGGCTCAGTTGGTTAAGCGTCTGACTCTTGATTTTGGCTTGGCCATGATCCCATGGTTCGTGGGTTCTAGCCCCGTGTCAGGTGACAACACAGAGCCTGCTTGGGATTCTCTCTTTCTCCCTCTCCCTCTCTGCCTCTCCTCTGCTCTCTCTTTCTCTTAAAATAAATAAATAAAACTATATATATATATATATATATATACACACATATATATATATCCTATATATCTGACATAATTTAATCTAAAAATAGGCAATAAAATTGTGAATTCAAGGAATTATTACTTCTTCATCTTTCAATTCAGAATATAATATTTTCTGTTTCTAAGACATTTTTAAATTTTTTAAATGTTCATTTATTTTTGAGAGAGACAGAGCTTGAGAAGAGGAGAAGCAAAGACAGAGGGAGACACAGAATCCAAAGGAGGCTCCAGAGTCTGAGCTGTCAGCACAGAGCCCAATATGGGGCTCAAACTCACAAACCACAAGATCATGACCTGAGCTGAAGTTGGGCACTCAACCGACTGAGCTACCCAGGCGCCCCTGAGACATTTAAAATATGTTTAAGTAACCTCTATACCCAATGCAGTGCTTGAATTCACAACTCCTAGATCAAGAGTTGCATGTTCCACCTACTCCACTGAGCCAGCCAGCTGCCCCAATAGATTTCTTAAGTAAACAGTACAGACATAAAGAGTATCCTAAAACTCTTCAAAGCAATGGTAGAGCAGAAAGCCCATAAAGCTATGGGGATGGATCTGGATTCAAAATCAGATTCCAGTTATTAGTTGTGTAACTTTGAGCAATTGCTTATCTTCTCTGAGCTGGTTTCTTCTTCTGTAAAATGTAGGTGCTGATCTGCCCAATTGTTGTTACTATTTTTAAATAGGATGTGTCATTTTATATACAATAGTGCCTAATATATAAGTGCTCAGTAAATGTTAATTTCCCTTCCTTTTATAACAATAATCTTTAAAAAAGAAAAATAAACCTCTGGTTTTCCAGCAAGGACTCAGCAAGAAAACAGAGAAAATGGGGTAGGGCCTGATAATGCTTTTCTAATTGAGAAAGAGAGAAGCAAGCCCTGACATCCAGGTGCCTGGGTACCAGGCACAACTGTAAGGACACATGTCTGATTCAGGCTTCCCCTGTAGCCAAGGTGCTGGCTTCTCCGTATCATTGGCCAATGGAAGGGGCGCACATTGCACAGGGAAGGAGGGACAACTCTTGTGGCACCCAATCAGGAGAGGCCAGCTAACATCTTTGACCTTTCTAGGGGTGGGCCTAAAGATGGAGGCTAGTCATGCCCCGCCCTGGGCCCACTCTGTGATTGGTCGATACTCTAAATGTTGTGATTGGCTCCCACTACTACTAGTATTGATAGGGGGTAGGGAATGGATCGCTGTACCTGTGTCTCATTTCTTGTAACACCCCCTTCCTAAAAAAGCCCCTATGCCGCCATGTTTGGGGCTCTCTCCATGTGGCCAGTGGGTTGGTGGAGTCTATGAGCCTGTACTTAAGCCCGTAATAAAGCCCTTTGTTTTTGCATGAGGGTGACTCAGTCTCCCTGGTAGTCTCTGGTTCCTTTTGGGGCGATATTGGAAACTTGGGCATAACACAACTAGATCTTCATGTTCTCCTGTTGAGCATGAATAATCCTATTGATCATAAACATCAAAAAAGCCACTCTGTGACTACAATTTATCAAGGAAAAAAAAAGAAAGGACCATCATGTAATCATGTTTGAACCTAGACAAAATCAGAAAACCATCCAAGCCACACAAATGACTAAATATTCCTGATATCAGTGACTGATGCTTCTGTGCCAATTACAGCTTTACCCTCATGCTAGTCTTCCCTTATACTAAGTAAGAGTTATTAAAATAACTAATCATAAAATTACCCCCACTTTCTGAGAGCATCGAGTATGGATGCTACTACTTATCCAGAAAAAAGACTGCTTCCTTCAACACTTCCCCAACTCACCTAATGTGGACCCAAATCTGGTATACTAAGTCTTTAATTTAAAAAAAATGTTTTTTTTTAATTTTTTTATGTCTTTTATTTATTTTTGAGGGACAGAGAGAGACAGCACGAGCAGGGGAGGGTCAGAGAGAGAGGGAGACACAGAATCTGAAGCAAGCTCCAGGCTCTGAGCTAGCTGTCAGCACAGAGCCTGACGCGGGGCTCGAACCCACAACCGTGAGATCATGACCTGAGCTGAAGCCGGCCGCTCAACCGACTGAGCCACCCAGGCGCCCCTAAAAAAATGTTTTTAATGTTTACTTATTTTTGAGAGGTAGACAGAGCATGAGCGAGGGAGGGGCAGAGAGAGAGGGAGATACAGAATCTAGAGCAGGCTCTAGGCTATGAGCTGTCAGCACAGAGCTTGATTCGGGGCTCGAACTCATGAACTGTGAGAACAAGATCTGAGCTGAAGTTGGACACTTAGCTGGCTGAGCCAACCAGGGGCCTCCAAAGTCCCCTCTAAACTCTCTTAATAAGATGCCCCACGAGTCCCCATGGTTTGCAATCTCCCTCCGTGTAACAAGCAATAAACCCCCTTACACGATCACAGGTATGCTTCCAGTGGCCTTTGGCTGGAGGGCATTGACATAACTGATGGTGCGGTATCAACTCCAAGGTCTGAATAAACCAAAAATACCTCCATTTCAGTCTTTTGGTACTAGTTCCTCTTCCCTCAGCACATACTTTTAAAAATTACTTATTGCATTTAATCTAGATATTATGAAGATATATCAGGTAATTTAATATGTACGGAAGATACTCAGAAGCTTCCTTAAGCTCTGCTATAGCTTCCCGAATCTTTGCTCACATAATAGATTAATGTCTGGGCTAGCTGATAAGAAGAGGGCCCAAGATGGGTAACTCTGTCTTAACAATTAAGTTTAAAGCCATAGCTACTGTTTTCCCAATTACTTTGGTACCTTCTGATCAATAGCTCATTTCCATTGTGTATGTAATACACAAAGCCCCTTTTTCTTAGTAGTCAAGAAATCTTTTGTGAATGTTTTATATAAATTTCATTGTTTGCTAGTGTAAAACTGTCATGATATCCACTGTGTACTAAGATTTAGAGGAAATGATACAATCAATATAGATCAGGGAAGGGAAACAAGTGAATAAAATGAAAGAAATAGTGAGGACCACATGGAAAGTAAAAACTAGAAGCCCAGTAAGATCTCTGCAAGTTTTAGAGTTAGCGGTGTCTTTGGGCTCACATAAGGTGGAGAATTAGGGCAAATAGACTATTTTACCTGAATTGTGACACAACAGAAGGCTATTGAGAGACAGGTGGAAAAAAATGTTAATTGAAAATCTACCATGTACCAAGCTCCAGGTTAGACACTTGATACAACTTCATCCCATTTACCAGGCTCTGTGCTAGATATTTCATAAAACTTCATCCTATTTAGTTTTAACAACAACACTTTGGACTATATTATGATTCCCACTATACAGGGAAGTAACTGAAGTTCAGGGAAGTTAAAGGCACACAGATGATTAAGTGACAGTGGTCAAATTTCGGTGGTGTCTTCCTTTCCCCAGGTTAATTTCTTTTTAAAAAAATACTTATTTTGAGAGAAGGAAAGGATAAGCAGGGCAGGGACAGAAAGAGAGGGATAGAGAGAATCGCAAGCAGACCCTGTGCTATCTGCTCAGAGCCAAAGGCAGGACTCGATTTCACAAACCGTGAGTTTGTGACCTGAGCTGAAATCAAGATTCTGATGCTTAACCTACTGAGCCACCCAAGCACCTCTCCCCAGATTAATTTCTTAATACAATGTCATTCCTAGAAATTACAGTCTTTAGACTCAAGAAATTCATAATCTAATATGGAAGACAAAGAAGGATGACAAAATTAGCAAATGACTAACTAAAATAATTGAGTTCACACATGGCTTAGAAGGGGCGCCTCATTGTGTCAGTCAAAGGACTGTGCAACTCTGGATCTCGGGGTCATGAGCTTGAGCCCTAAATTGGGTTTAGAGATTACTTAAATAAATAAAAAAAACTCTTAGATACGAAATGAAAACAAACAAACATGACTTAGTAGTAGAACCATAGTATTCATAGGTAGAGAATCCACACTTTTCTGAATCAGGTAGAAAAATAGTTGAGCTAGGAAGGGCTACTTTCTGAGATTAAACTGAAAATATAGAGCTAAGGAAATTTCTAAGTAAAGTAAGTAAAGTATCTCCTGTGCAGACACTGATATTTTGCTAGCTCATCAGCTTTTCTTCCTGACTTTTCTTTTCACTAGTTCAAAACTAAGTATGATACTTCTTTTTACATATTGCCATTATATAATACATTTACAGTATCACCAGGAAATAGTTCTTCCTATCTCTCTACAATTCTGACATTGATTTCCTCATTTCAAAATTGTTTACATAGGCACATATATGGGGATTTTAAAGTTGTTTGCATAAGTATTTACACATTTTCCAGATGCTGAATTATTTTCCTTATTTCATTAGATATAAACTCTGCCATTATGCTCCCTTTTTTTTTTTTAGCAGCTTAATTGGTCTATAATCCACATACCATACATTGTAGTCATTTAAAGTGTATAATCCAGAGACAACTGGGTGGCTCAGTCTGTTAAGTGTCGGACTCTTGGTTTCGGGTCAAGTCATGATCTCACGGTTTGTGAGATTGAACCACACATAGGGCTTGGGATTCTCACTCTCCTTCTCTCTCTACCACTCCTCTTCCTCCTCTTCCTCCTCCTCATCCACCTTCTTCTCTCTCTCTCTCTCTCTCTCTCTAAATAAGTGAATGAACTTTTAAAAAAATTGTATAATTCAATGTGTTTAATATATTTAGAGGGTTGTATAACCATCACAATCTAATTTTAGAACATGTTTGTTTTCCCAAAAAGAAAACCTGTACCAATTAGTGCTCATTCCCTGTTTCCCCCAACCTTAGGCAACAACTACTCTAGGTTTTGTCTCTATGGATTTGCCCATTCTGGAAATTTCATATAGAATAATACAATATGTGGTCTTCTGTGACTGGCATAATGTTTTCAAGGTCCACCCAAGATATAGTATGTATTAGTGCTTCATTCCTTTTGATTACCAAATAATATTTCATTCCACCCTACCTTTTGCTTGCTAACAGAGCTGATTTTGATCATGGTATATATGACAGACTTGTACCCTAATGTAGGTCACATGACAGATGGACAGTCTTGATTAATCCAAGCTAGTATTTTTCAAAACCAGGCTGTGAGCCATTAATGAGTCATGAAATCAACATAAAGGTCACAATCAGTATGTTTTTTATTGTGGTAAAAAAAAAAACCACATAATATAAATTTAACCATTTTAATCATTTTTAGGAAAATAATATGTTAGTATTTACTATATGCAACAGATCTCTAGACTTTTTTCATCTTTCAAAACAGAAACTCTATACCTGTTACACAATAACTCTCCATTTTCCCCCTTCCCCCACTCGCTGGCAACGACTATTCCACCTTGTGTTTCCATGAACTTGACTATTTTAGATACCTTATATCAGTGGAATCATGCAGTATTTATCTTTTTGTAACTTGTTTCTTTCACTTAACATAATGCCTTCACTGTTCATCCATGTTGTAGTATGACAGGATTGCCTTCTTTTTCAAGGCTGAATAATATTTCACTGTATGTATGTACTGCATTTTCTTTTTCCGTTCATACTTTGATGGTCATTTAGGCTTCTGCTATATCTTGGCTATTGTGAATAATGAAATCATCATAGGTGTAAAAATACCTCTTTGAGTTCCTGTTTTCAATTCTTTTAGATGTATACCCAAAAGTGACATTGCTGGATTATACGAAAATTCTATTTTTAAATGTTTTGAGGAAACTCCATTCTGTTTTCCACAGTGGCTACGCATTTTACATTCCAATTGACATTGCAGAAGGGTTCTAATTTCTCTACAGCCTTACCAACACTTGTTATGTTCTGTTTTATTTATTTATTTTTGATAGTGCCATCCCAATGGGGATGAGGGGGTATCTCATTGTGTTTGTATTTCCCTGATGATTACAGAAGTTGTGCATCTTCCCATATCCTTGTTGGCTATATGTATATTTTCCTTGTAGAAACATCTGTTCAAATCTTTTGCCCATTTTTAAAATCAGTTTGTTTGCTTTGTTGATGTTGAGTTGTAAGAATTCTTTATATATTCTAGATGTTAACCGATTATGAGACACATAGTTTGCAAATATTTTCTCCCTTTCATATGTTGATTGTTGATCCTTTTCACTCTGTTGAGTGTTTTCTTTGTTGTACAGAAGTTTGTAAGATTGATGTAGCCCTTTTTGAACATTTTTGCTTTTGTTGCTTCTGTTTCTGGTGACATATCCAAGAAATTATTGCCAACTCAGTATCATAAAGATTTTCCACTGTGTTTTCTTATGGGAGTTTTATAGTTTCAGGTTTTACATGTAGGTCTTTAATCCATTTTGAGTTATTTTTGTATATGTGATAAGGTAAGGATACAACTTCATTCATTTGCATGTGGATACCTAGGTTTCCCAGGACCACTTGTTGAAAACACTATTTTCCTACTGTCTGTTTTTTGGTGTCCTGTAAAATTTCACTTGGTCATATATGGGAAGGTTTATTTCTGGCACACTGTGTCCTGTTTAATCAGTCAGTATATCTGTCTGTATGCCAGTACTATACTGTTTTGATTACCAAGGCTGTGTAATATGCTTTGAAATCAGAAAGTGTGAGGCCTCCAACTCTGCTCTTCTTTCTCAAGATTATTTGTGCTATTCAGGGTCCTTTAAGATTACATACAAATTTTGGGGTGCCTGGGTGGCTCAGGTAGTTAAGCGTCTGACTTTGGCTCAGGTCATGATCTCACGGTTCATGGGTTCGAGGCCCACATCAGGCTCTGTGCTGACAGCTAGCTCAGAGCCTAGAGCCTGTCTTCAGATTCCGTGTCTTCCTCTCTCTCTGACCCTCCCCTGCTCATGCTATCTCTCTCTCTAAAATAAATAAAAACAGTAAAAGATATTTTAAAGGTTACATACAAATTTTAGGATGATTTTTTTTCTATTTCTGCAAAAAATGCCAGTGGGATTGATAAGGTTGGCAATGAATCTGTAAATCACTTTGAGTAGTATTGACATTTTAACAATATAAAGTCTTCCAATCCATGAACACAGGATGTTTTTCCATTTCTTTGTGTCTTCTTTAAATTTCTTTCAGCAATGTTTTGTAGTTTTCAGCGTATAAGTCTTTTGACTCCTTAGTAAGTTTACTCTTAAGTATTTTATTCTTTTTGATGGAATTGTAAATAGGATTGTTTTCTTAATTTCCTATTCAGATTGTTCATTGTTAGTATATAGATATGTTACTGATTTTTGTGTGCTGATAGTGTGTCTTGCAGCTTTACTTAATCTGTCTATAGTTCTAATAGTGTGTGTGTGTGTAGTCTTCAGATTTCCTACATGTAAGATCATATAGTCTATGAACAAGAATAATTTTAACTTCTTCCTTTCCAATTTGGTTGCCTTTTATTTGTTTCTAATACAGTGTTTAAAAGAAGTGGCAAGAGTGGGCATCCTTCCCTTGTTCCTGATCTTAAAAGAGGAAAATCTTCAGTGTTGTTGTTTTGTTTTGTTTTGTTTTTAACTACTGAGTGGGTCTTACCTGTAAGCTTTTCTTATGGCCTTTATGCTGATAAAGTAGTTTCCTTCTATTGCTGGCCTGGTTTGCTGAGCTTTTATTTTGAAAGTTTGTTGACTTTTTTCAAATGCTCTCTCTGCATCCTTTGAGACTTTTTAATTTTTTAACGTTTTTATTTATTATTAAGAGACAGAGAGAGACAGAGCACGAGCATGGGAGGGGCAGAGAGAGGAAGAGACAACAGAATCTAAAGGAGGCTCCAGGCTCTGAGCTGTGAGCACAGAGCCCAATGTGGGACTCGAACTCACAAACCGCAAGATCATGACTTGAGTCAAAGTTGGACCTTAACCAACTGAGCGCCCCAGGCGCCCCAATTAACATGTGATTTTTATCTTTTGTTCTGTTAATGTAGTGGGTTACATTGATGAATTTCCATATGTTGAACCATCCTCATATCAAAGGGATAGATCCCATCTGGTCATGAACTATCTATGATCCCTTTAGTGTGCTTTTAAATTTGTTTAGCCAATGCTTTGTTGAGGATTTTGCATCAATATTCCTCAAGAATGTTGATTTGTAGTTTTCCTTTACTATCTCTGTCTGCCTTTGGCATCAGGCTAATGCTGGCCTCAAAAAATGAGTTTGTAACTCTTCCCTCTTTTCCAATGTTTTGGAAGGGTTACTGTCAGCATTTTTAAATTAACAAAATAGAATATCATAAATAACATAAAAGCATGTTATGTGCATTAAGGTTAAGAGGCATTTTGTAAAGCTTTATGTGTGGGCATGCATGTGTGTGTGTGCACACGTGTATTATATAACATGTAAATTATTTTCTTACTGTGGTTTCTGGTTTTAAAAGGTTAAAATTCAGTGGTATAAGCCAGCCATAGTAATGTCATTTCCCTTGCCAGAGGTAGGCATAGGTGAGCAAGGAAGTTCTGAGCCATGATAGAGAAGTTATCTATTTTATGTTTATGGTTATAAAAGAACATAAGGAACAGAGCATTCTTTTACTCTCTTCTAAACTGTAGGCATTTCTGGCGCATAGGTGATATCTGAGGCTGCTGCATGCATCCTGCGACTACATGGGAAGTAACCAACTTACTAACGTTAGCAGATTGGAAAAACCCAATGAACCTGAGTTCTAATAACAGTATTGAGTCAAGCAACCACTCCTGAAACTGCCATACCTTCCAGATTTCCTTTTTATGTAAGATGAAATTAATGTGTTCCCTTATTGTTTAGACACTTTTCATTAAGTTTTTAAATGTTTGTTTATTTTTGAGAGAGAGAGTTCATGAGTGAGGGAGGGATAGAGAGAGAGGGAGACACAGAATCCGAAGCAGGCTCCAGGCTCTGAGCCAGCTGTCAGCACAGAGTGGAGCCTGGGGCTCGAACTTGTAAATCAGGTGATTGTGACCTGAAGCGAAGTCAGACGCTTAAGTGACTGAGCCACCCAGGGACACCAGATGCTTTTCATTAGATCTTTTGTAACTTCTGTTTAATATTTTGATAAGTGTGTCAAGGATGAAGCTAGTTTATGCTTCCTTATATTCCCTACATGACCTTGTACATATTGTTGGCCAGGAAACTTTTGACAATCTGATAATCTTATTATGATCAACAAGAGCAGGGTGTCTGAGCAAGATTTCTCTAGAATTTCACCACATCCTTTTACTTTATTTTTCATAATGTTTCTTTTTGAGAGAGAGAGAGACAGAGAGACAGCGAGCACAAGGAGAGGAGGGGCAAAGAGAGCAGGAGACATAGAATCCAAAGCTGGCTCCAGACTCTGAGCTGTCAGCACAGAATCCGACGCCGGGCTCAAACTCACGAATTGTGAGGTCATGACCTGAGCTGAAGTTGGACACTTAACACACTGAGCCACCCAAGCTAAAACTGAATCAAAACAACCAAGGATATATACCAACTGACAAGCATCATTGAAGGCAAATATAATATACCTGTGACAGTCTGTATCCTAAAAGTAATCTTAATCTTTTCGGCAAAGCCAGAAGGGCTAGATTTTTAACCAGTGTATACCCAGTGTCTAGAACAGTTCCTGGCACTAGTAGGTGCCAATTATTTGTTCAATTAATTAAATGAGTATAATAAAGCTACTTAACACATGAATCAAGTAATGGTAGAGGTAATGTCACAAAGTGGCACATGATCAATTGCCAAATGAATAATACAGATAAGTGTATGCCTTTCTCACTCTTTCCTGTTTTCATCATTTGCATTTATATTTTCTCTAAGACACATTATGAGTTTTTTCAATATGCATATTGATTTGCTTGCTCTTATGTGTTTAGCAAATTGAAAAACAGGCAAGGTTTTTAAGCTGAAAGTTATATAAATCATCAATCTATGATAACCCTTCATTTTATAAAGAAAGAAATTAGGTCCTAAAGGGATTTAATGCTTTTTCCAGGGGAAATGCTGATCTATTAATATTGAATTAATCAATAAGATGGCTAAGACTATAAGTGTATCTCCCTCTTTCAACATTTTTTACATTGCTAAAAATAATATCTATAATTAATGGCAAAGTTCTATAATTTGATAGGCAATGTCAATTAATAAACTATGGCTGCAGAACACTTAGACAATTACAGATCAATAGAATAGATACAAAGTTCAATCTTGTTCATTTTAAGAGACAATGCATATTGAATTCCTTCAGTCAGTGCTCTGATCCCAGTCTGCTCTTTGTCTAGGGTTTCTTTTTCTCCCTCAGGATTCTATAATTTTGCTCTCTTTCTTTGCCCTAAACTACATCTGAACTACATTTTATCAGCCTGATTCTTTTCTAGACTGTAGACCATTATTGTATCATGTGCTGCTCTTGCTTTTGTTTATCACGAATTTTTTCTGACTGAATTGTTCCTTTAGAAGTGTGGTTAAGAGCATGTACTCTGGAAATCCTAAAAGTTAACTTTGTATGGTGACAGATGATAACTAGACTTATTGTAATCATTTTGCAATGTATACAAATATTGAACGGTTATATTATACATCTGAAATCAACCTAATATTGTATGTTAATTATACTTCAATATTTTTTTTAAAAGAGCACATACTTTGGAACCAGACTGCCTGAGTTCATATTCCCAGCTCCACAAGTTATTATTAGCCGTATGGCTCTGGTTTATAGTCTAAACCTCTCTGTCACTCATTTTATTCGTCTGTAAAATGGAGGATATGAGTGGTTGTGAGGATTAAATATGTTAAACTTTAAAAATAAAACTTCCAGTTATTCTACCAGCAAAAATAAGTATATTAGGGAATAGAATATTGTGATTCTGAACAAGTAAGCTATGGCAAAACCATAGGCAAACCCAGAGAACCAAGTAGAGGAAACCTCTTTTATAGAGGAAAGTGGGGAGTTCGGAAGGGCTGTTATAAACAAATAGTCCATTGGAGTAAACTGGGAGTTTAAAGGATAGTGGCTTTTCATTGGCTGAATAGTGACTGTCTCTTATGGGCTAGGCTGTTGCCGGGGAAGGGGAAACCTTTCTTCCTTCTGCTGGGGTAGTAAGGTAGTAGCTAAAGTAGAATTGATTTACAAGGTATGTCTCTTCTATTGGGTCTGCAATTGAGAGTGGTAGGGCTCTCCCTACTGGCTTCTCATCTTCATTCCAAATGAGGTGTCCTTTTATTAATTTTCACAAGTAAAATAATACTTGTTCTATATAAATATTTGCTGGTATTATTTTCAGTACTACAATTGACCCTTGAACAATGGAGTTAGGGTTAGGGGTGCTGAATCCCCACTCCAGTTGAAAATCTGCATATAGGGATGCCTGGATGACTCAGTTGATTGAATGTCAGACTCTTGATTTCTGCTCAGGTCATGATCTCACAGCTGTGGGACAGAGTCCCACATTGGGGTCCTCTCTGAGTGTGGGACGTGCTTAAGATTCTCTTTCTCTACCTCTGCCCCTCTCCTCTGCTTGTGCCCTCTCTCTCTCAAAATAAAAGATTAAATTAAATTAAAACAATGAAATATGCACATATAACCTTTAGCTCCTCAAAGCTTAACTACTGATAGCCTACTGTTGACTAGAAGCCTTACTGATAACATTGACAGCCGATTAACTTATATTTTGTATGTTATATGTATCATATACTATATTCTCATGTTAAAGTAAGTTAGAAAAAAATGTTATTAAGAAAATTATAAGTGGGAGGCACCTGGGTGGCTCAATCAATTGAGCATCCAACTTTGGTTCAGGTTATAATTTCACAATTTATGAGTTTGAGCCCCACATCAGGCTTTGCACTGATAGCACAGAGCCTGCTTTGGATTCTCTGTCTCCCTTTCTCTGTGCCCTTTCCCTGCTAGCACTCTCTTTCTGTCTCTCTCAAAAATAAAAAAAAATTTAAACTATTTAAAAAAGAAAATTATAAGGAAGAGAAAATACACTTACAGTACTATTGCATTAAAAAATATGTATAGAACCATGTGGTGGGCAAGAAGCAATGTGGTTACCATGCCACATGGACAGAAGCAGATCAGGGGCCTTCGGTGCCCTGCTCCCACCCAGCTGCCAAGGCCCCACTCCATGCCCCCAGGCCAGGCCAGGTGTGGGAGCCAGGCCATGGCAAGGCAGCCCTCAGCAAAGGGCTGGTAAGGTAATCTATTGCCAGGGGCCTAGGGGCAGGCTGAGTGAGCAGCCACTGTCAGAGCTGGTGCTAATCCTGTGGCCACCACCTCTGCCATCTCCAGCAACCCTGATGTCCTTGGTGGCCAAGCTGGACCTGAGTGATCAGCAGCGGTGCTGAGAGGTGTTCCAGATGCGGCAGTGGCTCACCGTCGAGGGTGTCACCAAGCCGCTGCTGGACCCCCTGGAACACCAGCCCTAGTGAAACACACAGGAAGTTGCCACTATAGAGCAGTTCACTTTGAACTTTGGGCCTCAGAAGACTTGCACATCTTCACAACTGCAACTTTTGTGAGAAGAAGCAGAATAAACCCTGCACTGCACTGGCTTCTCGCTTCATGCTCCTGAGTATTGGAACCTCACTCAAACCTTGAAGGCTTTGGAATAAATCTACACTGCTTGGATAAAGGCACTGTGTGGAGTGTGGGCATTGAGCTATTCCATGGCAGCGATTGGGGGTAAGCCATGAAAGAGCACGAGACCATCAAGAACATGCCTAAAGAGTAAGCTCTTGTCTCTCCTCTTCTGAAAAGAAGGAATGATGGAGGTTTAGCAGCTTTCCTCTTCCCACTGCAACTCAGCGGTGCTTCTGAATGTGACTGACCCAGGCTGCTGGTTCCATGGGGCAACGGCCATCTTGATCTCTGCAGTGTGCTCCAGCTATCTGTTTCCTTTTTAAAATTTAAAACAGTTTTGAGTATAATTGTCATACAACATTACATTAGTTTCAGGTGTACAAAATAGTGATTTAACATCTCTATATGCCATGCTGTGCTCACCAGAAGTGTGGCTGCCATCTGTCATCATACAATGCTATTACAGTATCATTGACTGTATTCCATGTGTTGTGCACTTTATTCCCATGACTTACTCATTCTATTACTGGAAGCCTGTGTCTCCCGCTCCCCTTCACCCATTTTGCCTATTCCTCCACCTGCCCTCTGGCAACTATGGGTTTGTTCTCTGTATTTATAGGTCTGATTCTGCTTTTTGTTTGTGTATTCATTTGTTTTGTTTTTTGGATTCCACATATGAGTGAGATCATACAGTATTTGTCTTTCTCAGACTGACTTATTTTACATAGCATAATACCCTCTATATCTATCCGTCCATGTTGTCACAGATAGCAAAATGTCATTCTTTGTTATGGCTGAGTAATACTGTGTGTGTGTGTGTATGTATAGTGTGATATATATATATGTGTGTATATATATATATATAGTGTGTGTGTGTGTGATGTGTGTGTGTGTATATATGTGTGTGTGTATATATAGTGTGATATATATATGTGTGTGTATATATATATATAGTGTGGGTGTGATATATGTGTGTGTGTATATATATGTGTGAGTATATATGTGTGATATATATGTGTGTATATATATATATAGTGTGTGTGTGTGTGATATGTGTGTGTGTATATATAGTGTGATATATATATGTGTGTGTATATATATATATAGTGTGGGTGTGATATATGTGTGTGTGTATATATATGTGTGAGTATATATGTGTGATATATATGTGTGTATATATATATATAGTGTGTGTGTGATATGTGTGTGTATATATATATGTGTGTGTGTGTGTGTATATATAGTGTGATATATATGTGTGTGTATATATATGAGTGTGAGTATATATGTGTGTGTGTATATATAGTGTGATATATGTGTGTGTGTGTGTGTGTGTGTGTGTGTGTGTGTGTGTGTATATATCTTCTTTATTCATCTATCGGGGGACACTTGGGCTGCTTCTATATCTTGACTACTGTAAATAATGCCGCAGTAAACATAAGGGTGCTTATATCTTTTCACGTTAGTATTCTTGTTTTCTTTGAGTAAATACCCAGTAGTGGAATTATTGGATCATATGATATTTCTATTTTTAATTTCTTGGAGGGAACTCTATACCTTTTTCACAGTGACCATATCAACTTACATCCCCACCAAGAGTGCATAATGATTCTTTTTCCTCTAAATCCTTACCAATGCTTGTTATTTATTTTTTTTAAATTCTAGCCATTCTGACAGGTGTAAGATGATATGACATGGTGGTTTTGACTTGTATTTCCCTGATAATTCATGGTATTGAACATCTTTTCTGTGTCTGTTGGCCATCTGTAGGTCTTCTTTGGAAAAATGTCTATTCAAGTCCTCTGCCCATTTTTTAATTGGAGTGTGTGTGTGTGTGTGTGTGTGTGTGTGTGTGTGTTGAGTTGTGTAAGTTCTTTATGTACTTTGGATATTAGCCCCTTACCAGATATATCATTTGCACACCCATTCAGTAGGTTGTCTTTTTGTTTTTTTCGATGGTTTCCTTCACTCTGCGAAAGCTTTTTATTTTGATGTAATCCAGTAGTTCATTTTTGCTTTTGTTTCCCTTGCCTGAGGAGATGTATCTAGGAAAATGTAGCTATAGATGATGACAAAGAAATTACTGTCTGTATTCTCTTCTAGGATTTTTATGGACTTGAGTCTCACATTTAGGTCTTTAATCCATTTTGAGTTATTTTTGTGTATAGTGTTAGCAAGTGGTCCACTTTCATTCTTTTGCATGCAGCTGTCCAGTTTTCCCAGCACCATTTATTGAAGAGACTGTCTTTTCACCATTGTATATTTTTGCCTCCTTTTTCACAGATTAATTGACCGTATAAGCATAGCTTTATTTCTGGGCTCTCTACTCTGTTTCATTAATCGATGTGTCTATTGTTAGAGTGCCTGGGTGGCTCAGTTGGGTAAGTGTCCAACTCTTGGTTTCGGCTCAGGTCATGATCTCATGGTTTGTGAGTTCTAGCCCCACAAGTGTGCTGACACCTTGACATTCTCTCTCTCCCTCTCTCTCTCCCTCTGCCCCTACCCCACTCACTCTCTGTATCTCTCTCAAAAATAAATATATAAACTTAAAAAAAATTTTAAAAATATCTGTGTCTATTTTTGCACCAGTACTCCTTTGGTTACTACAGTTTTGTAGAATGTCTTGAAATCTGGAACTATGATGCCACTCGCTTTGCTCTTGGTTTTCAAGGTTGGAGTCTTTTGTATTTTATGGACTGTACTGCCTTAAACGGCAGTTGAAGTCACCTTATCCCTCATCTTGAAAGACTTACCTATAAGTATTCTGAAATGGTATTGTTTATGGAATAATCACTACATGCTTGTGTTGCAATAAACCATTTTCACTTTTAAAAATCTTGAGGTTCACAAAAGCACTGATAGGAAAGCCACTTGAATTTTGTGAGGAGTTTAAAGGTTCTTGAGTTTGCCAAGAACATCCTGCATCAGATCATGAGCTGTGCAGAGACTGTCAAATGTTGATCTACCATATCCCTGAGAGCCTCCTGAAAGTGACAGACATTCCAAAAGACTGCATCAGCAAAAATATAATTTTTCAAGGAAAAAAATGTTTCCTTGGTTTATTATAACACAGCTTCTTGGTGGCATGCAATTCGCCGCAGATGGTATTTACTCAGCATCGCCAGGTGAATCCTGTGGAATGGAGGGGATTCTACCTTTAGCTCAGCTATTTTTTGAGTCTTTTTCAACCCATATTCTCCATGTATTTCCTCTGCACTGCTAAATGGATGAAGTGGTACCTTTATCTATGTGCTAAGCAAAATATCAATGGGGAAGAGCAAGCATATGGTCTATGTCTCTGAAAACAGCATAAGAGATATCAGGCAGGCAGTAGAAAATGCACTTATGAGCCTCTACTTTCTGGAATATGACACATTTTGGCCTGCAGTCCTGCCGTGCCACTTATTCGCTGGATGATCTTGGGCAAATGACTTAGCATTTCTGAACCTTTGCTTTTTCATTTTCAAAATGGGAATGATGATAGTACCTGTCTCATAAAGCTATTCTAAAAATCCACTGAGATAATTTATGCTACATTCTCTTAGGAGTGCCTGATACCTGGTGGTCCCATATGGGACTAACAGTAAACTTATTATATGATAAGTCCATGGGACTAAAAATAAAAGTGTAAGTAATCCATTCTTCTATGATGTTTATTTTCAGTGAAATACTATTTGGTTGGCATCTGCTCTTTTAAGACTCACCAATGTTGGTGTGAGCAACCAGAACGTTCAGATAAGGGGTCTGAAACTACATTCCCACTTCTTTTTTTATTTTTTTAAAATGTTAATTAATTATTTTTTGAGAGACAGAGAGAGACAGCGCGAGCAGGGGAGGGTCAGAGAGAGAGAGACACAGAATCTGAGGCAGCAACAGGCTCTGAGCTATCAGCACAGAGCCCGTCGCAAAGCTCAAACCCACAAGCCGTGAGATCATGACCTGAGCTGAAGCCGGACGCTTAACCGACTGAGTAACCCAGGCACCCCAACATTCCTGCTTCTTTGAGATGAGTTTCTGAATTATCCTTATCCTGTGCATGCGCGCGCACACACACACACACACACACACACACACACACACACACACACACAGGCTCCATCCCAGCCTGTTTCACTGATGCTCACCTTGAGCTTTTTAGCCCCCTACTAACCGTAGTTCTTATCATTTCTTTGGTACCTTGGTGTTACCACTTCTTTGCCATCTGGCCCACTTTGTCTCCTGGATCCCTGCTCTCCTCCTCTCTTCTGCTTCTGGATATTCAGAATGATTTCCTGGGATCTCACTTCTCTGACTATGCCTCAGGATCCTTTCCTGTTAACTGCCTGCCGCAGTCAGTCCTGTTAAGTGCAGCCAGGCTCTCTTGGGATCTGCATGGCTCTGCTGTCAGAGAATTCAACACGGGATAATTACCCTTTGGAGGGGAGTATACTATCACCCATCAGCCCTGTTCCTTACCCTCTGTTATTCATCTGTTTTTCACACAAACTCATTGCCATCTGCAGCCTCTTTATTTACTATCTACAAAGGCTTTTTAATTGTATAATGCGAGAAATCATGTCACAGACATAGGCTCATAGATGATGGAAAGCATAAATGTGTGCATATGCGTGTGAATTTGTGTATATTAGCTGCATGGAAGAGGGGCAGCTACCTGGTCAGAAATAAGGCTGCCCTTAGAAACGGAAAATGGGGAAATGAGTGCTGAGCAGGCCACCAATTAATATTCATGAGAGCAACTGAATGCAGACAATTTATGAAACAAATCTTATTCACAATGAAAAACACGTATATTTTCAGGTGAGTATATGACTAGACATAATGCAAGTTAAATATAACATGTTGCCTAGTGGATGTGAAGTGCTCAATTTTGAAGTGTAAAAATGCGGGTTACAGGTCCTCAATTTTTCAGTCTGCAGCCATAAAATTTCCTTCAAGGTCTGGCCCACTGGCCGGGGCAGGAAAGGAGATGAATTCTGGAGTGCAGACCTTCAAAATTTTCCTGGAAAGAGGAAATATAATGTAAGGGCTATGGTACTGTCAGCAAAGGTTTCTGTCAATGAACATTAATGCCAAGCACGTGATAGGCATTCAATAACATTCTCATTGAATTGATTCACATAGTGTAATTTTCAACATACAGACCTCGGCTTCTACTTCACTAAGTAAATAGTGAACACAGAGTCATAAGAATCACTAAGTAAAGAGACAATACAGTTACCCACATCTTGTCTAGTGCATCAATTAGAAATTTACATTTGGCTGGTAGTTTACAGAATGTGGAAAACAGCAGCTCAAACAATTTGGGGGTTTATTTTTTTCTCATTTAGAGAAAATCCAGCACTGGTATGGCCAAGAGGCTGAAAGCATCTCTCTTAGTACATTTATCTTTCCTTTCATTGCTGAAACCTGAATTTATCACTTTCTTATGGAGCTTTTCAAAAAGCCACAAGAAGGGGCCAGTATGTGCCAACTTCTGAAATTTCCTACCGTTTTTCCTAATGCTACAGCCTTGGCTGATGGTTGGTTTAAACTCCATACAGAAGCCTAGCTCCAAGGATGAGAAATAAAGATTTCAGCAGGAAGTGTTTCGAGTGAGCCACTCTACAGTATCTGTCATACCTGATCTTTCCCTTCTCTTCTACCTCAGAGGAAGGCGTATTTCTACTTCTTTTCAAAGTATGATTTTGATCCCACTACTTCAATTTTTCAGTAGCTGACTCTATCAACTGTTGCTCAATCTACTTTCGATCTCCCCTTAACTGTCTGCTCTCTCTCTATCCCAAATCTGTCCTCATCTATACCTTCCTATCAAGGTGTTTGCTTTCTTTTCTCTCCTTCACTTCATCAACATCAACTTTATAGAAAAGATAATCTATATTAACTTTTCAGTCCACAGAAATCTGGGCAGGCCTGTGTAGCCACAGTGTTCTTGAAAACCTGAATAAAGAGAAAATTTTGATTTTGCCTGAATTAGTCAGAATGCAGAAAAAATAAGAATTTGCTTGATTTATCAGTACAATTGTTAATAGCACAGCCATGGTGTTTATATTTCAGAACAAAGTAAGATTCCCTCATAAACTTATGTTTTAAGGATACAAAGTGTAGTTGGGGAAATATGCAAGGGAGTATTTTCTCCTATCTTGGTCCAAGTTTTCTGACCTTCAAGAACAAACCTTTCAGTGAATATATTTGGGTACAAAAATTACATAACAGATCAAAGTGTACTGAGAAATTCCTAAGTATCTGATCATATCAACTATCTTCTAATGTCATATTTTCTGAATTTTAAGTATGAGTAATTTATTCTATAACCTCAAATATACAGGAAAACATAAATTGAGATCCAAGACCACTTATCCCCACTTTTCTAAAGTACCATATTTCAGAGCTCCCAGAAACAAGCTGCTCATAAATATTCCCTGTCTAAGAAATTTGAAAGCCCTCTCCCTTTGGAAACTACTGAATACTGCAAGGGCTGTGTGATCAGCTGCTTCTGCAATATAATCACTTCCAGCACAGTACAATAATTGATAGGACAATCAATCATGAACTCTGTAACCTAATCAGCCTGAAGTAGAATCATGACTAACATGCTAAACTTGGTATTGACAATGTTAGAATTAGAAAGAAGGGCACCTGGGTGTCTCAGTCAGTTAGACAGCTTAAATAGCATCTGATTCAGTTTAGGCTCAGGTCCTGATCTCATGAGCTTAAGCCCTGCATAGGGCTCCTTTCATGAGCTAGACCCCTGCTTGGTATACTCTCTCCCACTCCCTCTGTCCCTTCTCTGCTCATATGCCCCCTCCTTCCCTCTTTCTCTTTCTCAGAATAAATAAACCTTAAAAAAAGAATCAGAGGGGCACCTGTGTGGCTCAGTTGGTTTAGCATCAGACTTCAACTCAGGTCATGATCTCTTGGTCCAATAAATTTGAGCTCTGTGTTGGGCTCTGTGCTGACAGCTCAGAGCCTGGAGCTTGCTTCAGATCCTGTCTGTCTCTCTCTCAATGACCCTCCCCTGCTCGCACTCTCTCTCTCTCTCAAAAATAAGTAAACATTTAAAAAATTAAATTAAAAGAATCAGAATGAAAAAAGTCAAAGATATGCATCCATGGTAAACCCTACTAATCTGCTATCTGCTTATTGAATAAAATATATTTTCACGAATTATCTGTTTATCACAATTCTTTTGTTTGCTAGAAACATATCCATGGCAAAGCTTGCCTTCTTCACCTCAGAGAAAAATCTATAACCTTTCCACACCAAGAAGGCTTACTTAACATGATTGAATGGGAAAATAGATCGGTATGCATCAAAGTAACTTCATAAATGGGGGGTAGAGTGGGGATTGCACTGACATCATGTATGGGTATTCTGATAAAGACCCTAATTTTAAGCTTTCAGGATTAGGAATGTTCTGCTTGATTTAACTGCATTAATATGACCACTAAACACATGAGATATTCCAGCTAAAAATTCTTAAAGACCTATGGTTCTGTTAAAAGTCCCTAATTTACTGATTCTTTTATTTGTTCAGCTATTCCAAGGAAGGGGAAAAATCACTTTGGCTTGTGACCAGTAGATAATTTTAAAGTAAGATTATTATTGGGGTACATGGGTGGCTTGGTTGGTTAACTGTCTCTTGATCTTGGCTCAGGTCCTGACCTCAAGATCCTGAGTTTGAGCCCTGTGTTGAGCTCCATGTTGGGCACGAAGCCTACTCAGTAAGTAAGTTAAGTAAGTAAAGTAAGATTATTATTATTGCAGATTCTAATAAGGATGGTGAGTATAATCACACTTGTTTTCTGTTTGTTCAATGAGGTTTTTTTTCAAGTCTTTCTTTAAACATGAGAGACTCTTGAATACTGAAAACAATCTGAGGGCTGAAGGCGGAAGGGAAGAGGAAGGAGGGTGATGGACATGGAGGAGGACGCTTGTGGGGAAGAGCACTGGCTATTAATATGGAAACCAACCTAACAATAAACTATTTAAAAAAATAAATATCCTTTATATCTAAACATGTACCGAATATGCTCAAATACATTAAAAAGTTAAATGTAAAAAAAAGTTTATTTATTTTCAGAGAAAGACAGAGACAGAATGCAAGCAAGGGATGGGCAGAAATAGAGGGTGAGAGAGAATCCCAAGCAGGCTCCATGCTCAGCACAAAGCCTGACACGGGGCTCGATCCCATGAACCTGAGATTATGGCCTGAGCTGAAATCAAAAGTCGAACGCTTAACTGAGTGTGCCACACAAGAGCCCCTCACTGAGGTTTTCCAGAACAGCTTTATTGAAGAAAAATAACACCACATAAATGGTGCATCTTTAAAGTACACAGTTTGTTAAGTGTTGACATATGTATACACATGTGAAACAATCTTCACAATCAGGATGATGAACACATCCATAATTCCCAAGGTGTTCCCTTGTCCCTTAGTAATCCTTGTCTCCTGATCTCTTCTCTCCCCTTCCTCAAACAACCACTGGTGTGCTTTCTGACATTGTAGATTATTTTGGAATTTCTTAAGATGTGTATAAATGGAATCACAAGAAGGTGTTCTTTTGGGCCTGGCTTCCTTCACTCAGCAAAAGTATTTTGAGATTCAACCATGTTACTGTTTCAACAGTTCATTCCTTTTTATTCATTAGTAATATTTCATGGTACGGGCATATACCAATTTGTTTATCCAAATGGATATCTGAGTTGTTTCCACTTTTTGGCTACTGCTACTACACATAGAGTTGTTATAAACATTCATGTAGAAATTTTTGTATGGACAGAAGCTTTCTTTTTTTATTGGGTACATATCTAGGGAGGGAATGGGTGAGTTCTATGGTAGCTGTGTGCAGTTAACTTTTCATAAACCTGCCAAAATCATGGCTGCATCATCTTACATTTCCACAGGCAGGGTTATGAGAACTCCCATTCCTTCACATCTTTGTCAATATATGTCATTTTAATAAGTGCATAAATGGTATTTTCTGGTGGTTCCAATTTGCAATACCCTTAACGACTACTGCTGTCTACCATCTTTTCATGTGATTATTTGTGATCCATGTATCTTCTTTGGTGAAATGTCTGCTTAAATCTTTGGTTTTTATTTTTATTGGGTGGTTTGCTTATTGTTAAGATTTGAGTGTTTTTATATATCCTGGATGCAAGCCTATTATGAAAAATATGCTTTACAATATTTTCTCCCCATTTGTAGCTACTGTTTTTAGTTTCCTAACAGTATCTTTTGAAGAGCAAAAGTTATTATTTTCCATGAAATCTCTGATCATTTTTTTAATGAGTTGTACTTATGGTGTTGTATCTAAGTGACTGCTCTCAAGCCAAAGGTCGCAGAGATTTTCTCCTATGTTTTCTTCTACAAGCTTTACAGTTTTAGGGTTTGCATTTAGGTTTATGATCTACTTTGAGTTAAATCTTGTGTGTGGTTGGGGTTAGATTGAGGGGTTTTTTTTGTTTTTGTTTTTGCATATGGAGAGCTGATTGTTTCATTCTTTTTTTATTGACTTGCCTTTGTACTTTGTCAAAAATTAATTGTCCATATATGTGGGCTTGTTTTTGGACTCTTTTTTCTGTTCCAGTGACCTGTTCATCTATCTTGATGCTAATACCACATTGTCCTCAGTACTATAGTGTCATAATATTTGAAATCAGAGAGTGTTAGTCCCCAACCTTGTTATTGTTATCCTTTTTCAGAGCTTTTTGGCTTTGGTCCTCTGCATTTCTATATACACTTTAAATATTTATTTTTGAGAGAGAGAGAGAGCAAGAGCAGGGGAGGAGCAGAAAGAGAGGGAGAGAGAGAATCTCAGGCAGGCTCCAAGCTGTCAGTGCAGAGCCTGATGTGGGGCTCAATCCCACAACCCATGAGATCATGACCTGAGCCAAAATCAAGAGTCAGATGCTTGGGGCACTTGGGTGACTCAGTTGGTTGAGCGTCCAACTTCGGCTCACGTCATGATCTCACAGTTCGGGAGTTTGAGCCCAGCATGGATCCTGGAGCCTTCTTCAGATTCTGTGTCTCCATCTCTGTCTGTCCCTCCCCAACTTGTGCTGTCTCTCTGTCTCTCTCAAAAATAAATAAACATTAACCAACTAAGCCACCCAGGTGCCCCCCTCCATATTTTCAAATCAACCTGTCAATGAATCTCTGGAGAAAAGAAACAGATTTTAATTGAAATTGTGTTCAATCTGTAGGTCAACTGACCTATTAACAATATTGACAATTTGAAGTCATTCTAACAGGTCTCTTAATCAAAGGATATCTTTAATTTGTCTCAGCAGTGTTTTATAGTCTTCAGTCTTACACACTTTTTTGTCAGCTTTATCCCTCCCTAACTATTCATCCCTAATTATTCGTAAGTTTTTTTGAGCCTTAAGTGCTATCATATTTGTCATTGCTCTTTGTTTCAATTCTAGATTGTTCACTGCTGATATATAAAAATGCAATTGATTTTTGCATATTGATCTTGTAACCCAAAACCTGGTCAACTCATGAATTTGTCCTAGTAGCTTTTTTTGTGGATCCCAACAGATTTTCTACATAGACTTTCATGTTGTCTATGAATAAAGACAGTATTACTTTTTCATTTCCAATATGGAGCCCTTTTATTTATTTATTTATTTACTTACTTACTTATTTATTTATTTATTTACTTAGCCTGATTGCACTGGCCAGAACATCTAGTATAATGTTGAAAATAAGTGTCGAGGGGCGCCTGGGTGGCTCAGTCAGTTAAGCGGCGGGCTTCAGCTCAGGCCATGATTGTACAGTTCGTGGGTTCAAGCCCCGTTTCAGATTCTGTGCTGATAGCTAGCTCAGAGCCTGAAGCCTGCTTTGTATTCCGTGTCTCCCTCTCTCTCTGACCCTTCCCTGCTTGCACTGTCTCTTTCTGTCTCTCAAAAATAAATTAAAAAAATTTAAATAAAAGAAAAGAAGTGACAAGAGCAAATGTGCTTGTCTTATTGTTGATCTTAGGAAAAAAATCATTTACTCTTTCCCCATTAAATATGTGCTACCTATATGTTTTTATAATTGTTATATATGAAAAGTTTCCTTTCCTGTTTTGCTAGAGTTTTAGTGAGAAATGGACATTGAATTGTGTCAAATTACTTTTCTGCATCTACTGAGATCATAATATGTTTGTGTATGTATTGATGTTAGTATAAAGAGTTGCACTGATTACTTTTGAATGTTAAATCAACTCAGTTTTCCTGGAATAAGCCCAACCTTGTTGTAACGTATTACCCTTTTTTATGTATTGTTGGATTCAATTTGCTCAAGTTTTGTTAAAAATGTTTGTGTCTAGGTTCCTAGGGATATTTATCAGTTATTTTTAAGTTTATTTACTTATTTTGAAGGTGCAGGCAGAGAGAGGGAGAGAGTGAATCCCAAGCAGACTCTGCACCATCAGTGTGAAGCCATATGTGGGGCTCAAACTCACAAACCGTGAGATCATGACCTGAGCTGAAATCAAGGGTCAGATGCTTAACTGACTGAGCCACCCAGGCACTCTGATCAGTAGTTTTATTGTCTGTAATGTCTCTCTCTGGTTATGGTATCAGAGTAAGGCTGGCTTCATAAAATGAGGTAGTAAGAGAACACTCCTCCATTTCTGGGGGAGAGTTTTTATAGAATACATATTATTTCTTCCTTAAATGTTCAATGAAATTCACCTGTCAACACATTTTTTCCATATAGATTTTTTAACATAAACACATATAAGAAACAAACATAAAGACTTTTTGTGATTTTGTTAATGTTTACATATAGCCCTAATTTTTCTAAAATTTTGTCCTTTAGGATCGTTTTTACTGCATTCAATTTAGACAGAATGAAATTTCTGCCCACCCATATACATTTTTTTCGTTTATTTATTTATTTGAGAGAAAAAGAGAGAGTAGGACAGGGACAGAGAGAGAGAGAGAGAATCCCAAGCAAGCTCCACACTGTGCACAGAGCCCAATGTGGGGCTTGAACCATGAGATCATGACCTGAGCAGAAGCCAGATGCTTAACCGACTGAGCCACTGAGGCACCCCAGCCACCCATATACATTTTTAATAACTGTATTGAGATGTAATATATATAGCATACAATTCACCCATTTAAATTATACAATTCAGTGCTTCTTAATATAGTCACAGAATTGTAATAACTATAGTCTGATTTTTGAACATTTTTATCGCCCTCAAAAGAACCCCTATACCCATTAGCAGTCACTCCTTACATACCCCTCTGCAGTTTCTGACAAATGCTAATGTACTTTCTTTGTCTCAGGATTTGCCTATCTGAATATTTCCTATAAATGGATACATGGAATGATACACGTGGTCTTTTGTGGTTGGCTTCTTTCATTTATCATGCTGTTTTCAAAGTTCATCCATGTTGTAGCATGTGCCAGTATTTTCTTCCTTTTTAGTGTCTAATAATATTTTGTTGTGAGCATCATAAAATTTTAAGGAAAACACTTTCAACTTATATTTGATACACTAAGGCTATAAAAAATGGTAAGTTCTTCAGGTAAAAGAAATCAGCAGTTTGCACTCAAGACAGTGGGTTCACAAGGATACCAGGGGGCTAATCACATTAACAGTGGTAAATAAAATACATTCTTTTTTAAGTTAAAAATATATAACAACAAAAAAAGAGATAAACCAAAAAACAGACTCTTAAGTACAGACAGCAAAGGTTATGAGAGGGAAGGTGGGCGGGAGGATAGGTGAAATAGGCAAAGGGGATTAAGAGTACAGTTATCACAATGAATACTGAGTAATACATAGAATTGTAGAATGACTATATGGTACACCTGAAACTAATATAACACTGTATATCAATTATACTGGAATTAAAATAAAATTTAAAAAATAAACAAAAAAATAAACTAAAAAGATAACACAAATTATAGTCATGGTTGCACAACTCTGCAAATATACTAAATGCCACTGAGTTGTAACTTTAAACTTTAAGTCGTATGATATATGAATTATATCTCCATAAAGCTATTTAAAAATTTAAAAAAATTTAATGTTTATTTTTGAGAGAGACACAGACAGAACACAAGTGGGGGGAGAGGGGCAGAGAGAGAGAGGAAGACACAGGATCTGAAGCAGGCTCCAGGCTCTGAGCTGTCAGCACAGAGCCTAATGCAGGCTAGAACCCACCAACAGTGAGATCATGACCAGAACTGAAGGTGGACGCTTAACCAACGGAATCACCCAGGTGCCCCTAATTTTTTTTATTTATTTATTTTGAGAGAGAGAGAGAGAGAATATGAGTGGGGGAGTGGCAGAGAAACTGAGAGAGAAAGAATCCCAAGCAACTTCTGCACTGTCAGAATAGAGGCCAAAGATGTGAAGGGTGGGAGGACTCGAACTCCTGAACTGTGAAATCATGACCTGAGCCAAAATCAAGAGTCAGAGGCTTAAACTACTGAGTCACCCTGGAGCCCCAAAGCTCTTTTTAAAACATGTAACAGTGAAAAGTCTGTTCACCAGAAACGGAAGGGAGGGAACAATGGCAGGAAGCTTGAGCCCCAGGCTTGTGTGAGTAGCTCTTACATATTCTACAGCATACGATGTGTACACAATAGTCCACAGTCCATTGCTTACTACTTCTTTAGGAGTTATATTAACCATGTTTGATGTGGACAGAATCACAAGAATTAGGACAATTAAATATTTTTAAATAGTAACAAAAGAACTTGCTTACTCCATCCTTTTTCTATACCCAATAAATACCATCTTAGGATCCACTATGTACTAGGCACTAGTCAAGGGAGTAGTGATCAGTGATGTGCAAGGATGATCATGGTATGTGAAAAAATATGCATAAAAACAAAACTGATAAGAAAGCTTCCAAAATGTAATGTTCGGCCTGTCTGCAGTTTTCCAATTTTCTAAAATGAACACATATTTCTTTATTTGTCATGTAAAATATCTCCAGAGATTATTTTTATATCAGAAGAGGGTCAGCTGTTATTCAAAACAGTTGTACTAACCAAAATCTCAAGTTATTCCTGTGGAGTTTTTTCTTGATTTTATTTATTTATTTTTTTGCTTGGATGCTTATTTATCTATATATCCATTTATGTATTTGGGGAAGGTGCAACTCTTCTGAGAAGAAAGGGGAAATGTATTAGTTTTCTTTTGCTGTACACCAAAATACCACAAACTTCACAGCTTAAAAAATACTGTTTATTTCAGTGGGTCAGGAGTCTGGACACTGAGTAACTCATTTCTCTTATCATGATCTTGCTAGGCTGAAATAAAGGTATTGGCTAGGGCTGAGGTCTCACCCGAGGCTCTAGGCTGTCTCCCGGATCCCATGGTGGTGGAAGACTTCATTTTCTTGCAACTGTTGAATTTATGGTGGCTGTCTTCAAGGCCAGCTGGAGCATGTCTGCGGTTGCTTCCTCTCTCTGATTAGATCAGGACTACCCAGAATCATCTCCATTTTGATCAACTCAAAAGCAACATCTGCAAAATCCCTTTGCTGTCTACTTCACAGAGCCCACCCACAATCAAGGGGAGGCTATTCCAAGGGCTGTATATTCCAGAGGGTGGGAGTCGGAGGGGCCACCTTAGAATTCCACCTACCACAGAAGGGTTCTTTATTTTTTTAATTTTTTTTTAATAAATAAGACAATCTACATTTTAAACTTTTTAAAAAATGTTTTATTTATTTTTGATACAGAGAGAGACAGAGCATGAGAGTGTGAGGGGCAGAGAGAGAAGGAGACACAGAACCAGAAGCAGGCTCCAGGCTCTGAGCTAGCTGTCAGCACAGAGCCCGACGCGGGGCCCAAACCCACGAATGTGAGATCTGACCGGAGCCAAAGTCAGAAGCCCAACCGACTGAGCCACCCAGGCGCCCCAGAAGGGTTCCTTAAAGGATTAAAAGCTCTCCTAATTATCTTTCAACTCACAAGAACTGCAGCATGTTCTATAAAATCAACTACACACACAAAATTAACAATAGAACTATGAACTACAATAGCAATATGGAAGGACTATGTTTGAAGAACAGAAACGTTAAATCATCTTAATGACATTAACCATTTCTTGTACATACAAATTCTATTGTCAGGAAAATTATAAAAGATCGAAAGGGACATAAAAGTATTAGTGGGTGTCTTGTCCAGTTTACTCATCAAGGTTATCGCCACTTTCACTGTCTTTCAATATTTTACAACTCTGAGTTTTAAGTTACTGAAAGCATTACAAATGAGTTTTCCCTATTCCATATGCAAATGAATGCCCTCAGTAGAGAGACAATTGATTCCCACCCTCCATCCCCTCCCCCGTGGTAAAAGCCAGTTTTTAATTTATTTGTAAATTCATTTCATAAGCTATTTCTGCTCTTTGAATTAGCCTTGAACCAATAACATCTTTCTGGCTCTTTAATTGGTGCATCAGTTAAATAAAATAATTGACATGTATTCATTTTGTATTTGTACGAGTGTCATGATTTTACCTTTAAAAAATTATCCTTTAACAATACCTATCTTTCAAATTCCAAATAATTTTTTAAAATATTCAGTGTCAGCCATGATCATTAGCCTAGCATAGGATTTCTGTGCATGTCATGAGCTAGCCCTTGTGATGTTGATTATCTGTTGTGGCAAGTATTTTGCTACTTCCTTGCTTGATATATTTAAAAACTGCCTGTTTCTGCTTTTAATTTTTGAATCATGCATACTTGAATTAAAGTCATTTTGGTAAAGTAATGAATGACTGCATTAAAGCCTGTAAGGCAGACTTTTAAGAAATTGGAGAATTTGGTCCCCTATGAATCTGTACCTTTCTTCCTAACATTAGGATAATGGGGGGAAATGTTAATTCTCCTTCACAGTTCATTATTTAAAATGTGCTTCAGTAATCAGTCTTTTCTGATTCCATAATTCGACCTACCAGTTTGGTGTAGGAAATCTGGCTTTTTTAAAAACAAGCATGTTATTTTTTTTTTGGTTGAAAGCTGAATTTCCAAAGAAATAAATCAAATGCAGCTTTTTGAAAATTGGAGCTATTATGCGAAACTGATGTATCCTTGCAGAGGAAAAAAGCAAAGCACTTGGAACTAATAGAATTGGCTGAACACTGGGATTTTTAGAAGGCCCTGGCCCATTTCCTGGCTGACCTCTCTCACAGCATAATGTAGCAGTAAATTGCAGTGGCATCTGAGTAATACAGACTCACACATCCTTGACACATACTAGTTCCAATCATAAGTATTTATTATGATTTTATTCAGCTTAAAATGTGTAGGAACATGCACTCACAAATAAAATTTAATATTGGCTTATTTTTTCAAAATTGATTGGAGTAGTAGGTGATAGCTCTGTTCCCTAGCAACAATAACATTGCCTACTTTATGGACACTGACATTAGCCAGCAGAATCAAAGCAGCCTTGAGAAAATTTAAGGTGACAGAAACGCCATATTATTGGATTCCACCTTATTAGGACTAAGAAAATAAAAGATTCACTCAATCATCCCTTTATCCTAGGTAGCTGATATATAGGGCTTTTTGTTTTGTTTCCTTTCTTCATTAGTACTTACAACCCAAAAAAGTGAACTTAATTATCTCTTAGATTTCATCAATGTTCACAGAAATCTAGCAATGCTTTGGAAACCGTCACTTACCCAGTCATTAACAGAAATTGGGAGAATACACATATCTTTAGTTTATCACTGTTAGGGGAGACTGTCTGATGAGGTCTCAGATTATATTCACAAAGCTGGTTTGGTGTCCTGTAGACAGAGATGCTTATGTGTATAGATAACAAATCATGGCCGTGTCTCCTTGATTGAATAATAAGTTAGGGACTGAGGTCACAAAAAGTAATTACACCATGATTTCTGCACCAGAGAAGTTTACGGTCTAGTGGGGAAGACAGACAGAAAACGAATTAGTTATCATATAAAGTCTACAATGTAGGGGGCGCCTGGTTAGCTCAGTCAGCTGAGTATCTGATTTTTGATTTTGGCTCAGGTCATGATCTCAGGGTCACGGGACTGAGCCCCAGGTCAGGCTCCTTGCTGTGTGTGCAGCCTGCTTAGGATTCTCTCCCTCTGTTCCTCTCTCCTGCTCATGGTTTCTCTCTCTCTTTAAAATAAAATTTAAAAACCCCTATAATGTGGAGATACACAATGTGCTATGGAAAAACAAAGAGTGAGATGAAATAAAGAGAGGGATAATAAAAGTGGAAGAAGGAATCACAAGAGGCAACTTTGGGAGAGGGTCAAAGAATTACTAACCAAGGAAGAGAGAAGGCCATTTCCATCAGAGGGAACAACTTTACTAATATGTATGTGCACTGGCTTTTACCTTACAACCGAAAAAATGTACATTTTTTTTCATTGCCATTACAAAAAACACAGTTTCCTTGGCTCCTTGAAATGAAGTGATGGATTTGGTTTCCCCTCTCAGCAGGTCCATAAGCAAGAAGCTTTTATGTCCTGCATTCCAAACCAGAACTAGCCATAGCTACTTTAGTTGACAAAAAGATGTTAATGTAATGAGTTGATTTTTTTTACTTTTTTTTATTCTTAAGATAACAACCATATTACTGGTTTCCCGGTATTTCAAAAGAATATTAAGTGAGATTTTTTTTTTAGAGATAGAGCTTGCATGAGTGGGGGAGGGGCAAACAGCCTGAGATCATCCCAAGCAGGCTCCAGGCTTAGTGTGGAGCCTGATGGGCTAGATCCCATAACCCTGGGATCATGAACTGAGCCAGAACTAAGAGTGGGATGCTCAACCCACTAAGCCAGCCAGGAGCCCATAAGCGAGATTTTAAAAATATAAGAATTTATTTTCTAAATGTCTTCTCTAGATATATTTGGTCTAAGTATTTTTCCTTTTTAGGACAGCCCTTCTAAAATGTAGCATGCTTAAATTTCATACTTGAGGTGTTTGTTACAAATCCTTAAACTCCTCCTTAGTGAATCAGAATATATGCAGATGGGAGGTGGTTCACAGGGATTTGTACTTGCTACAAATTCCTGAGGTTATGTTTAGATATTACTGCTTTATTTAGCCTAAAGGTGTAGCTAAGGAGGAGTTGCTTCCTAGAGCACCACAGAACTGAAAAGCAATTGCAAAATAATTGCCTAAAATTTTTTTAGATAGGTTTATCTATAGATATAACTACAGGTATGAAAAAGGGTAAAAGAAAAAGTTCAAACCGGTTTTATTATTTATTTATTTATTTATTTACTTATTTATGTTTATTTTTAAGAAAGGAGGGGGCAAAGGGAGAGGGACAGAGAAAGAATCCCAAGCAGGCTCTGCACTGTGAGCACAGAGCCCGATTAGGAGCCCAAACTCACAAATCATGAGATCATGACCTGAGCCAAAGTTGGATACTTAACTAACTGAGCACACAGGCACCCCTAAACTTGTTTTATTTTAATGTCTTTCTTAATAAGAGTAAGAATTCACAGAACACATATTTATCAAAATCATTCTTAGAATTTTAAGAAAAAGGCAGCTATATACAATAGAAAGCAACATCATGTTGCAATTTGAAGGTTAGGGAAAGAAAAACTTTCCCTCCACCCTCTTGGGTTCTGTATAGGGATGCGTGAATTAAACTGACAAAAGAGAGATTAGTAAGAGAAAAACACAATGCATGCAATGTACAAATATGAGGGAGGACTTAGTGATGAATAACTCAATGGGGTAGTTAGAATTTGGGGCTTATATACCTAACTCAGTAGGGGAACGGGAGTGGGGGAAAGCCTTTTAAGGGAAAAAAATAGGTTTCTTTAAGAAAGACATAAAGCCTTAAACCAGAACAATGGTAACTCAGCTGACCCAGGATTGGGTCAGTTACAAGACAGAGGGGGGAATGTAAGGACACAGGTCTGAACCAAACTGACTCTAATCATTAGTCAATAGAAGGGCACACATTGCCCAAGGCAGGAGGGACCACCCTTGTAATATCCAATCAGGAAAGGCCAGCTAACACCCTTAACATTTCTAAGGGCAGGCCTAGAAGGCTAGTCAAGCCCTGCATAAGGGTCCTGGGCCCACTCTGTGATTGGTCAATACTCTAAATGTTGTGATTGGCTCTCACCAAAAGTATCAATGAATGGTTAAACCTGCTGTCAATAATATTGTATAGTAATGATTGGACCCCTGTACCGTGTCACAATTTCCTGTAACTCCCCCTTCCCAAACCCATAAAGACCCTACCCCGCCTTTGTTCGGGGCTCTCAGCATGGATCCACTGTGCTGGTAAAGTCTGTGAGCCCAAGCTTAGGCTCGGCAGCCTAAGCCCATAATAATAAAGCCCTTGGCTTTTGCAAGAAAAAAAAATGAGAGAGAGAGAGACATGAGTTTTTAAAAGAACAAGTACAAGATTAAAAAGTTTGTGATAATTTTGTTTATGCAGCTGTGAGTGGTCTTTCGGTCTTCTTCGGTCTTCTTCGTGACTATGAAACTCACTCCAGAGGAGATTTATGGCAAAGTTTACTATTGGTCTCCCTCCTGGCAGTAAAACCCGCCCATAAGAGGGAATTTATGGTAGTCTTCATTTCTCAGAAGTTTCTGCTTTTAAGGGAAACAGGTAAGGGAAGTTTTGAGAAGCTTCTTTCTGCATCTGTTGAATCTCAAATGTCTCCAGCTTAAAATGATCTTTATACCAACTGTGGGGTTCTGAGTGTCTCCTTGCACACAGCAAGAAGCCATTTTGGAATGGACTATGTTCAAGTATTAACAGAGAATGAACTTTTTGCTTTGAAACAGGCAAACAGAGCAAGGGTGTATACAAATAACTGGGCAAGGCACATTGGGTATCAGATACTATTGAGAACTGAAAACAATGTTATTCTATGTGCTCACTTCAGCAGCACATATACTGAAAACAATGTAATTCTGTCCCTGTATTTTTAAAAAATTTTTTATTTATTTCCGAGAGACAGAGAGAGCATGAGCAGGGGAGGGGCAGAGAGAGAAGGAGACACAGAATCCGAAGCAGGCTCCAGGCTCTGAGCTATCAGCACAGAGCCCACCGCAGGGCTCGAACCCACGAACTGTTAGCTCATGACCTGAGCCAAAGCTAGATGCTTAACCTACTGAGCCACCCAGGTGCCCCTCTGTCCCTGTATTAAACAATTCTAAGAGCAGGCATATTTCCCTGGCCCTCTGTTAAATAACACTGACACCAGGCATACTTTTCCTGTCCTTAAACTGGGACCAGGCATAAAAACAGCTTCTTGGGGCACTTGGTTGTCTCAGTCAGTTAAGCGTCCAACTTCGGCTCAGGTCATGATCTCACGGTTCGTGAGTTTGAGCCCCGTGTTGGGCTGTATGCTGACAGCTCACAGCCTGGAGGCCTTTTCAAAGTCTGTGTTTCCTTCTCTCTCTCACTCTGCCCCTCCCCTGCTCACACTCTGTCTCTTGTTCAAAAATAAATAAACATTTGAAAATTTTTAAAACTTAGCTTTTCACTGCAGGAAACATTTGCATTTAGAAGATAAGCCAACTAAAATAGCTCAATCATAAAGATCCACTTCAAGATCCTCATCCTTGCTGTGCTCAAAAAGCCTCAAACTATTTTGTCATAACTTCTGCCCAATCTATAGCAGATTCCTGCCTTCAATATCACCTTAAAATCACCCACTCCAGGCTCTAAACCCTAAAACACCTTATAAACTCCCTTCCTTAATTTCTCCATTTGGGGAAAGTACTAAGACTGGCATTTTGTTTTTCTCTCATACCATAGTAAGTCCAATAAACTTAGCATCAGTTGATCAATAGGTTGTTCCATAAAGATTGTGAAATACTTAAAAAAAAAAAAAGGGTGGGGCGCCTGGGTGGCTCAGTCAGTTAAGTGTCCACTTCTGCTCAGGTCATGATCTCGCAGTTTGTGGGTTCAAGCCCCACTTAAGGCTCTGTGCTGATGGCTAGAAGCCTGGAGCCTGCTTCAGATTCTGTGTCTCCCTCCCTATCTGCCCTTCTCCTGCTCATGCTCTGTCTGTCCCTCTCAAAAATAAACATTAATTTTTTTAATGGTTAAAATATTACTAGTTATCTTTCAACAGAATGCTAGATGTTATGCAGCAGACTGTTAGGGATTATTCGAATCAGTTAAGATTCATACTTTTCACTCTCTTTGGGCTATCTTACTACACTGTATGTTGTGGAAAATTGATAATAATGCAAACTATTTTTATCCATAGACATGCAAACAAAATTTTTTTCCCTGGTGGGTGATGCAGTTTGTTGAAGAACAGATGATTCCATACATTACGCAAAAACATTTTTTAAATTTTTTTTATTTTTGAGAGAGAGACAGTGTGAGTGGGGCAGGGGCAGAGAGAGAGAGAGGGAGATATAGAATCTGAAGCAGGCTCCAGGCTCTGAGCTGTCAGCACAGAGCAAGAGGTGGAGCTTGAACCATGAGATCAAGACCTGAGCCTAAGTCAAATGCTTAACCAACTGAGCCACCCATTCGCCCCTCCACACGTTACATTTTACTTCCCTGTGAGAATTGATTAGTTTTGCATCATTTACAAATTTCATTTGTCTATATATGTGCCTGTTCATTAGATTCTCCTTTAACCAGTACTAACTTCTTCCTTGTTAAATCACTAATGAGTGAATTCAATAAAATCTTTGACGGGTGTTCATATTTGTATAACTCATGATTTTACCTTTTTGAAATTATTCTTTAACACTGGTTAATTGGGGGGGGGGAGTCAAGAGTCAACCCTAGAATGGAACAAATAAAAGGAATGAGACTTGTTTGAAAATCTACATAGGTGATATGCCAGAACTAAAGGGTGCAGAAAACAAATTTGAGACTTGGTACCTAGGACCATGCTAAATGAAGCAGGCTGTATTAGGGTTTTCTAGGCAAAAGGAAAGAAATACAGTTATTTGACTCACATGATCATGGGGCTTGGTGAGGCTGAAATTTGTAGTGCAGGCAAGAACACTGAAAAGTTAATGTTGCAGTCTTGAGTCTGAAATCTGCAGTGCAGGCCAGCAGGCAGGAAGCTCATGCAGGGTTTCTTCTAATGTTGCAGTCTTAAAAAAAAAAACACCTTTTTAATGTTTATTTTTGAGAGACAGAGCACAAGCAACGGAGGGGCAGGGAGAGAGGGAGACACAGAATTTGAAGGAGGCTCCAGGCTCTGAGCTGTCAGCACAGAGCCTGACACAGGGTTTGAACTCAAGAACTGTGAGATCATGACCTGTGCTCATGCTGGATGCTCAACCAACTGGGCCACCCAGGTGCTCCTAATGTTGCAGTCTTAAGGCAGAATGGATTTTTCTTTGGGAAACTTCAGTTTTGCTCTTAAGGTCTTCAGCTGATTAACTGAGGTCCACTCATGTTATACAGAATAATCTGCTTTCCTTCAGTCTATTGACTGTAAATGTTAATCATATCCAAAAAATTCCTACACAGCAACATCTAGACTAACACCTAGACTAGAAGGGTACCAGAGCCTAGTCATGTTGACACATAAAACGAACCTACAGCTTTTTCATATGCTTACAGTTGGGGCAAGAATCTGTTTGTGAATGTCTAGAGCAGTGCTTCTCAAGCTTAATTTTTTTAATGTTTGTTTATTTTGAGGAGAGAGAGAGAGAGAGAGAGAGAGAGAGAGAGAGAGAGGGAGAGGGAGAGGGAGAGAGACACCTTGATCAGGGGAGGGGCAGAAAGAGAGAATCCCAAGCAGGCTCCGTGCTGTCAGTGCAGAGCCTGATGTGGGGCTCAATCCCACAACCTGTGAGATCATGATCTGAGCAAAAATCAAGAGACTTTTAACTGACTAAGCCACCCAGGTGGCCCTCAAGCTTTAGTTTACAAAGGAATCACCTGTGGATCATATTATACGCAGATTCTGATTCAGTATTTCGGGAGTAAGCCCTGACTAGCTCCCAGATGATGCCAATAATGCTGCTCCTTGGACTACACTTTGAGGAACAAGGTATTTTTTATTTTATTTTATTTTATTGTATTTATTTTATTTTATTTTATTTTATTTATTTTATTTATTTTACTCTATTCTATTTTATTTTATTTTTCGTATGCTTCCTTTTATTTATTTTTTAAGTAGTTTATTGTCAAATTAGTTTCCATACAACACCCAGTGTTCCTCCCCACAAGTGCCCTCCTCCAACACCTCCACTTCTTTCCCCCCTCCCCCTTCAGCCCTCAGTTCATTTTCAGCATTCAATAGTCTCTCAAGTTTTGCCTCCCTCTCTCTCCCCAACTCTCTTTCCCTCTTCCCCTCCCCCTGGTCTTCCATTAGGTTTCTCCTGTTCTCCTGTTAGACCTATGAGTGACAACGTATGGTATCTGTCCTTCTCCACCTGACTTATTTCGCTTAGCATGACACCCTCAAGGTCCATCCACTTTCCTACAAATGGCCAGATTTCATTCTTTCTCATTGCCATGTACTACTCCATCGTGAATATATACCACATCTTCTTGATCCACTCATCAGATGATGGACATTTAGTCTCTTTCCATGTTTTCGCTATTGTTGAGAGTGCTGCTATGAACATTGGGGTACATGTGCTCCTATGCATCAGCACTTCTGTCTCCCTTGGGTAAATCCCTAGCAGTGCTATTGCTGGGTCATAAGGGAGTTCTATGGATAGTTTTTGGAGGAACCTCCACACTGTTTTCCAGAGCGGCTGCACCAGTTTACATTCCCACCAACCGTGTAGAAACAGGGTTTTAAATCAACACTGCTCAAAAGAAATATTATCCAGCCTACAAATGTGAGACACACATGTCATTTTAAAATTCCTAATGGCTTCATAAAAATGTAAAAAATGGCATAGGTGAGATTAATTTTAATAACTTACGTAATTCAAAATACTGGAAATATTATAACATGTAATTAATACAAAACTGGCTAATGAGATACTTTATATTTCTTTTTTCATACCAAGTCTTTGAAATCAGTGCATACTCTATACTTAAAGCACATCTCAATTTATCCTAAGGCATTTCATGTATTTGACAGCCACATTTTAGCTCCTGGCTATCTTAGCAGATATTGTAGGACTATCCCTTCTATGTAGGAGCCATGAAGGAGCATCCGGATGAATACTTGAGACACTTCCTTTCTTCATCTTCTCATTTCTTCTTTCAGATAAGTCTATTAAAGGGGATTAGTATTCAGGAATCCAAGTGAATTGAGCACACATTGACATCCAAGCATGAGGCTGAACTAAGCAGATCAATAGTAGCCTTTCTCTAAGTAGAGAAATATCTACATTCAGAAAAAGATATAGTAAGAGATGCAAAACTATTACATTGGTCGATGATGGTTGACTGCACAGATGACATTTGGCCTAACTCTTTCTCGGTTCTGCCAGCTGAGACTAGGGACATGCAAGCATTCTGGACTATGATGTTAGCATCTCAGAAAAGCTAATGAAGACAGTGGGCCAAAGAAGATGTCCAAAGGCAACCCCAATCCCATTCCAGTACCCCAATTCTCCTCTGTACCCCAGTACTGATGCCTTTCAATATCATATCACATAGCTGAAAAAAAGATCCCATCTCCTAGGAAAAGGAAATAGATTATAAAATGCATCACTAAGGGGTTGCATTAAGGCTGGCACTTGATAGTAGGGCAAAAATTTTGCAAGAGAAGTTGGAGGGAAATACTCTTCCAGAAATAAGGAAAAATATTTTAAAAGCTATGTATAAGCCTAGAGGTAAAAAGGTCTTGAGTTTGAATCTTTGCTTTAACACTTACAAACACTACAGTGACTTCCATTTATTTTTCAGTGTGAAATCCATGCCAATCCTCCTAGTTTTTTGATCCCCTATTAGATAATCCTATCCTCATAGCACATGCTCAATTAGTTAGTTGCTTATTTTCTGTTTCTGGATAGAAAAATTCCCTTATATTATTACACTCCCTATCCCACCACCCCTTAGGGAACAGGCAAAGTTATCTATTGGGCACCCATTTCCTCCCTCTCCTTGGTATACATAGAAAGACAACAAGATTTGAATTAAGAAGAATTATGCTTACCCTATCTTCCTTTTTTTTACTATGACACTCTAGATATTTATTAAACCTCTTTGAACCATTTTCTCCCTTTATGTAATACTCATAATTTTGTTAGCATTACATAAAATATGTGAGAATGTCTAGCAATTAGTAGATCCTCAATAAAGTATACTGTCACCCTTTAAAAAATTCATGAGAAAGAGAAGTTAGCAACTTTTGGAAGGCAAGTCCTTAAAAAGTGGATCTTGGACCCTTCTGAGATTCAGTACCTAAGGATTAAAGGTATATTTCAATCATTTAGCTTTTCCTCAACTTTTACTTTCTGGAAGGATTGCTTATATGCATTTATAGTTAGAAATTCAGTGCATAATTATAAGTAATAAAGTATATTACCTGTATCTAAAAATAGTCATGAGAGTAAATGAAATGCTATTATTGTTGAATTTAAGTTTTATGATAGATGCGATTGGTATGATATAGAACTACAAAGTCAATCTAAGGATCTTGTCTTTCGATTTGAACTTTGTCCAGGATCAAAGTGTCAGTGATGTACATATAAAAAGCAGCATCTCAGTTTATGTGCCCAAACTGAAATTGGGTATGACCCTGGCCAAGGGGATAATGATGGGGCTTGTAACTCCAGGAAGACTCATAAACTAAAAGGAAAGAAACTAATAAAGGGCCAGGCATCTAAACTCTAGTCAAGATACAGATGGTTGAACATAATTCTCCTGAATAGCAATTACTTTTTTATGGATACAAATTTAATGCCTTATATGCATACACTTACAATGATTATTTCCCTATATAAGTGAAATTGGCACAATTCTCAGCTCAAAGAAATTCATTAATTTCACAGTATTTTCCTCAAATGAAATTGGGTTTTTTGGGGGGTTTTAAACAATTTTTATGTTTTTTATTTATTTTTGAGAGACAGAGAGACAGCGTGAGCAGAGGAGGGTCAGAGAGAGGGAGATACAGAATCTGAAGTAGGCTCCAGGCTCTGAGCTAGCTGTCAGCACAGAGCCCGACGCGGGGCTTGAACCCACAAACAGTGAGATCATGACCTGAGCTGAAGCCAGATGCTTAACTGACTGAGCTACCCAGGCACCTCAAATGAAATTGTTTTAATGAAACAGTATACTACTTGTATAGACAATTTGCATATAATTATGTCCTTGTCCATTTTGTGTGGGTTTATAAGAACTTTAGGTAGATGTTTATAAAACATATCTTCTAAGGCTTTGTGTAATGTTATATAAATATATTTAGACTCATTCAGCAATTTGTAAGGTACCATTCATGGCAATGAATAAAATTCAGTGTAAAAAACTGCAGCTGGAACAGACCCAAAGGAAAATTAGTAATAGACTTACATACCTCGAGAAGAACGGTACAGTTCAATGTTGACCTTGATGAGGACAATTACTAAAAATGAGATGTGTGTGTTTGGTATAAGAATCAGAGTCATTTAAAGTCTCTGAATATTCTGAGCCTCCACTAGAAAAATCATAAGTAAGAAGTTTGGTCATGAATTTACTGTCCTTTGGGTCACATTCAATATCCCTGGCCAGAAGAGAATTGATTACAATGATATCCTCAGTTTTAAAAAAAAATCTCCATTTGGGGAGTAGGCAAAAGAGGGAATGAAATCAAGGTCAGTTGAGATCCAAATCAACATTTTGAGGGGACTGTTAAGTTGGTGTTTTTCCTTCTTCAACCATTTACTATCAGGCTCGCAATCATTAAGGCAGGGGATTACATATTATGCACCTGCAGTTTTCACAGCCAATACAGTGTTATTTTCGGGACCATTGAGGAATGCTTTTAGACCAGAGGTTTCCAAAGTGGATATGTACAAGATGATCTATGGGGCATGGGAAGGAGAACAAGAACTTTTATTTATATATTGAGTTTGTTCTGTTTATTTTACCTTTTTACATAGGTTTATTGGGATATAATTTACGTGCCATGAAATTCACCCAGTTAAAGTGCTAAAGGCAATGGATTTTACTATATTGAGATTTGCACAAGCATCACCAAAATTTTAATTTAGAACATCTTCAGTATTCCAAAAAGAAACCACACACCCTTAGCAGTCACCCCCATTCCATTTTCAGCCCATCTTCAGGCCCACTAATTTACTATCTATCTCTTTAGATTTTCCTCACATAAATGGAATCGGATAATAGGTGGTCTTTTAATATGGACTCTTTCACTTAGCATACTTTTAAAGGTTCATCTACATTGTAGCATGTATCAGTACTTCATTGTTTTTAAAGCCAAAAATTAGTCCATTGTATGATGTGCCACATTTTATTTATCTATTCATCTGCTGATAAAAATTTGGGTTGCTTCCACTTTTGAGCTAATATGAGTAATGCTGCTATTCATGTAGAAGTTCTTCTATGGACATAAGTTTTCAATTCTCTTGGGTATATACCTAATAGTGAAATTGTGAATCAGATGATAACTTTATGCTTGACATCCTGAGAAACTACCAAGACTGTCTTCCATGGTAGCAGCATAATTTTACATTTCTTTTTTTTAATGCTTTTTTAAAATTTATTTTTGAGAGACAGAGAGAGATAGTGTGAGCAGGGGAGGGTCAGAGAGAGAGGGAGATACAGAATCTGAAGCAGGCTCCAGGCTCTGAGCTGTCAGCACAGAGCCCGACATGGGGCTTGAACCCATGAACTGTGAGATGACCTGAGCCGAAGCCGAATGCTCAACTGACTGAGCCACCCAGGCGCCCCTACATTTCTACCAGCAATGTAGAAGGGTTCCACCTTCTCCACCTTCTCACCAACACTTGTTATTTTTTATTTATTTGATTATGGTCACCTATGCAGTGGTATCACACTGTGGTTTTGAGTTTCATTTCCTTGAAGACTACCGATGTTTAGCAGCTTTTCATGTAGTTATTGGCTATTTTTTTCAGTCTTCTTTGGAGGAATATCTATTCAGATCCTTTGCCCATTTTACAATTGGGCTATTTGTTTTCCATTGTTGATTGTAAGAGTCTGTTATACATTCTGATACCAGTCCCTTGCATTAATTTTTATCTTGTTTTACAATTTCTCATTTCTGAGTAGGTTTTGTAATGAACATAGCAGTACAATATATGTGTATCTTAATTATAGCTAAATTTCGGAGAGTCCTGAAAGTATTTTTACTGATAAGGACCTGTAATTAAAACTCTACAGAGCACTGCATTAGACTAAAATTATATTTTTCTCTTCCATCTGTTTGCTGTTTGCAAGAAGGAAAAACTGAGTATGCTAAAGATAACCTTCAGTTCTTACATCTTTTAGTCACTGTGTTATTGAACTGTGCCTGATAAATACAAGGCGTTTTACATTATGCTAGCTAATTAACACTTGTTGCTTAGAAATCCCTAAATATGAGAGATGAGGAAGAGTAACTAATATGTGAGTGCTACCACGTAGTAATTGCTTCAGTAAATATCAGCCAAGGTAAACATCATTTTGAGTCTACAGATTAGAAGATGAGGAGACATGTTAAGGAACAGGGACAAGGTCATACAGCTCACAAGTCTGACTCTGAAGCCCATTGTTTTCTATGTGACACTACCTATTAGTCAAATTATAGGTGAGATTGCTGCAATGAGTAAGAAACTGGACTGGGTGACTTTGCTTCCAATTCCGAGACATTATGATGTCATTTTAATGTAAAAAAGCATTCAGGTCTGTGTCAGTTGTGATTTGCATCACTAACAAACATCTAAATATCCTTTTTTTCTAAATTTTTAAAAAGTCTTATTTATTTATTTTGAGAGAGAGAGCATGAACAGGGGAGGGGCAGAGAAGGAGAGAGAATCCCAAGCAGGCTCTGTGCTGTCAGCAGGGAGCCTGATGTGGGGCTTGAATTCCTGAACCATAAGATCATGACCTGATCCAAAATCAAGAGTTGGACACTTAACTAACTGAGCCAGCCAGGGTCCCTATTATGCTTTTTTAAAAGTTTATTTATTTTGAGAGAGAAGGTGAGTGACTAGGGAAGGGGCAGAGAGAGGGAGAAGGTGAGAGAATCCGAAGCAGGCTCTGTGCTGGAGAGCCAGATGTGGGGCTTGAATTTACAAACTGCAAGATTATGACCTGAGCTGAAATCAAGAGTTGGACACGTAACCAACTGAGCCACAAAGGTGCCCCTCATAGCTAATAAACATCTATGGGCAGGAACCATTTTGGCTTACTGCCTGTGAATAATTCCCAGGACAGCAACATATACTAGTGGAATTAATAGCTTTCTGCCATTGTAACATGCCAAACACTGACTTAAAGAGATATTTGATAATTGCCATTTTTGGAGTTTTTAATCATTTATATAGTAATCAATGAATTTCATTTATACTTATTGCATTCATAATATGACTTTGTATTTACAGTAGACATTGTATTTGTACTTATTCAAAGTAGATTCCATAAAATAAATGTGACATACTTTAATTCTAATTGGGGAATTCATAATCCATGTCTAAGTGAAGGAGAAGAATGGATTACAGCACAAACGTCAATTCATTTCAGCCAACTTAACTAATTTTTACAAATAACCACACAAATAATTAAGCTACTGCGATGAGTATGAATGAAATGGCTTTATTTATTAATGTCTGGTAAAATCATAATGTGAAAGCCTAGCCAATAGTCTAGGGGCTGAGATTACATCACCACCCAAATTATATCATGGGCAATAAATCCATTTCTTATAGACAGCAAACTAAAGGAGAGTGAGCCAGAGTGTATAGTATTTTTGAAATGGGGAACATTTAATTTTGCCCAGTAGCAGAAAATATATTTAAAAACACTCCAAATTTAGTGAAGCAAAACAAGATTACATAAAGCCAAATAAGTTATTTTGTATATTTAATGCTTTTACTTGTTCTCAGTGTAGTTATCTTTACTTTAACCTCCATTATCTTAATGCATTTACTGATATGTGACTCCTTTGGCAAAGGTATTAAGACATGCATAATAATTAGTGTTCTATAATATATAAGATTTCTGTTGGGAATGACTTCTTTACAGATGAAGAGTTTTTTTTCCATTGAAGGATTTATACCATAATTAGAAAAATGATGTTCTAACCTCCAGTGGAAAGATCATACTTTAATTGGGATTCGTTTGTATTAGACAAGCCCATGGAGAAAACCAGGAGACATTGTTTTTTTACTGAAGTTAAATTATTAACTGTGAAATCAACTAAATCATATTCTCACATAAATATCTGAAATGACTAGCCCTTTTAATTACTTTTTAAAAAAACATCTAGTCTTGGTGGGTGCACCTGGCAGGCTCAGTTGGTAGAGCATTTGACTTTTGATCTCAGGGTTGTGAGTTCGAGCCTCATGTTGGGTATAGAGATTAACTAAAAAAATAGGCACATGAGGCTGGATTAGTCATCTGACATTAACTGAACTGTTGGGGTCCAGTAGGCCAAAAAACCTCCTGCATAGCTACCGTTGATGGCTATGCCTCCGGGGCGCAGGTGAACTATTTCCGGGGCACAGGTGAACTATTTGGGCAGTTGCAGAACAAGTCAAAAGACTGTGAAACAACATTTGGCCTCCTGGGCCGCACATGTAGCTTCTGTTTATCCTCTCTATGATTTTCTCTTGCTTTTCAAAGAGGCATATACTTTTAGGCTTTGAATCAACTTGGGTCAGTTAGTGACACCAGCCTTCTCTTGCTTTGTTGTTTCTAGCTCATTACCTGCTGTTGGGAGTAAACATAATCCTCTGTCAAAGATTTACTTCTTGAAGGATAAGCGTCTTGCCCATAAATAACTGCTTGAAGGGCCTTGTAGGAGTGTGAAACTCCTCAGAAAAGAAATTCTTTAGGCTTATCTTTAGACAGACTCTTGTTAGGGAATCCTTCCCGTATAGTGATTTATTTGCTCCTGTTATTTACTCCTATCCTCTCTTCCTGATAAGAAAGATCCTTTCCAGAACATGTCTTTACGTCAAGGACCATAAACTATGTAGTCACCTATGGTATATAAGACACTGACTTCCTTAGTAAAGTGTGGTCCTACCACCATTCATGTTGTCTGTCTTCTTTCTTATAGATATTGCGCCGACCCCAATCCCCTACTCAGACACCCTTAGACTGAGGTGCGAGGGCTGGTCCCCCGCACTGAACAATCCCTTAAGACATAAAGGTTTAAAACCCTTTGGATCAAAATATAGGCTCAGGTAAAGCTGAAGAGCAGTACAATATTTTAAGCATACTTAAATTTACCTGTTTAAAAGAAAATCATACATTTTACAAACATCTCAAGATGAAATACTATGGTTCATCTTTTGCTGGTTTCTTAGAAAGATTTAGCCTAATGTCAGATGAGCCAGGGTCAAGGCCTGCTAATGGCAATAAGATTACACTTGAATTTCTCATATATAATATAAAAATAATAGTATATGCTGCGAAGCCATCCCTTAACTCTCCTTGATAGAATAAAATCATATTTCAAATGAATTCAGATGGTATTCACTGAGTATAATTTGCATGGTAACCTGAAATTTTTAGAGCAGTAAAGGTAACATTCAGTCTGCTTCTCTACATAAAATCATCCAAATGTTCTGGAAAACTGAAAATTTCATAATCTAAACAATATCTTCTAGACTACATGTTATAGATAAAAGTAACAAAACCTCCTTTGTCACAACATGTTTACTAGATAAACATGGTTTTCAAAAATCTTTCCACTCTCAATAGTGGATAAACTTTTACGACCAAATGTGTTTACTTATAGAAAGAACAAGTACTAATAAAATGCTAGTTATTTATCATAGGTTTGAAATAATCAAATGACTGGCAAATACTATTCACATCACAGAGATGAAGAAACTATGGTACATTAAAGATAAATAATGGTCTCTTTTGAGATAATTAATTCAGCAGAAGAATTTATAAGGTTTTGCATTAAATAATTTCACATAGGACCTCATTCACCTCTCAGTTACCCTTCTCGGGGTTCTCCCTCAGTAATCCCAATCTCCAAGCTTCTGTGAACTTCACATTCACATTTTAGTCTTTTTAAAAAATTTTATTTATTTATTTTGAAAGAGAGAGAGAGAAAGAGCCAGAGAGAAAGGGATAGCAGAGAGCCTGATGTGGGGCTCGAACTCACAAACCATGAGATCATGACCTGAGCTGAAATCAAGAGTTGGACCCTTAACCAGCTGAGCCACCCAGGCACCCTCACATTTTAGTCTTGATTCAATTAACCTCCACAAAGATTTATTGAATATCTACTGTTTGCAAGGCACTGTGCTATGTGCCAATACAAAGATGAATAGATGTTCCTAATAAACTTAAATCTAATTAAGATCATAATACCACAGTATATTATGAGATGCAAATAAATATGTGAGCACAAAAGGGGGAGAAAGGACTTCCACCACGGCATAATCAAAGCAGCATTAGAAAAATTATCTGAAACTTAGAAATACAGAGAAAAGAGTGGGGCCAGGGATTTTCAATGTTACAAGAAAGTGAAGGCCACCCAAGGATTGTCTACAAAAATGGTCAGAAAATGCTTTCTGTAAAGGTTCAGAAAGTAAATATTTTTGGTTTTATGGGCCATATGGTCTCAAATGTAATCAACTCTGCTATTGTAGCATAAAGGCAGGCATACATCACATGTAAACAAATGAGTGTGGCCAGATTTGGCCCACAAGTAATTTGCGAATCCCTGGTCTAGGGGACCTAGGATAATAACTCATTCAACTTACCGTTGACGATTTAAGGTTTTAAATTTAGTGAAGTTTCATGTTAAATTGTAGATTTTCGTCTATTCTAAATGCAAATAGTTTTTGTCTGTAGACAGATAACTCCAAAGTTGTATAGCCCTGTTGGACATTACCCAGTTCCTATCTAATCCAGCAATCTTATCTTCCTATTAATATTGTTTTAAAATGGTCTTTGGGGGGTGGCTAGGTGGCTCAGTCAGATAAGTGTTTGACTCTTAGTTTTAGCTTAGGTCATGAGCCACAATGGGCTTCGTGCTGAGTGTGGAACCTGCTTCGCATTCTCCCTCTCTCTCTCTCTCTCTCTCTCTCTCTCTCTCTCCCTCCCTCTCTCCCTCTGCCCCTTTCCCCTGCTTGTGCTTTCTCTCAAAATAAACTAATAAACTTTAAAAAATAAAATAAGATGGTCTTTGACCCAGTCATGACATCTTAATGGTCCCTTTATTAATTAATGAGTTAGATAAAATCTGACATATGTTCATTTTATATTTGCCCAAGTGTTATGATTTCACTTGTTTGAAAATTGTACTTTGACAGTTTTGGAGGTTCATTAAGATGCCCAAATTTACCCACCTGATAAAGACAAGTAAACTGCATTGTGGTAGAAATGCACCTCGAAGTCTGTTTAAGCCCAAGTATACTTTTCTTGGCTGTCAGGGTGAATCGCAAGTAGTAACAGAACTTGAAGTTTGCTTAGTCTCCTTCTATAGGCTTTATTTTCTTCGCTCTAGATATTTTTGTATTTTAGTTTTTTGTTTGCATATGATAAAAAAGTTACCACATCTTGGTGGTAGCAATGATTGGCAACTTGTGTTTATTGTCTGACCATTTGAAGATTTCCACTGGATGAATGGTGGAGAGCTATTCTCTGTTGGTTGAGAAACCGAGAATCTGGTTTGTTTAGGCTTCTTGTTTGTTGATTTCTGAATGCCAATAAATTAAGAACTTTCTGCCCACTGTGAAAGATAACATCTCTTCCATATCCAGACCTATGAGCTTTTGTGTTTATGTGTTTACTCATGACCTATGGCAGAAGTTGCAGAATTGAAGCAGTAAGTTCTCCTTTTATCTGTATTTCTGTAAATTGAGTAATCCCTTCTCTTTCATGTGGGTATGAAATAGTTTTTGATGACAGGTAATAATAAATTAAGTTATAATGTCTCTTTAAGGTAGTCAACTATAACTTATTTATAGATAAATAAGTACTTGTGTACATCTAATGTTTCTTTAAAGGAAAGAAAAAATTTTAAATGAACCTCAAATACTTCAAATGTATTATACACTTATAAAATCCTTACAGAAATGACTGAGAAACATTTTATTAAATTATTTTTATGTGAGCAGGGGAGGGGCAAAAAGAGAGGGAGAGAAAGAATCCCAAGTAGGCTTTGTGCTGTAAGCACAGAGCCCAACAAGTGTTTGGATCTCACGAACCATGAGATCATGACCAGAGCCGGAATGAAGAGTCGGATGTTTAACCAACTGAGCTACCAGTCTCAGTTGGTAAGAATCCTAGGACAATTGTTATTGGTTTGATAATTTAGGTTTAAGAAAGAGAAGAAAACAACTCTAGGTTTTTTTCTCTAATGTATGTTAAGTATAATAAAGCTTATATTTTGCTTTTCTAAAATTTTTGTCTTTTATGAAAAGACTACTTAATATGATTTTCTTAGGCTTCTTAGAATACCCATCAAACAAGCTAATATAACTGGCATAATTTTTAAGACTGTAAAAAATGTAAATTTGTCATCTACTAAATTTTATAATTTTTCTGACAAACTTTCTACATCAACTGTAATTATGTTTTGTAGCTTGAACATAATTTTCAAGATCCTTATGTAAATTAAACACTTGGATTAATATCAAATCAAACTAATTGATGAATAATTTTGATTGCTACATAATTCCTAAGTAAAATGGAATACTGAAAAATTATTGCAAAGCATAATTTCACACCAATGTACATTTGCTTATTTTTTATTGTGCTATAGGGTGACTATGTCTTTGGTCATGTTAATTAACATATTCATTGTTGAAACTTTAAGGTATAAAAGAGATATGTGAGGCTATATTAACTTATGCACTTACAAGCTTTGCTAGTCTATGTAATTTTAGTATACCACATTTTTTCATTACTTACCTCCCAGTTTTTTTTCTGTAAAATGTAAGTTGGTTATTTTGGTTAAAGGTTACAATTAATATGAATATACGAGGAACAACAGTAATAAAGAAAGAAATCTGGGTATATAAAGCAATGCTTGTGTTTTCACTTACCAAGGTATAAAGAGACTAGGTTTTTTCTTTAAAGTATTTGATTATTCCAGAATGTAAAAAAAGGACAGAGAAAGACAAACCCTTAATGGTTGCACAAAGTTGTAGAAGATTTTCAGAAAGGGAATTTTCTTTTGCCTTAGTTTATAATACTGAATCTGAAAAGTAGCAATGAAATGTGGTGAAAGTTTGCCAAGGTTTGGTTTACTTTTGATGGGTTTGTTCACAAGAAAAAAAAGCTTATGAAATTTTATTACCAGTGTTATATTAGTGCAAAACTAGATCTCAATGTTCTTTCTGTTAAATTGATTATTGCAGAAGGCTATGCACGTAGATCAACAGAATAGAATATGGAACCCAGAAGTAGATTCTCACAAATATGCCTTATAATTAAAAAAATTTAGTTGTTATGTATTTTTGAGAGAGAGAGGCAGAGTGCAAGTGGGGGAAGAATACAGAGAGAGACACAGAATCTGAAGCAGGTTCTAGGCTCTGAGCTGTCAGCACAGAGCCTGATGCAGTACTCAAAGCCATGGACCGCAAGATCATGAACTGAGCTGATGTTGGTTGCTGAACCAACTGAGCCACCGAGGTGCCCCAATGGCTTATAATTTTTGACAAAAAAGCAAAAGCAAATCAAAGGGGAAAAACAGTCTTTTTGATAAATGGTGGAGAAACTAGGTATCCACTGGTCAAAAAAAAATGCACCTGTACTAAACCTTATATGGAAATTAACTCAACATGGATAAAGGGCATAAATGTAAAATGTAAAAGTAGAAAACTTTAAAGAACATAGGAAAATATCTTTGGGACCTACATAGGACTAGGCACACGTCTTAGGCTTGACTCCAAAGAGCACAATTGATAAAATGAAAAATTGATAAATTGAACCTCATCAAAATGAAAAGGTTTTGTTCTGTGAAAGATTCTGTTAAGAGCATGAGAAGACAAATTCCAATCTGGGGGACAATATTTTCAATTACATATCTCACATGTATATAGGCTTTGCATCTACAATATATAAAGAACTCCTAAAACTCAACATTACAAAAAAGAAGTAATTCAATTAGAAAATGGACAAATGATATGCACAGATATTTCACCACAGAGTACATTAGAGTATGACTTGCATCTAAAATATATAAAGAACTCTCTGGGGCACCTGGGTGGCTTAGTTGGTTAGGCATCCAATTTCAGCTCAGATCATGATCCATGGTTAGTGAGTTCAAGCCCTGAGTCAGGCTCTGTGCTGATAGCTCATAGCCTGGAGCCTGCCTTGGATTCTGTGCCACACCCTCTCTCTGTCCCTCTCCTGCTTGCACTCTCTCTCTGTCAAAAATAAATAAACAATAAAAAATTTAAAATGAAAATATAAAGAATTCCCTAAATGGGATGCCTGGGTGGCTCAGTCGGTTGAGCATCATCTCTGGATATCAGCTGAGGACTTGGTCCCAGGGTCATGGGATCAAGCCCTGCATCAGGCCCCATGCTCAGCACAGAACCTGCTTATGATTCTCATTCTCTCTTTCTGTCTCACCTTCCCCACATGTGCATTCTCTCTCCAAAAAGTAAAAAAAAAGAACTCCCAAACTTCAACATTATAAAAAAGAAATAATTCAATTAGAAAATGGACAAATGACATACACAGATACTTCACCCAAGAGACTATTAGAGGTGGTAAATGAACACATGAAAGGATGTTCGACATCATTAAGCCAGAGAAATTCAAATTAAAACTGCAATGAGATGTCACTGTACACCTATCAGAATGACCAAAATAAAAAATAGTGAAACATCAAATGCTGGTGATGATGTACAGAAACTGGATCACTCATACATTGTTGGTAGGAATGTAAAATGATACAGCCACTCTGGAAAATAGTTTGACAGTTCCTTTCAAATATAAGAATGGACTTAACATATGACCCAACAATTGTACTCTTAGCATTTATTCCAGAGAAATGAAGATATATTTTCATGCAGGAATGTGTCCATGAATGTTCATGTCAGTTTTATTCGTGATAGTTAAAGACTGGAAACTACCCAAATGCCCTTCATTGGGTGAATGGTTAAATAAACTGTGGTACCTTTAGGCCATGGAATATTACTGAGCAGTGAAAGAGGACGAATTATTGATATGTGTAACAACCTGAATGAGTCTCAAGGGCATTATACTGAGTGGGAAAGAAAGCCAATTTAAAAACTTATATACTGCATGATTCTATTTATGTAACATTAAGGAACAACATAATTATAAAGATGGAGAAGAGGTTCGTGTTTGCCAGTAATTAGATATGGAAGGGGAGAAGACTGGTATGACATTAATGAGTAAAAGGAAAACGCCTTGTGGTGATGTTACAACTGAGAATCTTGATTGTGGCAGTGGTTTTTTAAGACTACATGAGATAAAACTGAAAACACACACACACAGGTACATACATACACACACACACACACAAGTGCATGGTAACTTTGAATCTGGATTACGCTGTATGTATTGTACTAACATAAATTTCTTGGTTTTGACATTGTACTATAATTGAATATGTTGTAAACACTGGGAAAAGCTGGGGGGGGTAGAAAACACAGAAATTCCCTGTGTATTTCTTTGTAATTTCCTATGAATCTATAATTATTTCAAAGTAAAAGCATGTAAAAGATAATAAATTGGTCTCCATGCTCTTATCAAGGGGCAATGAGAAATTATATTTACCTTCTGTGTAATCTGCCTGAGAGCAAAGACTTCACATATCACAGTAATAATTTTATCTGCATATTATTGGCTTTATCATGTCCTTGATTTAAAAAAAAGTACCCCAACATGCAAAGAACAAAGGCAAAAGAACTAAGTTTTCTTATAACCATGTTACCTTACTCTATGGTTGTTTTAAAACATTTTATTACCATTTTTATTAAATTGATAGCCAAGTGTTGTTTTTCAGATACCTACGTAAATATTTCAGAAATTATACAGTTTTTTTTAAAGGCACTGAAGACTTGTCAATGTCTTTTGCTGTTAAAAATATTCTTACACTTGGGAAAAACACGGATCAAACTCTTATGAAATCATTCCATATTGTGTGCAAGTAGAGAATTTTACTCTCCTCCATTCTAATATTATTGGTAACTGTACTAAATTAATTATTATCTCTGAGTTGCATTGTCAAACAGATTTCTATTTCCTGATGCATGCCTGAAGTCTTTACAAGAAGGCACTGGCTGGCATTTGTGTCTATAAAATGGAGGACTGTTGCAGAGGTTTGTAGATGGCACTTTACAGGTACTCTGAACTATTGGTATTCTAAGAATAAACTCTTGGTTAGAGGCTTCTGGTTGAAATTGCTTATATGAGTTTTAGAGTGAATGACTCTACTCATCCAGGACTCTTGATAGTCCAGAAATAGATGTATTTCATGAAGGCAAACTGCTCATCCAAGATGCAATGGACACAAGTAGAACAAGGATTAATTACATAGGCATGAATGATGAGGGCATCTTATTTCAGATATTTCTTTGGAATCCGGTGGGCACTGTTTTTTTCTGATTTACTGAGTTATCCCTTCTATAATATAATATCAACCTATTGTGAGTATATGACAATGATTTCTAGTTCTTTTATAGAATTGTGCAACTATAACAAAAACCAGTTTTTGAATATTTCCATTATGCCTAAAAATGCTCTTGAGTCCTTCTGCAGTCAATTTCTACTCTCATCCCCAAGCCCAGGCAATCATTGATCTGCTTTCTGACTTTATAAGTGGCCTTTTCTAGATATTTTACATCAGTGGAATCATACAATATGAGGCCTTTTTTGTCTGGATTCTTTCCCTTAGCATGCTTTTGAGGTTCATCCATGTTGTAGCATGCATCATTATTTCATTCATTCTATAGCTCAGTTATGTTCCATTATATGAATATGCCACAATTTGTTTATTCACTAACAATGCACAGTTGAGTTGCTTCCAGTTTAGGGATATTATGAATAATGTTACTATGAGTATTTGCATACAAGTCTTCATGTGACATATATTTTCATTTCTCTTGGGGAGATTCCTAAGAGTGCAATTACTGCATTATACAGTAATTTTATTGCAACTTTTTATGAAACTACCAAATTGGTTTCCAAGGAGACCCTACCCTTCCCATATGCAATGTATGAAAATTCTTGCTTTTTTTTTTAAATTTTTTTACAACCTCACCAACACTGTTACTGTTTTGGGAGATATAGCCATTCTAGTGGGTGTGAAGTGGTATCTATTGTGTTTTTAATTTGCATCTCTATGATTATTAATTCTGTTGAACAATTTTTCATGTGCTCATTGGTGATTTATATGGCCTTTCTGGAGAAATGTCTATTCAAGTATTTTCCCCATTGACTTTTAAGAGTTCTTTATGTATTCTAGATTCTGTCTCTTAACAGTTAAATGATTTGCAAATATTTTCTCCCATTCTTTGGGTTTTCTTTTTACTTTTTTGATGGTATCCTCTGAAACACAAAAGTTTTTTATTTTGTGTTTTACTTTTTTGTCACTGTTCTTGGCGCTTTTGTGGTATAGTATCTATGAAAGCTTTGTTTAACCAAAGGTTGCAAATATTTTCTACTAAAATTTTTATAGTTTCAGTTTTTACATTTAAGTCCACACTTTAGATTCACTTTTTGTTTATAATGTAAGGATCTAAATTATTTTTTGGCATTTTATGGACATTCAATTAACATAGAACCATTTGTTGCAATGACTATCTTCCTCCCATTGAGTTGTCCTGGAGCCTTAGTGAAAAATCATTTGATCATAAACATATGGGTTTATTTCTGGACTCCTAGTTCTATTACATTGATGTACATGCCTACCCCTATTCCAACACTACACTGTCTTGATTACTATAGTTTTTTTTCTTTCTACAATATTTTTTGCAGGGGAGAGGAGCAGAAGAGAGGGAGCGGGGGGGGGGGGGGGAGAGAAACTGAATCATAAGTAAGCTCCATATTCAGTTTGGAGCCCAACGTATAGGGATTGATCCCATAACCTGACCTGAGATGAAATCAACAGTCAGATGGATGCTCAACTGACTGAGCCACTCAGGTACCCCTCCCAATTTTTATTTAAATTCCAACTAGTTAACATATAGTGCAATGTTAGTTCCAGGTGTAGAATTTAGTGATTCATCACTTACATGCAACACCCAGCGTTCATCACAATTGCACTCCTTAATCCCTAACACCTATTTAATCTATTCCCTGCCCACCTCGCCTCCAGTAACCTTCAGTTTTTTCTCTATAGCTAAGAGTCTGTTTCTTGGTTTGCCTCTCTTTTCCTCCACTATGTTCATTTTCTTGTTTCTTATATTCTACATATGAGTGAAAGATTACTGTAGTTTTATAAGTTTTGAAACGGGTTGGTATAAATCTTCCAACTTTATTATTATTTTAAAATTTTATTTTGGCTATTCTGAACATTTGCATTTCCGTACATATTTTAGAATCATTTTGTCAATTTGGAAAGCTTGTAATCTTAACATTATTAAGCTTCCAATTCACAAATCAATTAATGTGTTATGTCACTTTAACAAGAAAAAAGGAGGGGTGCCTGGATGGCTCAGTTGGTTAAGCGGGAAGACTTGGGTTCAGATCATGACCTCATGGTCCATGGGTTTAAGCCCCGAGTCAGGCTCTGTGTGGTCAGCTCAGAGCCTGGAACCTGCTTCAGATTCTGTATCTCCCTCTCTCTCTGACCCTCTCCCACTTGTATCTCTCTCTTTCTCAAAGTAATAAATATTTAAAAAAACAAGAAAAAGAATAAAAACCATATGATTATCTCAAAAGATGCAGAAAAAGCATTTGATAAAAATCCAACATCCACTCATGATAAAAACTCTCAAAAAAAGTGAGTTTATAGGGAGCATACCTCAACATAACAAAGGCCTTAAATGAAAAACCCACAGCTAACGTCATACTCAATGGTTAAAAATTCAGAACTTCCCCCCTAAGGTCAGGAACAAGATAAGGATGTCCATTCACACCACTTTTAATCAACATAGACCTGGAAGTCCTAGCCACAGCATTCAGAGAAGAAAAAAAAAGGGTATCCAAATTGGTAAAAAAAGATATAAAACCTTAACTATTTGTAGATGACATGATACCATATATAGAAAACCTTAAAGACTTTAAAAAAAAAAAACACTAGACCTGATAAATGAATTCAGTAAAGTCACAGGATGCAAAATCAATATACAGAAATCTGTTGCATTTCTGTACACTAATAATAAAGTAGCAGGAAGAGAAATTAAGAAAATAATTTACAATTGAACCAAAAAGAATACTTAGGAATAAACTTAACTAAGGAGGTAAAACACCTACACTCTGAAAACTACAACAGAATGATTAAATTAATTAAAGAGGACACAAACAAATGGAATGATAGTCCAGGCTCATGGATTAGGAGAAACAATACTGTTAGAGTGTCCATACTACCCAAATAAATTTACAGATTTCCTATCAAAATACCAATAGTATTTCTCACAGAACTAGAACAAACAATCCTAAAATGTATATGGAAGCACAAAAGACCCCAGTCAAAGCAATCTTGAAAAAGAAAAACAAAGCTGGTGGTATTATAATCTCAGATTTCAAGATACACTACAAAGCTGTAGACATCAAAACAGTATGGTATCAGCACAAAAATAGACACATAGATCAATGGAACAGAACAGAGAGTCCAGAAATAAAACCACATTTATATGGTCAATTAATCTATGATAAAGGAGGTAAGAATATATGATGGAAAAAAGAAAGTCTCTTCAACAAATGGTATTGAGAAAATTGGACCATGCAAAATAATGAAACTGAACCACTTTCTTACACCATATATAAAATAATCTCAAAATGTATTAAAGACCTAAATATAAGACCCGAAACCATAAAATTCCTAGAAGAAAACATAAGCAGTATTCTCTATGTCATTGGCTGTAGAAACATTCTAGATATGTCTTCTCCTGCAAGGGAAACAAAAGCAAAGTTAAAAACTAATGTGACCACATGAAAATAAAAAGCTTTCCCACAAAAAAGGAAACCATCAACAAACAAAAACACAACCTATGGAATGGGAGAAGATATTTGCAAATGATGTATTTGATAAGAGATTAATATCCAAAATACATAAAGAACTTATACAACTCAACACCAAATAAAACACATAATCCCATTTAAAAATGGGCAGGGGCAGCTGGGGGTCTCAATCAGTTGATTTCAGCTCAGGTCATGATCTCACAGTTCCTGAAATCAAGCCCCGTGTCAGGCTCTGCACTGACGACAGCATGGAGCCTGCTTGGGAGTCTCTCTCTCCCTCTCTCTGCCCTTTCCCTGTTCATGTACATGCTCTCCTTCGATTCTCAAAATAAAGAAATAAACTTAAAATAAATAAATGAATAAACAAACAAAAGTGGGTGGAGGACCTGAATAGACATTTTTCCAAAGAGGCTACACAAATGGCCAACAGACATATGTGGGAAGCCGGGTCTCTCTGAACTCATAAGTAGAGGAAAAATCTCCTTGTGATGCAAGGTGGGTTTGCAAGGCCCCCCACCATCAGATGGTGACTGGTGTCTTGACTCACTCAACCCCCACTCAATTTCTGCTTGAGCACTGATCCCCAAGGCACCTGAGTGACTGATATCAGGAGTGACTTGCCTTCTTATGCTAAAAATATGTGAATTGTACCTTGTGAAAAAACTTGTTATAGGAGTTTCTTCTTTTGTGAGTATAGAAGCAAATGTTACATTTCCTGAGAAAACCTGTTTTTCTTCCTCTCGAAAACAGGCTATTGACCCCTGCTCACAAAGACCTAAAACTTGCCTTTGCTATGCTAAAAACTTTGCCTTGTATTTGAATGCTAAAGATCCCTTCCTTTCCCATATGATAAACATCTAGTCACCTACTTCAATCTCTATTGGTAAAGATTATGCAGGAGTCTTCTACCAATCTATGTTCTGGGAAATTTTTACATACCAAAGAATTTGTCATCAGAAATTACTGTCTAAGGCAATTGCCACTTCTGTTTTGTACCCCATACATTTTTTCAATAAATAAAGCTAACTCTCAGGTCAGAGCAAAGATGTCTGCCTGGTGAGCAGAAAGAAGCCGAGGTTCTCTCGCTCCCTTTCGCAGACACCGTTCATACTTCAGGGAGTCCTGGACCTGCTGGAGCTGGACTCCAGCAGACATATGAAAAGATATTCAACATCACTCCTCATTAGGGAAATTCAAATCAAAACAATGAGATATCTCACACTTGTCAGAATGGCTAAAATAAAACGCAAGAAATAAGTGTTGGAAAAGATGTGGAGGAAAAGGAACCCTCCCTCATGTACTGTGTGGGTGAGAACACAAACTGCTGTAGCTACCTGCGGAAAACACTATAGAGGAAAACACCTGGGTATTTACTAAAAGAAAACAAAAACAGGAATTTGAAAAGATACATGCACCCATATGTTTATTACAGCATTATTTGCAACAGCCAAGGCATGGAAGTAACTTGTGTCCACTGATAGGTGAATGCATAATGAAGATGTGGTATATACTGTGGAATATTCCTCAACATAAAAAAAATGAAATCTTGCCAACTGCAACAACATTGATGGATCTAGAAGGTGTAATGCTAAGAGAAATAAGTCATTCAGAGAAAGACAAATACCATGTGCTTTCACTCATATGAGGAACATAAGAAACAAAACAAATGAACAAAGAAAAAAAGAGACAAAAAACCAGACTCTTAAGTATAAAGAACATTCTAGTGGTTGACAGAAGGGAGGTGGGTGGGGGGACATGGGTGAAATAGGTAAAAAGGATTAAAAGTACATTTATTATGATGAGCGCTAAGTAATGTATAGAATTGTTGAATTCTTATACATCATTTACACCTGAAACTAATATAATACTGTGTGTTATTTATGCTTGAATAAAAAAATTGAGGGGTGCCTGGGTGGCTCAGTCAATTAAGTTCCGGCTTCAGCTCAGGTCATTATCTCATGGTTTATGGGTTCGAGCCCCGCATCGGGCTCTGTGCTGACCGCTAGCTCAGAGCCTGGAGCCCGCTTCAGATTCTGTGTCTCCCTCTCTCTGACTCTCCCTTGCTCAAACTGTCTCTCTCTGTCTCTCAAAAATAAATAAAAATCATAAAAAAAAATTGAGACTTCCAATTTACTAACATAGAGTTTCTCTCCCATTTATTTAGATCTTTTAACATTTATCTTAAAAAAGTTTGTAGTTTTCAACGTACACATTTTGTAATTCTTTTGTTAAATTTGTTTCTAAGCGTTTTATTATTTTTGATGTTATTAGGAATGTTTTCCTAATAGTTTTCTTCATTGCACATTTTTTTAAGATTTTATTTTTAAGTAATCTCTACATCCAACATCGGGCTCGAGCTCATGACCCTGAAATCAAGAGTAATATGCTTTTACAACTAAGCCAGCCAGGCATCTCCTTCATGTATTTTTTTTTTATTGTTCATTGCTAATGTATAGAAGTACAATTAATTTTTGTATATGGATCTTGTGTCTTATGAGCTTGCTAAATCCATTTATTAATTTTACTAGTTGTATATGTGTTTCCGTGTATTTCTTAGGATTTTCTTAATATAAGATCATGTCATCTTCAAATTAAGATAGTTTTTACTCTTTCCTTTCTAATCTGAATGGCTTTCATTTTGTTGTTGCACTGGCTAGAATCACCAGTACCACACTGAATACAAGCAATGAGAGTGGACACTCTTGTTCATTTCTTTTCTTTTAATTTTTGAACGTTTATTTACTTTTGGGAGAGACAGAGACAGAGCTCGCATCGAGCAGGGAAGGGGCAGAGACAGACGGAAATACAGAATCGGAAGCTGGCTCCAGGCTCAGAGCTGTCAGCACACAGCTGATGCAGGGCTCAAACCCAGGAACCGTAAGATCATGACCTGAGCTGAAGTCGGACACTTAACCAACTGAGCCACCTAGGTGCCCTGTCTTCTGATTTTACAAAAAAAGTACTTAGTTTTTCATGATTAGATAAGATATTAGCTGAAGGTTTTTCAAAGATGCTCCTTATCAGGTTAGGAAAGTTACTTTCTAATCCTACTTCCTTGAGTGTTTTTACCATGACAGGGTGTTAAATGTCAAAAACTTTTTTTGTGTCTATTGAAATGATTATGTAGTTTTTGATCCTTTATTAACATGGTGTATTTAATTGTTTTTTAATATTATGCCAACTTGCATTTTTGGAACAAATGTCACTTTGCCATGTTTTATAATCCCTTTCATACGTTGTTGAATTTAGTGTGCTTATATTTTTCAAGATTTCTTACATGTGTATTCAGGAGGGATAGCAAGCAGTCTATAGTTTCCTTTGCTTCTGATGTCTTTGGTATCAAATGCTGGCCTCACAGAAGTTGCAAGGCACTCCCTCTCATAAGTGTGAAAGTGTTTGTAAAAGACTCATGTGATTATTTTCTCTTTAAATATTTAATCAAATTTACGACAAAAGCCACATGGACCCGGGCTTTTTTTTTTTTTTTTTTTGGAAGGGGGTAATTTAAATTGCTGAATCAATTTCTTTATTTTTTTGTCTAATTTTCTCATGAATATCAGACATTAGATAAATACTGTAAAAACTCTGGATTCTAATTTTACCTCCTGAAGTTGTTATTGCTTTTTGTCGTTTGGTCGCTTATTTACCAACTTGCCTGGACTAAGTTTATGACCTCTGTCTCTACTACAGTTTGTGGTTGAGGTCTCTGCTCAGATTTTTTTTTCCTTTGCCTTTATTTTTAAAAACTAGCTTTCTAGAGGGTTGCAGGTGTGTCTGTATAGTGTGTAGCAAAAAGTTGCTTCAACGTGTTCCTCTAACATCTCCAGCCACTATGTATTCATTCTCTGCTAATGGAGCTATTTGTGGACTGGGGAACATATTCAAACATCAAATTCCTTTCAAGTCTGCTCCAGCTTTTGCTTTCTGCTGGTCTCACTTGCTTTTCCCTCCATACATTCGCATAGTGCAGAAGGCTAGGGATGTGTGCACATGTGCACAGGATATGTGGCTGTCTTAGCAAGTCTACTATGGCTGTCTCACTTTCTAGAATTCCCTGTTGTATCCACTGCTCGTCCATTGCCTGCCCCCAGGTGTCCTGCAATCTCAGGCTAGCAGGCCTTATCTGCTTGCCACTGAGATCACTACTTTAACCAATGATACTTTAAATCAAGTGAGTTCTTTATAGCGGTGGCAGCAGCAGCAAAGCTTCTGGGTTTTATTTTATAGCCTGCCTCAACTTGGTGGAACTACCATGCCAAGAAAGCTGGGGCAGGGGGGTGGTGGTGGTAGTGGTAGTGGTGACTGGGAAGTTGAAGTAAGCCTAGTATATTAGTTAGGAGTCTCTAGAGAAACAGAAGCAATAGGATATATAAAAAGATATATAGCCATCAAGACAATATGGTATTGGCACAATGGATCAATGGAATAGAATAGAGACCCCAGAATTGGACCCACAAATGTATGGCCAATTAATCTTTGACAAAGCAGGAAAGAGTATCTAATGGAAAAAAGACTGCCTCTTTAACAGGTGGTGCTGGGAGAACTGGACAGCAACATGCAGAAGAATGAAACTAGACCACTTTCTCACACCATACACAAAAATAAACTCAAAATGGATGAAGGACCTGAATGTGAGACAGAAAACCATAAAAATCCTAAAGGAGAATGCCTCCTTGACCTCAATTGCAGCAATTTCCGACTTGACACATCCCCAAAGGCAAGGGAATCAGAAACAAACATGAACTGTTGGGACCTCATCAAGATAAAGAGCTTCTCCACTGCAAGGGAAACAATAAAAGAAACTAAGAGGCAACCCACAGAATGGGAAAAGATAGTTGCAAATGGCATATTGGATAAAGGGCTAGTATCCAAATTCTACAAGGAACCCACCAAACTCCACACCTGAAAAATAATCCAGTGAAAAAATGGGCAGAAGACATGAATAGACACTTCTCCAAAGAGGACATCCAGATGGCCAACAGGCACATGATCATGGTCAGCATCACTCATCATCAGGAAAATACAAATCAAAACCACACTGAGATACCACCTCATGCCAGTCAGAGTGGCTAAAATGAGCAAATCAAGAGCCTATAGATGTTGTCGAGGATGTGGAGAAAAGGGGACCCTCCTACACTGTTGGTGGAAATGTAAACTGGTACAGCTGCTCTGGAAAACAGTGTGGAGGTTCCTCAAAAAAGTATCAATAGAACTCCCCTATGACCCAGCAATAGCACTGCTGGGGATCTACCCAAGGGATACAGAAATGCTGATGCATAGGGGCACATGTACCCCAATGCTCATAGTGGCACTTTCTATAACTGCCAAATCATGGAAAGAGCCTAATGTCCATTAGCTTATGAATGGATAAAGAAGACACGGTATGTTTATATATGTGTGTGTGTGTGTGTGTGTGTGTGTGTGTGTGTGTGTGTGTGTGTATGTGTATATATCACCATGGAATACTACACGGTAATGAGAAAGAATGAAATCTGGCCATTCGTAGCAAAGTGGATGGTCCTCGAGGGTGTCATGCTAAGTGAAGTAAGTCAGGCAGAGAAGGACAGATACCATATGTTTTTACTCAAAAGTTTAACAGGAGAAGCCTAACAGGTGACCATGGGAAGGGGAAGGGGGGAAAAACAGGGAGAGGGAGGGAGGCAAATCCTAAGAGAGTCTTGAATACTGAAAACAAATTGAGGGCTGAAGGGGTTGGGGGGAAGGGGAAGGGAGGTGATGGTCATGGAGGGGGTCACTTGTGGGGAAGAGTACTGGGTGTTATATGGAAACCAACTTGGCAGTAAACTATTAAAGAATACATAAAACGGGAAAAAAGATACATAGCAAGTGATGTATTATGAGCTATTGCTCACACCATTATAGACGCTAAGAAGTCTCATGATCTGCTGTCTGCAAGATGGAGATCCAGGAAAACCAATGGCATAGCTCTAGTAGAAATCCACAGTACTGGGATCCAATGGTGTAAATCCCATTTTGATTCTGATGGACCAAAAATCAAGGAATGCCAATGTCTGAGGGAAGAAGATGTAAGTTCCAGCTCAAGCTGAGCAAATTTATCCTTCTGCCTTTTAGGCCCTTAATGGATTGGATGATGTCTACCCACACTGGTGAGGGTGACCACAGCAATCTTTTTTACTCAGTCTGTTGATTCAAATACTAATCTCTTCCAGAAAAACCCTCACAGACACACGCAGAAAAAGTTATACTAGTTATCTGGGTATCCTTTAGCTCAATCAAGTTGACATGTAAAATTAACCATCACACTCAGGCAGGAATTACCATATAGACTTGCCCTGTTCTCAGAGTTCAAAAGTTCTCACTTATCCTTGGGTCAATTTCCAGAGTGTTGAAATGGTTGTTTTTGATAATTTTTAAAGCTTTTTAGTTGCTACGTACATAGGCATAAATTCCTCAAACTCAGGAATTTATTTATTCAAATATGGGAGAATTTCCTCCATCACGGTCAAAGAAACTCTAACAACTGAGGAAGCCATCAGTTCTTGGTGACCATCAATGAAAGAAACAATAGTAATACTGACCTGGAGATATTTCTACTACTTTACGATATAGCCTACTTTACAATATAGCCTTTGACCCAAACGTATGAAGAAGGGAATTAATGTTTAATAGAAGAGGGACATCAGTTTTTATGTATACTTTGCTGATGTGACATAAATTTGGAGCCATGTGGGCATACCTAGATGGCAGAATAAGTGAACAGAAGGATGTATGTCCGAGTGATGAGAAAAAATTAGAAAACAAAGGGATATGAATGAATGGAGTCTTAACGATCTTTCCGGAGGGCTCTTTATACCTAGGTCAATTTTTTATTTTTTTTAATTTTATTTTTATTTTTTATTTTTGAGAGAGAGACAGAGTATGAGTGGGGAGGGACAGAGAGAGAGGGAGACAGAATCTGAAGCAGGCTCCAGGCACCGAGCTGTGAACACAGAGCCCCAACATGGGGTTTGAACTCATGAACTGTGAGATCATAACCGGAGCCAAAGTCTGACACTCAACTGACTGAGCCACCAAGGCGCCCCTTATTTATTTATTTGCTTATTTATTGTTTTTTTATTTTTTCCCTAGGTCAATTTTTCAATTTTTTTTGTAAATCCTTTAAGAGCAAGAACAGTCTTCTATGTGCTGTAAAATGTGTTAATGTAAGGTGAATATTGCACATGTGTTAAATTAAAATAATAGTCACTAGTTCCAGTGGTCTGGTAGTATGGAAGGTTAGATTTGTTAGTATTATATGACAATGAAGCCACAATTCCAAGTCTGTAATGTGATGTAAGTAGGTCCCTACCCAATGTAGAAGATGGGGCAGTGAGATACTGATACTAACAAAACTTCAGACAAGCAAGAGTCAGATTTTCTGATCTTCATTTAAGTAAACAGTATCTAGAAGCAGGCATATTAAAAACCAAAGACAGATGAGCTGCCAAAATGCAGAATACTTTGTCATTCAATGAGAGTTAGCATCTAGATATAGCTATACCATTTTAAAAATTCATGGGGAGTGGCATCTGGGTGCCTCTATTGGTTGAGCATCTGAATCTTGGTTTTGGCTCAGGTCATGATCTCACAGATTCCTGGGTTTGAGTCCTGCATGGGGCTCAGAACTGGCAGTGCAGAGCCTGCTTGGGATTCTCTGTCTCCCTCTCCCTCTGTGTTTTCCCCACTCACTCTGTCTCTGTCTCTCTCAAAATAAAGAAATAACTTAAAAAAAAAACCCTTCTGTTTAAAAAAAAACATAGGGGGAGAATAAACAGGAAACTTAAATTTACTAAAAATTATTAAATTGCACACTTGAAATGGGTGAGTTATAGGATATGTAAAATATGCCTAAATAAAGTTAGTACTAGTACCCAGAAGACTGAGAAAAAAAGCATATTTTTCAAATATGTATTTTGGAAATATACAGATGAAAAAAAAGTCAATTATAGTCATAAGAAAAAGGTAATCTGTTAGGAAGTATAGATATTTAATTCAAACAGATGTCTTACACAGCTGTACTTTAATGTAGGTGAAATATGCCACTTTTGAAAGGATTTATTAGTGAGATACCATTTGCAATTAGAATTCTAGTTCTTTAAGATTAAAAATCTTAACAAGTATTTTTTTTATTTTTCTAGACTATTTACCGTCACACATATTTTCAAAGATTTGCAGCACATATAACCAACCCATCACCGAGTTCCACCTTGGTCACAGATCTATTTGTATGGAAAAACACAACATGATTTGTTAAGTATATGCAGTATCTTCCATCTAATTAGTACCTCAGGGCAGGTTGTTTATAAACAGAAAACAATAAGAGACATGTTAAATATCCCCAGCAGTACTTTCTGCGTACTATCAGATTTAGAAGTCAGGAAGACAGTTTGCGTTTTAAGCAATAAACCAGCTAGCTACCAGATTGCCATTAAGGACAAGGAATCCAAGTAGAATACCTTGTGATTCATGAAGAAATAACCCTGTCTGCTGCTTTATACACTGGAAGAAGACATTTTGCTCCTTTTAGCTTAAATTAGAAAAATGTTTAGAGGGCAACATGGAAATAGGTTCTATTATTTTTGATTTCTATATTAATACTAAAAGACTGTTACTAAAAATAATTCAAAGTTGAAGCTAAATACATCCCAGCTCTGCACATCCCCCACTGCCAAGTGACTACTTACTATCCATTTACTGGGATCACTATAGAAATCAGCCCTTAATCAGGGAACATTTGGCTCCAGGGACCTGTAATGGGTTGCAGAGGATTGCACATCATGTTTCACATGCAGATGAGGTTGCCATCTGGTGGATATTCTCTAACTAAAAGCTAACAACATTTACAAGTATATGCAGAGCAGTCCCCTTCCAGGTGGACAAATGCTGCTACTTTCAGAAAATATTCATTAGATGCCCATTTTATGATTTGCACTGAATGGATAACTGTTTTTTGTACTTTACGTATAGTAAAAAATGCCAGGAAAGCAAGTACACTAAAGGTTTGGATTTAAGAATTACTAGATGACGGGTGGAGAAAGATATTCTATGCAAATGATAACCAAAAGAGAGCAGGAATGACTATATTTATATCAGATAAAATAGATTTTCAGTTAAAGGCAGTCATAAGAGACAAGAAGGTCATTCTATAGTGATGAAGAGATCAGTTCAGAAATAGACAGCATTACAATAATAGTATGGGACTTCAGTATGCCACTTTCAACAGTGAGCAGATCATCCAGGCAGAAAAGCAATAAGCAAACTGTGGACATGAATAACACTACAGACCAAATGGACCTACCACACTTGTATAGAACATTCCATCCAACAGCACCAGAATAAACATTCTTCTCAAGATTACACAGAACATTCTCCAGCATAGATCATGATGGGTCACAAAGGAAACCTTAAGAAATTTAAGGTTGAAACTGTAGCAAGTACCTTTTCTGACTACAAAGGTATAAAACTAGAAATTGATGACAGGAGGAAACAAAAATTCACAAATATGTAGTAATTAAACAACATACTCTTTCCTGAACAACCAATGGGTCAAGGAAAAAATCAAAAGGGAAATCAGAAGGTGTCTTGAGATAAATGAAAACAAAACCAAAAACACACAAAAACTTATGGAATGCGGCAAAAGCAATCCTGAAAGTTCATTTCAAAAAATGCCTATGTTAAGAAAAAAGAAAGATTTTGAAAAACAACTGAAATTTACACCTCAAAGATTAGAAACGGAAGAACAAACTAAGTCCAAAGTTAGCAGAAGGAAGGAAATAATAGAGATTAGAGCAGGAATAAATGAAACAATGAATAAAGGAAGATAATACAAAGAAGTCAATGAAACTAAGAGTTGGGTTTTTTTTTTTTTTTGAGAAAGAGAGAGAGAGAAAGAGAGAGCACACAAGTAGGAGTAGAGAGAGAGGGAGAGAGAGAATTCCAACCAGGCTCTACACTCCCAGCGTGGAGCCCAGTGAGGGGCTCAAGCACATAAACGATGAGATCTTGACCTGAGAGAGCCAGAGAGAGACAAAGCGTGAGCCAGGGAGGAGCAGAGGGAGAGGGAGACACAAAATCCAAAGCCGGCTCCAGACTCTGAGCTGGGAGCACAAAGCCCAACATGGGGCTCAAACTCCAAACTGCAAGATTATGACCTGAGTCGAAGTCAGAAGCTTAATCGACTGAGCCACCTGGTGCCCCTAACGGCAATTTTTTATAAAAATGCAATCTGAATCCGAAAACACTAGACAAGCCCATATATCTTATGTTTACATATCACCTTGAATTAGGTATAATTTTAAGTATTTGAAAGTGATAAAATACAGTTTTCTATAGCAAAAGACCTTTTCCGTTTTCATGGTGCAGTGAGTAGTCCTATATATGGCTTACATATTATAGAATTATTTCATGTTCTCTGAAACAGATTTTTACTTTTTTGTTGTATAGATGGCCTCCCCTCTTACTCTTCCACCCTAAGTGTTATTAACTTTGGAATGCATTATTTGTCAATATAGAGTGTGCTATAAGACTTCTAGTTAGGGGCGCCTGGCTGGCTCAGTTGGTGGAGCATGTGACTCTTGATCTCAGGACTGGAAATTGCAACCCCCTGGCGGGTGTAGAGATTACTTAAAAATAAAATCTTTTTTTTTTAAAGACTTCCCGTTAAACAAGGCAGATGAGAAACATGCATTTATCTGTGTGGCATGATGAAGCTCCACTAATGACAGTAAAGGAATTTTTAAGGTATAAATGGAGAAGGACAAAGAGAACAGGAGAGGAGAGGACAAAAGACAGATGAAGTCAACAAAACTGGGGAAGTTGGAAAGCAACAGATGAGATTTAAGTAACTAGAGAAAGCTGGTAATGGGTTCAGTTCTTAAAGTTACTGGGTATCCCTGAGGTACAGGATGAAGAAAGGGCTTGAAAAGATAAGGATTTGGAGCACCTAGGAGGCTCAGTTGGTTTAACCATCCAATTCCTGATCTTGGCTCACTCATGATCTCATGGTTCATGAGTTCGAGCCCAGTGTCAGGCTCTGCACTGATGGCGTGGAGCCTGCTTGGGATTCTCTCTCCTCTCCCTCCCTCTCTTTCTTCTCTCTCTCTCTGCCCCTCCTGCACTTGTGCTCTCAATCACTCTCTCTCTCTCTCAAAATAAATAAGTTTAAAAAAAGACAACAATTGATAGAAAGTATATATTAGAAAAAAAATTAGATCCCCAAAGCCTCTTATCCATTCCAACAAATGATTCAAGTTTTATTTCCTGGAGTAATAAAATAAAAATTTATGTTTTATATTATAGTAATAGCTCTTTCTAGGAAAAAAAAGCAACTCTAGTCATATAAACAATAGACATAGCTGAGGGCTGGGGTGTGAACTTTAATGAAAATGAAGATTAAGTCTCTATATACGAAATAGTAGCATCTCTTGTCACCTTTCTGTTGCTTGGTATCTAAGATACTGTCAGCTAAGCTGGAGATTGGATAATTCTGGAGAGCTGACCAGGACTAAAGACCTATAGACACTGATATTTGGTTCTTCCACTGGAAAAAAAAAACTGCTCACTTACTCTCTTGGGAAGCTCAACAATTCAAAAGTCCCAACAATGGAGACAGAACTACTTTTTTGTGGCTCACTCTTAAATATTCATGGCTAGCCAAATTTCTAGGTATTTGAGGAAAGTTTCTAAAATGAAACACAGAAATGAAAACTATAAAAGAAACAAAAGTCAAAGTAAAAAGAAGCAAAAAATTATAATGTCTTCAGAGATATGAGATGATACTGCATTGGAGATATAAGAACAGTATGCTGTAAAATGGAACTTTCAAGGAATGAGAAAGAACTTTCAGAAATTAAAATATTATAGTCAAAATATTAAAATCAATAGAAGAATAAAAATTGAGAATTCAGGAGCTCTCCTAGAGAGTAGAACAGAAAGAAAAAGAAGTGGAAAAGAGAGAAAAGATGAGACAATTAAAGGATTCAGTAATGGAGGGTCATATTAGACCAATGGAAGTTCCATAAAGACAGGACAGAAAAAGTAAAAGGGAGGAAATTACTAAAGGATTAATATAAGAAAAATTCCTAGCACTGCAAGATATTAGTATCCAGATGGTCTAGCAAGTACCCAGAACTGTGAATGAGAAAATCATTCTCAGTAATGGACATTATAGTAAAATTTCAGAAGATGGAATAAAGAGAAGATTTTTAAAGTTTCCAGAGGGAAAAAAATTCTACTCGGTATCCCTATAATCCTGAAGACACATTTTTAGGGAAAATAATTTGCAAATGCGATATCATAAATACTCCCCACAAAGATGTCATCCCAATCCTTGGACCTGTGAATACATTACCTTATATACCTTATATGGTAAAAGGAATTCTGCAGAATATGATTTAAGTTAAGGATCTTGAGATGGGGTGATTCTCCTGGATTCTGGGTGGATCCAATATAATCAAAAAAAATCTTTATAATAAGAAGGCAGGAAAATTAAAGTAAGAATAAAAGAGATGTGAAAACTGAAGCAAAGGTTGGAGTGATATGCTCTGAACATAGAGGAAGGAGCTATGAGTCAAGCAAGGCAGGCGGCCTGTAGAAACTGGAAGAAGCAGAGGAAAAGATTCTCCTCTACAGCCTCTAGGAGGAACCAGCCTTGCCTATACCTTGACTTTATCCCATTGAAACCAAATTCAAATTTCTGATCCAAAGAGAATAAATTTGTGTTGTTTTGAGCCACTGAGTTTAGGATAATTTGCTACAGCAGCAAGATGACACCAATACACCAACCTAGACCTCTGTTATCAGTTGAACAATCAGATGAGAGATTAGAACAAGGTGTTTTCAGATATTCAAGATCTCAAAAGATATACCATTTTTCTCATGAAATTACTAGGGGACATCTATCTACCAAAATGAGGGAGTTAAAGCAAAAGTGAGGGGAACATAACATCTATAAAAGATATCCGACACAAGAAAAGGGAAAAAGCAATTTTTAGGATGAGGGTATAGGGATAACCCAAGAAGACAGCTATTAAGAAAGACTATAAATCTGGTCATATTGGAACAGAAGGACAAAAATCCCCATCACAGACATCTTTAACTTAAAAAAATGAAAGTTATAGATAACTTGATGTATTTGAATACACAGAAAGGAGATGTGGAGATTTCTCTGTTCAAACAAGCAAAGCACCTTTCCTGATGACCTGCCCACAATCTATTAATTTTGCTTAGAAGTTTATTCCCTCAATCATCTCCTGGTTGCCTTCTTATCTTTCAAGCCTCAGCTTAAATGTCAAGTCTGCAGAGGAGCTTTCTTGGAACACTGAATTTAAAGGAGGTCTCCACACCAATCCCTCCCTTTCCTGTTATTCTCTCCTATATTGCTCTCTTTTTTATTGCACTGTACCGCAATTCGTAAAAACATATTTGTATAGAGGTGCCTGGGGAGCTCAGCAGTTAAGCATCTCACTTTGGCTCAGGTCATGATCTCATAATTTGTGAGTTCGAGCCCTGCATCAGGCTCTGTGCTGACAGCTCAGAGCCTGGAGCCCGCTTCGGATTCTGTGTCTTACTCTTTCTCTGCCCCTCCCCTGCTCACACTCTGTCTCTCTCAATCTCTGTCAAAAATAAATAAAACATTAAGAAAACATATTTATATACATGTCTTTGCATTTTCAATAAACTCTAAGCTGCCTAGTGCATCTGTGTGTAGCAGAAGGACTTGCACATAGTAAATGCTCAATGAATATTTTTAATGAGTTTTTTATGAAAGGATATATCCATGTATCTGACATTTATAAACAATGGCATGTTATAGTCTATAGTTCTGCTATATGTTAGCAATAACCAGATAAAGAGAATTAAGTAAAAAGAAAATTATAGGGGCACCTGGGTGGGTCAGTCGGTTAAGCGTCCAACTTCAGCTCATCCCTCCCCTGCTCCTACTCTCTCTCTCTCTCTCAAAAATAAATAAATATTAAAACAAACAGGAACAACAAAATTATACAACTCAGACATTTTAAAAACTTGAATTCTGAAAAACATTCAAGTCTTAATGCCATTGGCTCATCGAAAAGTAGCCTCTGTTATACAATAGATTCTAAGCAATGTCTGGAATTATACTCGGTACATTCTCCTTTAATCAAACATTTTATTATTTGTAGTTAAGCTCATTATGATAATTTTATACAACAAGGGGTTAATTAACATCACTGATCCACAAAGAAGGCATATACCCATATAATCAGGATCATATAAATGTCTTTTCCTTCTTCTAAAAATACATGGTAATGAAATGTGTAACAGTCTTGTAGTCACTATAATAGAATTAAATTCTTCATTTAGGTGACTTGTTTCAGACTCAATTGGATTTTACTTAAAGTGAGCATTTCATGGGTTTTGATCTTTGTCTATGTAGCCTGTGAAGGAATGTGAAGTGAAAATCACATAGGTTCATTTTAATTATTCCAGTAATATTGTAGTTTTAATATGATTTCTAGTGTCATTTTTATGAGTAGTAATTTCATGTAGAGATAAGATTTGTAAAAATCTTACAAATTTAAGCCTAATAAAAAGAGATCAGACATGTTATGTCTACCACAGTGCTTGGCACATTAGTAATGTTCAATAAAAATTAGGTTTTTTTTCCCCTGACTCTGATAATTCAAGTAGTGATGCAGCCAACTCTGATTCATTACAGTACATTAATGCCCCAATTTTGTACTTGCATAGTGATTTTTTAAAACTAAGCCTAAGATTTTGATCTAATTTATTTGAGCTCATTGTTTCTGCTTATTTTCTTTCCTATCTTTTTTTTTTTAACTTTAAAACCAATTTTTTAAAATGTTTACTTATTTTTGAGAGAGAGAGAGAGAGAGAGGGAGAGAGAGAGAGAGAGAGAGAGAGAGAGAGAGAGACTGACTGTGATTGGGGGAGGGGCAGAGAGAAAGGGAGACATAATATCTGAAGCAGCCTCCAGGCTTTGAGCTGTCAGCAAAGAGCCCTAGGCAGGGCTCAAACACAGACTGAGATCATTACCTGAGCTGAAGTCTGATGCTTAACAGACTGAGCCACCCAGGTGCCCCCTTCATATCTTACTGAATCTTTATTTTGTCAGCTGTTTTGCACACCCTTGGGTAAATGAAGTCCTTTCTTTCACTAGGATCTTGAAGAAACTACGCAACCTAGTCTGACTTTTTAAAACATCATTAAAATAAAAATATCGGTTAATAAACTGTAGAGGAGGAAAAAACTTTTTTGTTTTTATGCCCTTCCAGATTCTCTACCTAGCGCCTCATGAATTAGAACTGGCAAATAACAGATTAACAAGTGAAAAAGTAACAGAAGTGTATTAATATGTGCATCATGCACAGTACATGGGAGTACTCAATGATGAGTAACTGAAAGAGGTGGTTAGAACTTGAGTTTACATTGCAACCTTACAAAAAGACAAGTTTTATAGACAAAACAAGACAATGGAAAAGGACCTGAGTTTCCTGGGTGGCAAATTGTGGGAAGGTGAAGATATGGGGAAACTAAGGGATCATAAGGGCTAGTTAGTAGTTCGTTAGGTAGATTCCTCTAATGCTGAGTCCAGGCTTATAAAGGGTGTAGAATTGTCTCTGGTGGTTCATTTCTGTCCTTCCTGGTAGAGGGGAGAGGGACACCTTTACAACCACTTTTAAGCAAATAAGGGGAAGGCAGAGAGTTTTTCTTGTGTCTGCTTTGTCAAACAACAGAAGACAACAACGCAAGCTGTAAAATAAAATATGTGTGTTTATTTAGGGTTTTAGTCATTGCAATCCAGGAGACGGATTCGCCTAAAATTGAAAGCATGCTCTAGAGAGACAAAGGAGGTTAGAGTTTTTAAAGAGGAAATGGGGGGGAGGGGGGGAGATTTACATAAGTTGTTTTGAAGAAAAGGTGATTGGTGCTGGTATCTCTACAATTACACTAATCTGTGTGTGATTGGTTGCTAAGGCTAGTGTTAGGCAGAAAGTCCTATTATGTCCATTTTAACATATAGCAGATGCCTTGGCTTTTAGCTGAATTCAGCAAAAATTCCAAGAATTTGAGACAGAAGATGTGCATAAGCCCCATTCCAATGTCCTCCCCGCTCCACTTTAAATAACTCTCTTAGCAGTGGTTATTCCATATCATTCTCTTGTCAGTGTCATCTCAACTGCCTTCAACTTGAAATAATCCTCATGTCAAAGTGCATTTTTTGGGTGGCATATTCTGCTATCTCTTAAAATTAAACCATTTTCTTTACGGTTCTCTAAAAATTGACTCTAATATAGTATTATTTTAATCCAAGAAATAGTCATCATTTTGATATCCCTAAAAGTAAGACAATTGCTGTCAGTAACATTTTGGAGGCGGAAGAGGAAATGGAGAGTCAAGTGTTGGCAACTTTTCAAGAATACAATAAATCTACAAAGCAGATATTAAAAACAAATGTATAATACGCTACTTCTCAGCTTTGATAAGACATTTACGATAATCATAATAAAAGATATACACAAAGCATTTGTGAATGATGAAAAATTAAAGCAATCTAAACACAAGTTAGGGGGCTCAAAGATTCTATAATGTACTGTGTTTGAAAAGATTTAAGAAGAATCATCTCTGAATTATCTTCCTTTAAAAGTTATATTGATGTTATTGCTTTATATTATAATGCATATATCATTGATATAAGCTCATTATTAAAGGATAACTCAGCATAGTAGAGGAGAGCACTCACCAGGCATCTGGAAGTTTTGGTTTAGTCCTTAGCTCTGCTATTATATTATTGAGAAAAATCATAATCTATTTGAATCTCTGTTTCTTGTCCATAAAATAAAAAGAATGGATACCAAGATTTCTTAATTCTTAAGCCCATGATCTGTTGATAAGCCAGTGAACAGAACTCTATTATTGGAACAGAAGAGGAACTATGCTTTAATTATCTCTATTTCCCACAGGGCCTAGCATGGTACTTAATAACTTAACTCTTTTTAGTTCAATAAACATTTATTGAGTATCATCTAGGTTCTAAGGATAGCACTAAATCCTGGGAATTCAGTGATGAGGCAGACATGGACTCTACCTTTTAGAATTTTACAGTCCAGAGGAAGAAAAAAAAGCATAGGAATTTAAACATCAAGTATGACTGAGGGGTGCCTGGGTGGCTCACTTGGTTAAAGATTCCAACTTTGGCTCAGGTCATGACCTCATGGTTAGGGAGTTTGAGCTTCGCAAAGGGCTGTGTGCTGACAGATCAGAACCTGGAACCTGCTTCAGATTCTGTGTCTTCCTCTCTCTCTCTGCCTCTCTCTCCCCCTCTCTCTCTCAAAAATAAGTAAACTTAAAAAATCTTTAAAAAAATGTATGTCCAAGGTAGACAAAGAATAGTATTTTACATAATGGACATTCCTTACAAGGGTCAAAGAAAGCCATCCTGGAGAAAAATCATATCTCTGGTCAATCTTGAAGGAGGAGTTATCAATAATGATGGAGAGGCAGAGAAAATATAAAGTGTACAGACAAAATATATTCAAAAATTCAAATGAATTAATGTGGCATGCATTCATTACAATTTCTTTCTGAATTGTTTAAAAAAATCAAATAGATCCTTGGTTATTTAAAGTAATTACGAAACCACACTTATCATAGGGATAATGCTACTTTACTTTGCATATTTCCTTTAGAGTCTCACCAATAGCTCCATGTTTATTTTATCTGGGAAACGATGTATGATTTTTTTTCCCTAAAATGCAAGGAATGTCAAGATACCTGGGTTTCATGTTATGAAAAATCCTGAAAGATTTTAAAGGAGATAAAAAAAAAAGAAAAAAGAATTACTAGGTATTACATGGAAGGCTAAGTATTGTCCAGCACATCCACCCTTTATATCTGATGCTATACTACCTGTGACTTTCATTGGATTAAAATGAGTTCTAGAAATCGGGCCTCAGTCTACGGGTATGGTCTGAAAGTTACCCAAATGATGTCAACCCAGAAGCCTGAACCCCGAAGTCTAGTCTTTAGAGTGGCAATCATCTGAGGTACCTGGGATGGTCCCTTTCTATGAGGCTCTGAGATTGTTCTTTCTTGAAGATGCAAATTCTGGCCTGTATTTTACAGTAGAAAACCTTTAGGTAAGCTTTAGAGTAAAACAAGAATGTTAAGAGATTTAATGGATGTGGTCAATTTATTACTACTGCCAATTCTACATATTGCCAATCTTTAATAGAGAGGATCAAAACTCTGTACTGGAGTACAGTATATAAATATTTCATAAAAGTTTTGATGAGGGTTACTTCTGAAGGTAAAACAGTATAGACAGAAAGGGTGCTGACAAATCACCCGTGACATCCCATAATGCGTATGATTTCTAAAATGTTTATATTGATAATATTTTACCAAAAAAATCTTAATTTAGGGACAGCTGTGTTCCTTTAGACCAAAGAACTCTTCCCATGGAACTTTACAGTCATAACACGTTAAACAAACCTAATCATTTCCAGTATCTCTCTTTTAATTTTTTTTATGTTCTTTATTTATTTTTGAGAGACAGAGAGAGACAGCATGAGCAGGGGAGGGTCAGAGAGAGAGGGAGAAAAGAATCCAAAGCAGGCTCCAAGCTCTGATCTAGCTGTCAGCACAGAGCTCACCACGAGGCTCGAACTCATGAACCGTGAGACCATGACCTGAGCCAAAGCTGGACCCTTAACTGACTGAGCCACCCAGGCACCCATCCAGTATCTCTCTTTAAAAAAATTTTTAATGTTTATTTTTGAAAGAGAGTGCAAGTAGGGGACAGGCAGCTCTCAGCACAGAGCCTGATACAGGGCTCTGTAAGGCTGCAGCGATGATGCAGAAAACCAAGGTCAGGAATAAATAAATGTAAAAGGCCTTTATTGGGAGCACTCCTTGGGCGAGGTTCCCTGGTCCGGACAGAATGGGTCCGAGATTTCGCGCCTGGGGGTGGGGTGGTGTGTTTTTATGAGGTTGGCTGGGGAAGGGGATATGGCGTATTGGTATGTCCATATAGGGTAGTTTTTTGCGTCAATTCCTGTAGTTCATGGCAGGAAGGCTTGGTGAATGGTCTCCCAAGGAAGTTTCCGGGTGGGGCCACATTGAGGTAGGGAGGTGGCCCTTGTTGCTGGTCTGTAGGTCATGCCAGCCTCTGCACAGGCTCAAACTCACCAACCAGGATGTCATGACCTGAGCTGAAGTAGGATGCTTAACCAAGAGAGCCACCCAGGTACCCCATCAGTCTCTCTCTTTTTAAACTGACAGAGCAAATCTTTGTGAGTATAAAGGCCCTTTGAGAAATCTTAGTGGTTTTTACATATAAAAGATTTAGTTTCACCTATAAAATATATCCTGAAAATCCTATTTGTTCAAAACCCAGGAACTGATTTTGGGAAGGCAAAATTAAGAGATCTGTTCACTTACTAGGTAGGATCATGAGTGACTAAGAAACAATACTTAATTACCCATTTAGCCAAATTACAGTAGTTCCCCCTTATCCAGGGAATACATTCTAAGACTCCCAAGGGGATGCCCTAAACTGTATAGTACCAAACCTCCATATATGTGCATATGTATCTTTTTTCCTACCTATACACACTTACCTATGATAAAGTTTAATTTATAAATTAGGGACAGCAAGAGATTAATAATCATAACTAATAATAAAATATAACAATTTAAACAATATACTGTAATAAAAGTTATATGAATATGGTCTCTGAGCTATCAGGGCAGAGCCCAATGTGGGCCGGAACCCACAAGCTGTGAGATCATGACCTGAACCCAAGTGGGACACCCAACCCACTGAGCCAACAAGGTGCCCCTAACTATTGACATTCTGGTGATAAGTCAGAAATCAGAAAAGGGGTCATCTGCTTCAGGATTGCAGATTGCCTAGGGGTAACTGAAACTGCAGAAAGCGAAACAGTGAATAATGGGGGGGGGTGCTCCTGTACAAATAAAACATTTAAAAAGAAACACAGAAGGTAACACTACTGTAAGTGAAGAGCCTATGTTCTATGGGTTTTTCACCCTTAAATTATCAAGTACGTAATAAAGGCAACTTAAATCACAGAAAATCATTCTTGTGAGACACAGAACCTCTACTAAGCAGGCACACTGCATGTAAAGAGTTACTTTTTGTATTGCAGATAGAAGAATTTACTAAATAAAGAAAGCAAGACCATCTAAACTAAGGGGGTACTGTTAATATCTGAATATATTTCACATCTTCATTTCAGACTTGGGTATTATAAACCAAAGCAAATAAAATCCACTTTCTAAGTTCCGTCTTTTTTTTTTATACTCTCTCATATTCTTTTAGAGGATCTGTGAGGTCAAAATGATTTTCATAATAATACTAAGATATTATCTGTCTTTTGACTCTCATGCTCTCTTGAGTACATAGTGGAGTTTTCCAGAGGCTATGCAATATGTGAAATGCGATAGATTTAAATGGAGAAGTAGATATAAAGATCTAGCTTTTTTCTGTTAACCCAGATAGTAAAGAGATTTTGCAAAACTGTGAAATGATGCTATTCTTTCTATAAAAATTTTTGTGTTTTTTAAAAACGCTATTTTTCATTAAAAATAGGTCATTTATGTTAACATGCAGTGTGCTCATCATTGCTACCTTCCAGTGAATAAATATTTTAAAATTTTCTAATTTTTATCTCTAATATGATAATAACCAATAGTTTAATGCACAGTATAATCCACAAAATAAAAGCTCTTTGAGATTTTTGGTAATTTTTGAATAGTATAAAAGGATCTGAAAATTTAAAAGCTGCTTTAGGCAAAGCTATTCTTTTTTCTTGGAAAAAAAAACCCAAAAAGCACAGATTATCCTGTAATTCTTTGTCACTGTTACTCTTTGAAGAGCTCCAATTATCATATTAATCAAAACTTTGGACGCAAGTGGCTAATTTCTATTTTAAAGAGAAAAGTGAAGGGTAGAAACAGAATTATCTGGCATATACAAACATTTTTAAAGACTAGCAGGGCTTAAGTATACACATGATGACACTCTCTATAGGCACACAAATCCTTTTTGTAACTTCCTAAAGTGTCAAAAAAAAAAAAGAGAACACATTCATTACACAACCCTAAGATATGGCTTCCCTATAGCATTTCAAAATAAGAAGCAAAGTTATGTAAACTTAGAATTATGCTTAGTTTAAACCAATGTTTCAATATTCTATTTTACTTAGAAAGCATCTAGCAACGCAATGATTATCTACTCATTAGCTGAATTTAATGTCAGTCCACAATCTTAAGTTGTTTAAAGATCTTAGAAATTATCTTCAAGCTGGCATACTATAAAGCATAGTTGCAGTTCAAATAAAGCTTGTCAGAATACTGATTCAATGTAGTTGAAAACAAATTTACATTTTTCATAATCAAACATTTTTAGAGGTAATGTTAACTTCTGTAACCAGGCCTAAGTGTGAGTTTAGGAAAAACACTCTAAAGTAAAATAAAAGGCATTCTTGTAGAATACTTAACACTGACAAAACAGAGAAGACTTAATGGCCAAAATCTAACATTAATTATGTAATCTCAGGTTCTTAAAACATTTCTGGATCAGTTTCTACAAGAAGATGCTTTATTAAAGTGCAACACATTTAAAATGCTAACCAGAATGGTACTCCTTTAATTTAGTATCTTTGATATAGGAAAAGATTTCACAGACATAACAAAAGATTAAGGTTTTTTTTTGCATTACAGAATATTTTGGATTATATTCTCTAAATATTTCAATAAATATTCATAGCTTATCCCTCTTATTGGGCAGAAAATTTGATTATGCTTATGTTTTACTATTAAACATGATCTTTCTACATTTGTTACTGAGACTATAGTTTCATCAATTCCTGAAATATGTTATCAAGAAAGAGGTAGCAGCATATCACTCTTCAAAAAGACAAATACCCAAGCTACAAGATTTAAAGGAACAGTCCAGCAGAAATAGGCAGAAGAGGCTTTTTTCATCTTTTGTTCTAGGCCTAATTCACATCTTATCCTTTTCCTCTTTAATTCCTTTGCAGCTTCCCTTCTGTATATAACCAGGCAGGGGAAAACACAGATATGAACTAAAGTGAGATTTTAAGTAGGAAATATAGAAAACATTACAAGGAAATAAAGCAGACAATAATTTTAATACTGGTGGTAGGAGTAAGAAGAGGAGTCCTGAGAAAACAGCTTTAGGGTACTTGACTACTTCAGTATAATTGATCTGTGGTATTTATTCATGCTAATATATAACTTTACATGTCATCATAATTTAAATCTATCATAATTTTACATTTTAAAGGGCTCCATGGATGAATTCAATGAATTATAGATATAGGCTCCAGGCCCTAGTGCCTCTATTTTACACACAACGCTTGCTAATGAAGGCAACTGATTCTTAGCTGCTTCCAAGAGACCCTGTAGGGCTCTGGCTTCCTGAGAACCAGTTTGAAGAGCCTATGCTAATAATGAGTGCTTTTGAAAAGGCACCTTTTTTTTCAAATGCTCTCAACAGACAAAGTAAAACAAGCCATAGCCAAAAGTCTATTGGCAAAACAGGGTATCAAAGAGTCGCAAACTCCTTTATCATTAAAAAGATTTGTGGTACCCAAGCAATGACGCAACAGGGCGTATCGGTATGAAGTTTCATCAATACCTTTCAACTACCACTTTGAAAAAAGTAAATCTGTCAATTGCCCACCTTCCAATGCGGGGGCCTGGTGAGTTCAAACACCCCTCAAATTTCTGGCACGTAAGGCGTTTGTGACCCTTTGGCCCCACCCCCGCCCGCCGGACCACACCCCCGGTTCCTACCGCCCTCTGGCGGCCAGAGCCGACTTCCGCCTCCTCCACCGAGCGCAGCCGCTGCAACCCACGTGGCCTCCTCTACGTCACATCCGGCCCTTGGAATTCGGGCCTGGGAACCCGCGCGATGAAGTGCGTATTTGTTACTGTTGGGACCACGAGCTTTGACGACCTCATTGCGTGTGTCTCGGCGCACGACACTCTGCAAGTGAGTGGGGGAGGGGGGAGCCGGGCGGGCCGGCGCGCAGCGGCTTCTCTTGCAGATTGCCGCTCCTTATGCTTACCGCTAGCTTCAGTAACCTTGCCGGAACCACAGCACTCGGAAGGAACCGCCCCCACGGCTCGACTTCAGGTGCCACCGCCCCTTTGCTGGCTCCGCCCCACGCACGCCTGGCCCCTCCCCCGGCTCTCCCTCTCCTCAGAGTCCTCCCGCCTCCTTTTCCTTCTTCCCGTCGGTTCTCCGGCTCCTCCTTTCCTGGCTTTTGCCTGTCGACTCTCCGCCTCCGCCTCTGCTTCCTCCTGCTTCGCTCCTCCTTCCCGCTGCTCCGCCTCTTCGAGTTGGTGTTGCTGGGGTTCGGACTAGCCAGCCTGCCGCTGCTCCTCGGGCCCACGCCGGTCGCGTGGCAGCGTGGTCGGCACCGGGCGCCTCGCCCAGCGCTGCCGGGCCCTGTCCGGTTCGGCCTGATCCGGTGGGTCCCGCTCGGCGCGCCTTCCCCGCCCTGTCCACTCCGCGCTGAGGCAAATCCGCGTCCTATCTTCTCCGCCGGCGTCCTCGCGGCCGGCGTCCTGAGGCGGCCGGCGGCGCGGCGTCTCCTCCGGGCTGGGGGTTCGCGCAGCTTCGGCCGCGAGGCGGCTCGCAGCTGTTCGTTCGCCTCCCGCTAGTTCTGGACGCCTTTCTCTGGGTCTCTGCTCGTCTGCTTGTGGCGTGGCCGGTCCCCTCGGGGCTCGGTGAGCTGGGTCGCTCACATCTTCCCGCTAGGGCTTGTGGAGGCATCTCCCCGGGGTCCGGTAAGGGGCCGAAGCGTCATTTGTGGTAAAGTGAAAGCGGCCACGGGTGGAATATTTTGGCGGTCCGCGCGTCCCGGTCTGAAGAGCGACTTTTAGGGGCGGGGGTGTTTGTTTTTACATTAGCCTGTTTAAAAATCCCGCCTCCTCCCCCTCCTTTTTTTTTTTCCAGATAATCAAGAGCCTTGGCTACGACCGAGTTATCCTCCAGATAGGTAGAGGGAAGGTGGTACCCGAACCCTTCCGTACTGAGTCCTTTGCCCTGGATATTTACAGGTACAAGGATTCATTGAGAGAAGATCTTCAGAAAGCAGATCTTGTTATTAGTCACGCAGGTAAAGTGCCTTAGAATCTCGCAATTTGGGTTTCCGTCGTAAGAACAGAAAGTTGAATTTTTGTGAGGTAAACTAAAATCACTAGAGTACCTCACCATAGTCGTTGTGGGTAGAGTATTTCTTCGAATGTACCTATTTGAGGACATTTTTGGAAAAATGCATTAGGTCTGGGTAATAGATGAGTAGGAAATGAATCACGGAGCCCAGCTTTACAGTAAGAAACCCTAAACACGGGCCAAATGATTTACCCAACGTCGCGTGTAGAGAGCGGTCCCACTTACCATCAGTATTTGGGCTTAGATCTGCAGGAACGTTCAGCCAGCTTATTGGTTGGATTGGTCCTGGAGAAATTGGCTTTGAAAAAAAATTTTTGTTGTGTTTTTGTTTTACACGTGAGCGTGAAATGAATATAGTTGATCTTATTTAACCTACATATTGTGTAAATCATTGCTTGCTCTTCAAAGAACCTGATCTAGACAGACTTCCAGTACCTTCAGAAGAGCGGCTTTTGGGGAGCATTGCAATTTTGATTGCAGAATAAGTGAGGGAAGAAGTGCCTTGGTTCTTTAAGAGGACTAATTTGAAGAGAGAAAAGTTATTAGAAATAGGCATTACTAATAAATTGGTGGTGTAGGATAATAGTAAACAGCTCTTGGTGCTGGTCCCTGCTTTGTAGAATACTTCCAAACCTACAAACTAAGTACTATTCCCATTTTACAGATGAAGAAGCAGAGACACAGAGATAACTTGTGTAGTCAATAAGTAACTCTGCCATTAGTCTATTCCACCTACTACCCAAAAAGGTTTGTCTACCTATCAGTCTTCTCCACCCCAGTGAAAACATCTAAACGATTTTAGGTTTCAGAGTGGAATTGACCCAAATATTGTACATATGCAAATGCATGGAGATTTATTCTTGACAACCTTGAAGATGGTACCTCAGTGGCAGGCTTCGAAGGATGGTCAAAGTTTTTCTTTCTGTTGCCTGGCACTATTTAAGACTTGCTTTTGCCACTTGTGTTTGAGTAGAAGTGCGGTACAGTTTCATGAATAGTGTGTTGAACCTGAATCTTACTTGTATTCAAGGCTCATACGCAGGACACGCTAGTAGAGGGCAAGTGGCAAAGCACTGAATCTGAGATCCTGATATTGTTGGTAGTGATAAAGGATGTATTTCTCAAGTCTGGTTTATAACATACTACAGACCAACTGGTAACTGCATTTTTGTCATTTTGAGTGTGTGATTGAACGACGTGGTTTGTGGTTCTGCCAGCTAAGTTTTTTCATCTTCAGCTCTAACTATAACGCTTGGTGCTCAGCACCTTAACTTTAAAAAAAAATTAACAATTTGGATTTATTTTTGTAGGTGCAGGAAGCTGTTTGGAGACTCTGGAAAAAGGAAAGCCACTTGTAGTCGTCATAAATGAAAAGTTGATGAACAATCATCAGCTAGAATTGGCAAAGCAGCTACACAAAGACGGGCACCTCTTCTACTGTACTTGCAGGTATACCAGCAAGTATAATTTGACCTCTTGCCTTAAATCCTCTCCCGCTATTCTTACCCACCTACCTAACCTGTCTTTTCAACCTCTTACCTTCTCCCACTTACAAGCATGCTTTGATTTTTCTCACCTGTAAAACACCTGTCCTCCTCTGTGTGATCTGTGTTTTTTTTCTTTCTGTGTCTGTGCCTGTTTCATTGCATGTGAACCTATGAATGCGTATGCTTGTATGTAAGTTCATCTGGGTGCACAAGTCTCTGAGAGTATAATTCTTGAGTTCATTAGAGTTTTCATTCAAGGAAGGCATTTGCATATTTTATAATTAAAGTTTTGCCTTCTGTAAATCCACTGGAATCCCTAAGTGAAATTTATTCATCCATTAATTCAGTTACACCTAATATGTCACAGGCATTGTTTTTCAGTGCTGTGGATACAGGGGTAAGCGTGAGATGAAACTTCTGCTCTCTTGGTACTTACAGTCTAGTACTGGGAGATAGACAGTACACAGTTCATAAATACGTGATCAAGATAATTTCACATGGCGAAATGTGTTATGAAGAGAATAAAGCAGGATAATACAATAACTGGAGTGAAGGTTAATTAGAATGGTCAGGGAAAGCACGGATGGGTATTTGACATTTTAGCCAAGACCTGAATAAGAGGTTGTCTTGTGAAGCTCTAGAGGAAGAAGGAGCGCAGCAATTCCAAAGGCCCTAAGTTAGAAATGAGCTTGGAGTTTGTTGTGTTTGAGGAATAGAGGGAAGATTAAGTGTAACAGGAGTATGGTAAGCAAGGGGGAAGATAGTATGAGACTGGGTGGGGATGGTTCATGTAAGAGTTCTGATTTTATTCTATGTGCAGTGGAAAGCCATTAAAGTATTTTAAGCCAGAGGAATTGCTATGGTACGGAGTATTTTCTAGAAGTATGTTAAAATTCAAAGAGAACTGATCAACATCACAGTAGAAGGATGAAGAAAATTTCTGGTTGGTTTTTATTCTTCTTGAGACACTAGAAGCTTGCCAAAGGGTCAGGTCAGTAACACCCAATTATTTGACTTTAAAAACTATCCTAACTTGATGTTTTTTGATATTTTAAGAAGTAAAGGCTTCACAGAAGTATTAAAAAATATGTATTTTTTGTTATAATAAGTTGAAGTTTAAAGTGCAAAACCTTAGAAGAAACTGGCTAGAACATAAGCATTTCTTTTGACTTCACTGCGTCGGTCTCTTAGGCACGCTGTAAATACTTGTTCCTTCATTAAATATTTATTGAGCACCTACTATGTTCCAGGCATTTTTCTGGTACTTGGCATACATTGGTGAACAAAACAGGATTCTTGTTGAATGGAGACATTTGTTGATTGTTTCAGGAATAGTTATTGGTGTCCTAATCCCTATATGATGGAGGAGAGGGAATATTAAAATGGTGGTGTAACCTAGAAACCATTACTAAAATGGCTGCCATATTGGGAGTCTGGAGAAGCTAGATAATGAAAGTAATGTAGGTTTCAGATATGGGCATGGCTGTCCTTAGGTAGTTGAGATTGTTAGGGGTTAACATCATTTTTTGAGAGAAGAATAAACACTTCCTAACTTTTATGCAAGTCAATTTTTCCCGACACTTTTGATGAGTATTTTTATTCTAGATGTTAAATCAGCTTTGATTTTTATGTCAGTACTTTTAAAAGGAAAAAGCATTGATTTCAGAAACATCCTTATTCCCTACTCAAGTTGAAAAGAAAGCTGTACAGGTCTCCAATTTAGTAATTATAGTTTTAGAAGTCTTTTTTCCCCTATATATCCAGAAGTTACACAGATGAATACTGAACAAATCAATAATTGGTTGTATTTTCATTTTAGGGGTATTACTTAGTCCCCCAAATCTAGGCTGGGTGGTTGTATGTCTGTTCTAATTTAAGTGGCTGCTTTAATTAAATTTCTGAAGTAATACTTTTATGTCATGGTTTAGAATCTTATTTCCAACATGCATGGTGATTGTACATTGCTTAATTATATATGGATTTATGATAGTAAATTACTGGCAAAAAACTTTGTTTTGCAATCTTCATGCATGGTCTAGTAGTCTCCCCAGCTTATTGTTCTTGTCTGGCAGCTCTTTTGTTTTCATTTATTCTGTTTTCATAAATTAATTTTCCTTCAGTTTATATCTGGTCAGTCCTGAGAATTGTTCAAAAGCCATGTGACCACATCTTTTATGAAATAACATTTTTGTAATATTTCAGTTGACACAAGAAGCCTATCTGTTGACAGGTAGCTCCTGGTATTGCTCTTATCTTTGCATGTACAGTGGACCTTCGAACAACAGATTTGAATGACATGGGTCCACTTACAAATTTTTGCAGTCAATACAGTAAACGCATTTTCTCTTCTTTACGAATTTCATAGCAGCATTTTCTCTAGCTTATTTGTTAATAATACAGTATATAGTATAATGTATAAAATGTGTGTTAATTGACTGTGTTACCAGTAAGGCTTCTGCTCAGCAGTAGGCTATTAGTAGTGAAGGTTTGGGGAGTCCGAAGTTGTACGTGGATTTTTAGTGGTACAGGAGGTGGGTCGGTTCTTCCAACTCCACGTTGTTCAAGGGTCAACTCCATACCAATAAGAAAATTACATTAAAATTCACATACACAATTTGAGAACATCAGAGTATTCTTGGAAGCTAGAGTCAGTCATCAAGAGGGCAGCAGATGAATTATGGAATTTTCTCCCTTGTTACCTAATATTTTTCTTCTTTTGTTTTAGCACGCTTCCTGGGCTGTTACAGTCAATGGACTTATCAACACTGAAATGTTTTCCTCCTGGCCAGCCAGAAAAATTTTCTGCATTTTTGGATAAAGTTGTTGGATTACAAAAATAAACACTAAACTCTGAACACTTTAAAAACACCCCCAAATTCAATCTATGGAATGTGGTTAAATCAAATTAAATACAAATTTGCAGAATAATATAAATTAATAAACTTACGCATCTATAGAATGTGTAGAAAATTTTATGGTGTGAATGTTAGCATTTGGGTCCAAATCCTCATTGCAATTTAAAAAATTAGGTAGATTTTAACTTCGTCTTTTTATTTTAGTAATGTATTTAGTGAGCATTTATAGGTTTTATCCTAGAATTCCCAATTGATTTAGAATCATGAAAAAAATGAGTTAAATCTGAAAGCTTTGACAAGAACCTCAAACGTAGTTATTAGTTTGGTATTCCTAGTTAAAAAATGAAGCAGTAACAAATTTGTAAAGACAATTTGAGAGTCAGAATCTTTGCCTTTTGTAATTTAAGGAAGAAAATGTTAACAAAACAAAAACGATGGATACTCGTCTGTGAAATAAAAAGTTCAATAATTACCTTAAAAAGGTGAACAAGATTAAAAAGCAAGTCAGTTGATTTATGGTACTTGGAGAATCTACTTTCAGTGCAGTGGATATAGTCTCTTTTCTCTAAAATCTAAATAGAAGATGATAAAATAATCTTGTTCAGTATCAAAGCTTTATTGGTTTGAAAAGAGTAAATCAAAAAGGACTTGGGCCAATAGGAATTGCTGTTTTTTTTAAGGGCCCTACTTATAGTGGTATTGAAGCATTTATTGTAACATCGTAGAGCAATTTATAAATCAATGTACTTATAAGTTTTACAAGGGGATATATGATCTGTTGTATATAATGGCCTAAATATATGGCTTTTAGGTTCATATAGCCCAGGATTGATACACTATGAAATTCTGATGGGAGTAAGTGGTCTTGAGATCTATAAAATAAACTGGATTGTCTGTAAGTGTTCATAGTTTTTTGGTTGAAATTTTAGATATAGTTCATAAAAATAGCATATGCTATAAAGACATTTTCTATAATGTTATTACAATATATTGACTATTCTAAGCATTTTACTTGGGATGCTCTACTTAATGATTTTGTAGATTTATTTTCCTGATCGTTTTACTTAGGCTAATGTTAAAATAAATTTTTACTGAAAGTAGAAGGTGGTGGCTGAGAAATACTCTGGGTAGCAGGAGGAAGCCAACTTGGATTAAAATTTTGCCGAGAATAATCTAAAAAGTGAGTAATCTACATCTACATAGTTGAGAATTCACAGCACCATAATAATTATATATTGATTTTATACTAACATTACAGGAGAGGCCTTTTTTTAAATACATGGTGAGGATTTGACTTTCTGGGCTCTTTTATAAATGTGCTCTAATTTGAGAAAAATTGTGGCTTAAAATGTATTTTCAATCACTGAGTCTCTAGTTCTTTTATCTCATGAAGGACTAACCATAGAGAATCCAAAACAAAGGGTCTTCTCCAACATCAGACAACTGTAAAGCAATATGGGACTCCAAATCCTCTGTTTTCTTTCCCGCAAGAATATATAACCCAGATTCCATTTCATTTAGCAGAGGCTTAAGCCTATGGTGTTAATTGTGTGTGGTGATCTCCCTTGACTGTATCCCTTTGTGAAATTTAATATCCGTTGCTTGGCTTAAAAATCAAAAGACATCTCAGAATCATTTTGATTTGGCAGGAATTCTTGAAGTAATCTAGTCCAATCCCATCATTTCTCAGAGAGGAAGGCCAGAGGTTACAACTGTCTGAAATAACAGCCTTTGACTCCTGGTCTTGTGCTCATTCTACCATACCAGAATATATGTTGTAAGCTGCTTGATTCTTTATAGTTGTTTGCCTAGTATTTAGTTACTTTAATCCCTTTCAAGGAGAATTTTGTTCATTTATTAGAAGTTGTTTATTTTAGTAGGATTTTCACATTTAATTGGGTTTTCCTTTGGGGTATAATCTTGGACTTAGAAACCTGTGATTTCTGAGTTTTTGGAATGTAGCAAAATGCCCTGGGTAGAATTGATAACCAGATTGAAGACTTTAAGACAAGTGTAGATTTTTGGAGTTGGAAGAGAATTTTAAACTTACATACCACAAACTTTACAGATGAGGAAAAAGGCTAAGACAGATTAATTGCCAAGTTTACCTATTATTGATCCTTATGAAAAAATTAATGGTAATCAAGATTTTATTCCGAATGTTTGAGTGAAATTTGTTTGGCTTCATTACACATGGCAGGGCTTCAGGTTCTTGAAATCAGTGGAAAAACAGAGTGTCGTTTAAGTTTTCTGTTAGAGGTATATAGATTTCCAGGGATAAGGAAGCAAAAGGAAGTTCAGTATTTTGAGAAATTCATATCATAGGATAGGTTCAGAGGTAGACCAGTAATAGAAAGTTGGTATTGTTAGATGAAAAGTGATGTGAGGTTGTAGGATGACCCTAGAAAGTAAGGAATATTGATGGCTACTTACTATGATTTGGGAGGAAAGAAAGCTAGAAGGATTTGGTGGTAGGTCAAATAATGAAACTGATGAACTTGATCTGGAACATTTAAAGGTATAGTTGACTCTTGAACAATGTGGGTGGTTAGTGCAAGATCCCTGTGCAGTTGGAAATCTACCTGTAAATTTTGACTCCCAAAAGACTAATAGCCTGCTGTTGACTGGAAGCCTTACTGATAACATAAACTACCAATTAACACACGTTTTATATGTTATGTGAATTATGTAATTAACAATGAAGTAAGCTAGAAATAAAATGTAAAGAAAATTAAGGAAACTACATTTACAATACTGTACTGTATTGAAAAAGTCTGAGTATAGATAGACCTGCACAGTTCAAACCCATGTTGTTCAAGGGTCAGCTAGTCATTATCTGAAAGTATTGTCAAGTGTCTGATTTTAGACACTTTAGAGCACTACCTTGTATGCTTTCAAGGGCAAATCATGGGGATGAAAAGTGAGGAAGAATGTTTCAAGACTATAAAAAAGTCAGGAATGACTTGAAGTAATGTAGATATTTTTCTTGGCCCTTCATTATGGTATTGGCACTAATCTTTTATTTGTTCAAAGTATGCAATTTTTACAGGTGACCCAAAATCTGCAAACAGTCTAAGAAATGAGTGTATGGGCAGACTATTTGAAAGTGATTTGGCAGAAAGATACGGAATGAGTGGTCCAGATAGTTGTGTGGTAATCTGTTTCCTGCTGTACAATTAATACTATTATCTTTATGGGGGTGGGGAATGAAAATATAATAGTTCACTCCTCTTGCATGATTAGAATGTTTCAGGTACTATATAAAGCTGTTTACAGATAGGAAGTCACTTAATCTTTAACAATAACTCTCTGAAATAGTTGTTATTTTCCCATTTGGGGAATGAGAAAAACTGAATTCAGCATAACGCAAAAAGGAAGTTTTATGTTACTTAGGTGTCTGGTGAACTGGGAATTGTAATTAGAATGGTGATTGTATTTCCATCATTTATGGTGACAGGATAGAATATTTGAAGAGGACTGTTCTAAGGAATTATTGTATGATAACCACAGGTATATAACCTTCTTTAGTTTTTACATCGTTACCTAAAAGCATAGTGATTGTAACTCAAAATCCATGTGGAGAAATTTTGTCAGGTGGTTTGGTTGCAAGTTACTTACTGGCTCTTTTGATTTTTCTAAATACTTGTTTAGGTTCTATTTTTGGTCCTATTCTTTTTATATATTTTTGATGTTTTCATCACTCCTGGAGCTACTATTGATGTTCCTATCTATATCCCCCCAACTCTGATGTGAGTTCCTGAATAGAATTTACAGTTGGCTATTGGTCTTGTATGTCTGTTAATTCTCAAAGCACAGTAAACAATGTGTCCCAAACTAAAATCCTATTTCTTCTTTCATCTTTCTGAGATCCTTGCCCATATTGATGGGCATTAGTACTCCAGGCTTATTATCTCCAACCCTTTATAAAATCTGATTGATCACCAGGTTCTCATAGCTTTACTTCCTAAATAGCTCGAGCCTATTTATTTATTTGTTCATTTAGTCTTTTAGCATAAATGCATGATAAGAATCTACTTTTTGAACTCAAGATGTGACTCCTGCTGTGGAGGAACTTTAACAGTCTAGTTGTGGAGGAATTGTCTTTCTCATTCTCTTTTTTTTTTTTAATTAAATTTTTTTTACTGTTTATTTCTGAGAGAGAGAGGGAGAGCAAGCGAGCCGGGGAGGGGCCAAGAGAGAGAGGGAGACACAGAAGCCCAAGCAGCCTCCAGGCTCTGTGCTAGCTGTCAGCACAGAGCCCGACGCGGGGCTCGAACCTAGGAGCCGTGAGATCATGAACTGAGCCAAAGCCGGACGCTTAACCGACTGAGCCATCCAGATGCCCCTTGTCTTACTCATTCTCGAATCCTGGACCAAAGCACAGGCTTGCTTTCTTTAAATGATAAATGCACTTTCTCTCATGGTCTTGATTAGGAAACACTAATCTTGCACACATTCATTTCTTACAGTCTATCTAGGATGTCTGGGTCAGAAGAAAGATGTGGCCATCACATTTTATGAAGGTTGTTGAATCAGATATTTACAGGAATGGCATCTAAAACAGTAGTGCTGATCCTGTGTAATATCCTAATGGTATTTAAGCGTCTGTTGAATAATGGTACCTATTGGGAATTTTTGGTAAAAGGTGATGTTAAAAATCTAGAGGTTTGGGGTGCCTGGATGGCTCAGTCAGTTAAGCATCTGACTTTGGCTCAGATCATGATCTCATAGTTTGTGGGTTCAAGCCCTGAGTCGGGCTCTGTGCTGACAGCTAGCTCAGAGCCGGGAGCCTGCTTCGGATTCTTATCTCCCTCTCTCTCCCCTGCTCATGCTGTCTCCCTCTGTTTCTCAAAAATAAATAAAAAACATAAAAAAATTAAAAGAAATCAAGAGGTTTATTAAAAGCTATGGTGTGTTCCAGTAAAAGATTACTTGGAGAAAGATTTAGGACAACTACCAAACAACATTTAATTTAATCCCTTGTTAAATGGTTAACTCTTTGCAGGTTTATTCTAGAACAGTCTTTATATTGAAGAGTTCTTCAAAATCTCAATTTTTGTAGGTGGCCAGGCAGAAGGTGAGCAAACCTAGCTTGCTTCAAATAGAAATGAAGAATATATGCTGAGTGACTTTGATCTTGAGTCTTGAAAAATATTTTTAAGGTCTTTTAGACCATTAAATACCATCTGTTTTGGCATTTCACTCCTAGCTCTTTATTGTTTATGAATTTTTACCACATTCTGGCCAGAATCGTTTTGATTGACAAAATCATCTTAAAACTATTGTTTATTTCTCTACTGACACATATACACATTTTGCCATGAATTTCAGGGAGTTTTTAGAGGTACCTTGAGGTTCCAGGTTAGGAATCCCCAGGCCAGTTTATGTATTTTCATTTGTTTTTCATTAGTATTATGGTGATAACTACCAGACTCCTTTTTAATGATGCCCTCTGATTAAATACATTTAAGCTTAGTAATTCCCAGTTTCATAACTTATCAGGTTAAAAACTTACCAAGTTTAACACCTACCAAACACATTTTGAAACTACTTGTGATATTCTAAACTCTGTCCATAACCCATAATGTCTTGTGTCGCACTATTTTTGGTTGATGAAAAGAACTGCATGGATTTTTTTTTTAATTTGTAGTCATCATTTTAGGATATACTAGATTAGGCTATTTGGTGAAGCAATACAATATTATACCTTAGTTACTGTCAAGTGTGCTTCTAACATTTGTTTGTTGAACTGATAGTCACTGTTGGGATAATGTGTGTCAGAGACCATATATTGTATCATTTTACTGTTCATTTCTCTTTTTGTACAGAATCTATTGGTTGTTTCTCCATTACCATTGTGAAGTGGGTGGATGATATACTCCCCAAATTTAGGAGTAAAAACATTCTTAAATCCTGGGCCTACGTAACATTCTGGATCTCAGTTTTTCCATTTTGTGAATTAGTAAAGCTAACTTCCTTCATAGGTGATTTCTAAGATCTAAAACCAGTTGTGTGGCATGTTTGAAAATAAAAAATGTCATTGAAATAACATTTTCTCGGTTAGAGTTTTTGTTTTAAGAAGTCGGAATGGACTTAGATTTCCTTGAAATTTACAGTATGTACTCCTAAGTGATACGGAAAGTAAAGTCATCACTGGATTTCATCTGAATTCTAGTCGGTGTCTAGATGGAGTTATTGTTAGAGAATTAAAGATTATTTAGAGATTTAAGTGAGAGCATCAAAACAAAAGTGTTCTGGTCTTTTTTTCTCCATGTTGGTAGACCATTAAGACACTGTAAGGAACTTAAAAAAACAACCCTTAGTATTTCTGTGCCAATATTACACATTTTTTAAGCAAAGTATTTCCTTTTTTTTTTTTTTTTCCCAATCCATTATTACAGTGCTTCAGATGGAAGTGGGGAAGAGACAGAAATGAAAGCAAGTGGCTCTTGGTAATGTTCTTCTGTTTTGCATACCCGAACAAGGATCATTGCTCTGGGAAATCAATTCTTTATGGTCTCTTGCTTAAGGCTTAAAGAAGAGGTTGAGTAAGGTCATGTGGCCACATTTTGTTGTGGAACCATCATGGTCCCTTTCTTCCTAAATCCTGCTTTGCTAATTTTGTTTAAATGTTCTCTGTGGGAAGAAGTGACAGGTCTAGTTCCAGGGTGCTGTTAAAAATATTTACCATTATATTTTTCAGTAATGAAAAACTTCGAAAAGTTTCTGCAGAGTTTTCTTCAATTGGCCCTGTGTTATTGTGGCACTAAAAATAAGTGAAATGATTTAATACTGTTTTTTTTTAATACTGATTGCCTTTCAGCTTCTGTCACAAGTTACATACATATGATTGTCATTTTTATTTTTTCCAGTTTTAGATAAAATTGGCAGAACACTAGAAGTTTAAGGTTATGACATAATGATTGAATACTTGTATATATTGCAAAATGATTACCACAGTAAGTTTAGTTAAATCAGTCATCACCATTACATATAGTTATACATTTTGTTGCCTTTAAAAATCTAGGTCCATTTATTTCATTTGGTAAGATAAGATTGATTCATTTTTATGTAGGCCAACCACATAATTTGCCAGGATAATAGGGTAATCCCCCTACAGGCTGTTTTTATGGTTAATATTGATCACAAATTTGCCCATGTAAAGGGAGGGCAAATATGTAAGCCACCGTTGAGTCACATTACAGTCCCAGTTCCTTAGACCTGAAAGAGAGCTTAGACATCCTGCAGCCCATCATCATTTTACAGATGAGGAAACTGACTCAGAAGGTGGCATAACCAAGTTCATAAACTCTGTTCATGGTACCATGTTGCCTCTGAATGACTAAAATAGAAACTCTGAAGCATCATGGTCTATATATGTTCACAACTAAGTCTTGTATGTTACAAATAATATATGCTTTAAAAAGAAATTACAGCCATGTACCTCATTTAATTGGTTGAAACGGAGTGTTACCTTAGAACTAAAACTACTGTATTTGTATGTTGTACTACAAAGAATTTCCCTATTTGATCAGTGAAGAAGCAATTAGAGCACAAGTCACATTTTTAAGTTAAGTTACAATATAAAAAGTAGTACTTCTAAAATTAAAGCATATCAGTTTCTTGACAAATCAAGTAATGTTAATTATTTCAAGTTATTTTGATTTTCTTTATTTTAATCTGTACCCAGAGTATAGTGCCTAATAGTTTTTAAGGCAATTATTTTTCTTCCTGTTATTTTAAGAATTGAAAGACCCTTTATCAGCTTGGAAAGCACCTCTGGAGAGCTCTATTTTAACTTTGGCTTGATTTCCAGTAGAATCTAGGTGAAACTGTTCTGGTTCTTTGTTTTGTTTTGTTTTTTTGCCAAAGAACTTCTTAATGAATTGTTTGGTCAAGTAGCGAACAGCATTCAATACTTAGTTGAGTACTTTGTGCTAAGCACTGAACATTCAATATCTTCTTCTTTAAAATTTTTTTATTGTTCTTTTTTTTTTGAGAGTGAAACTGCAGGGGAGAGTCAGAGAGAGAGGGAGATAACAGAATCTGAAACAGGCTCCAGGCTCTGAGCTAGCTGTCAGCACAGAGCCTGATACAGGGCTCGAATCCACGAACTGTGAGATCATGACTTGAGCTGAAGCTGGACGCTCAACCGACTGAGCCACCCAGTCACCCCTGAATATTCAGTGTCTTATGTAGTTATTCCAGAAACCTTAAGTTTAGATCACAAAAAAAAATTGTACAGCAATGTTTTTCAGTCTTTGAAACAATTTAATAGTGCTATCGTGGATTAAAAACTTGGCAACTTGAATGGTAGTTACCTGACATTCACTTTGGATTTGGCTTTTCCGAAGTCTTGGGGAAGATTTGGAAAATCTTTGTAGAGGTTTCCCCTATGGAAAAGGCCAGGTCAAAATTAAGCAGATGATTTTAGCATTCCGTAGAGGCTTTGATACTGCTAATGGGCATTGTGAACCTCAAAGATTGGATTATAGTGTGCAGTGTTTATTTTCACCTTGAAATTCTTTAGGAGTGCTTATTAATAATTTGTGAAACAATGTTGAGAGCACTGGTCCCGAAGTGTGGTCCTGGACCAGTAGCATCAACTTCACTGTAGAACTTGTTAGAAATTCATGTTCTTGGTACCCTGCTGAATCGGAATCTCTGGGCATGGGGTAATCTAGTTTATGGGGGGGCTGCCTGGGTAGCTCAGCAGCTTGGTTGAGCATCTGACCCTTAATCTCAGCTCAGGTCTTGATCCTCAGGGTGGGGAGTTCAAGCCCTGAGTTGGGCTCTGTGCTGGGTACAGAGCCTAATTAAAAATAAAATAGCAAGCCACTTGGGATTTCAAGTGCAATAGACCCTTTGAAGGGCAGTATTAAATAATATGAAATGGCTGTTATATACAAGATGGAGTCTATTATTGTCCCGCAGGTCTTTTTTAAAAAGTTCTATTGTACTGATTTGGGTAATGTAACCTGTACTTAACCACCTCTGAGCCTTTGTTCATCTTTTTTTTTTTTGATACTTGATTCCTCTTTTATAATTATTGTGTAAGAATCTGTGTATAGTTCTAGTCCTAGCACTATTACGGTCAGGATGTGAAAAATTGGACATGTTTTAGAATTATTTGAAACTTCATCTGTAAAATAAGAGGTCCTTTGTAGCTATAAAATTCTATTCCCCATTTATTTTCCCAGTTTATTATGCATTGTTTCTTGATCATTTACTGAATATTTTTAAATGCTTTTTTATTTAAGATAATACATGTAAATATTATAAAAGAATAACTGGTTCCACCAGGTGTGTAACAAACAGCAGTCTGTGGTCCACTCCTCTCCACCTCTGATTCTGCTTTCTATAGTTGACCATATTATGTGATTTTATGTTTCACAAGTGAATATGTTCAAACTTGTTTTCATTTGCTAAATTTAAATATCACCTATAGACTTGATAACATGGAAGAGGAGGATTTATCTTCCTCTTTTCTTCCACAGTAGGAAGGCTCTAGATGATATTTAAATTTAAAAAATTAGTTTTCTCAGTTCTTGTGAGATCTGTTTTCAGTGTTGACAGGATTACTGAAGTGCAGTATTCACACCTGAGTCATGTAGTCTGTGTTCATTGATTACATTCTGTTTTCTAGAAAACTTTTACCTCATTTTTAATATTTTCATTTGGACATTTTTCTATAAAAATATTCCCAAACTCTTCAGAGGTATATATCTTTCCTAGTATGTTTAAACACATTAAGTTATCCATAACTTTCATTATTCATTTTTGAAATGTCTGTGCTGGAGTTCTGTGTCTTTTCATGTAAGCTGGTGGTCATTCTTAGTCCTGCCGAATGTCTGTTCTCCTGGGTTTCTTCCCCTTCACCCTTCTAGAAATCCTTTTGCTTCTCTCTTGCATTGAATCTTATGTTTCAAGGACTACCCCCTTCCCCTGTTTTGTGGTAACTTCTTTGTTTTGGTTTCAAATATCCTCCACAGCTTTCTGAGAAAGGAGGTAAATTTTTTTAATCTTTCATGTTTGGAAATGCTTTTACTCCCATCTGATTGATAGCTTGGTATAGAGTTCAAGGTTGGAAGTAGTTTTCCCTCACATACTGAACCTCCTTGTTTTCCAGCTTATAGTTACTCTGTTGAGAAGTTTATTGCTACTCATATGTATGATCATTTGTATATGACCTGTTCTTCCTCTTTATCCCCTGACTTCAGAAATATTATATGCATTGCTGATCATCTTTTTTTTTGCTTTTATTGTTCTGGCTTCTTCATGGACCTTTTCATTTTAAATACAGGTAGTCATATCTTGCAATGCTGCAATTTTCCCTTTGTCATTATCATTATCACTGTCATCACTTCTTCCCCTCCACTTTTTATCTTTTGGGGGGGCCTCCTCTTGGTTAGATTTGGCCATCTTGTAGCCACCCTCTAATTTTCTTGGTTTTGTCTTCATTCTCATCCATTCTGTGAGCTCCTCAACTTAATTCTGTCTTTCTGCTTTGTTTTATTTTTCAGTTGAAATATAGTAAAATTAGTATTTTCTTGTGTAGTTCCTTGAATTTTGACAAGTGTGCAGTTGTGTAACCACTGCCACCACAGTCAAGATCCAGAATACTGGGGTGCTTGCTTGGGTGGCTCAGTTAAGTGTCTCACTTTGGCTCAGGTCATGATCCCCCATTTGTGAGTTTGAGCCCTGCCTCTGGCTGTCTATTGTCAGCACAGAGCCCATTTCGGATCCTCTGTCTCTCTGCCCCTTCCCCCCTCTAGCTCTCTCTCTCGCTCACTCTCAAAAATGAGTAAACATTAAAATTTTTTTAAAGATATAGAATACTTACATCACCCCCATTCATCCCTTTCTGACATCCCTTTGTAGTCAGCCTTTTCCTGTAGTCCTAACTACTGAAAGCAACTGATTTGGTTTTCCTTTCAGTAATTTGGTCTTTTCTAGTATGTCATAAATGCAGTCATATGTAGCCTTTTGTATTACTGAATGCGATTCATGTGTGTTTTTGTATGCATATTTCATTATTTTTTTATTACTGAGGAGTATTCTGTTGCATGGATGTGCTAGTTTGTCCACTTACCAATTGACAGATAATTTGGATTGTTTCCAGTTTGGAAGGAATAATCATGATTATGAATAAAGCTGCTGTAAATATTTATGTACAGGTTTTTTTTGTGTGAGCTGAAGTTTTCCTTTCTCTTGGGTAGATAACTAGAAGTGGAATTGCTGAGTTAAATAGCAACTCTATTTAACCTTCTAGAAGCTGCTAAACCATTTTTTAGAGTGGTTTTACTATTTTATATCACACCAGCAATATATGAGTTCCAGTTACTCCACATCCTTGTCAATACTTGGTATTGCCAGTTTTTAAAAAGTTTTATTTTAAAAGTCATTTTAAGATGTATGTAATGGTATCTTGTTAAAGATCTACAAATGGCCAAGAGGCACGTGAAGCCATCAGGGAAATGAAAAACAACCACAATGAGGTACACTGACACCCACTAGGCTGGCTATAGTAAAGAGATGGACTGTAATTATGGATAGGATGTGGAAAAATGGGAACTCTCATACACTATGAGAATGTAAAATGGTGCAATTGCTGTGGAGGACAGTTTGACAGTTGCTCAGATGGTTAAAACATCGATCCAGCAACTCCATTCCTAGGTATTCCCCAAGAGGATAGAAACATGTCCAAACAAAAACTTGCACGTGAATGTTTGACAGCATTAGTTGTAAGAAGCCAAAAAATACAGTATAGTTTTAACTATAGGATTGAAATACTGATACATGCTACAACATGGGAGAACCTTTTATTTAAATATATTTTTGGTGCATAAAAGGTGGTTTTGTTAAAGCATGGGGACAGAATCCATGGGCAGAAAGAGCTGCACATGGGTGAACCTTTAAAACCTAAGTGAAAGAAGCAAAGTTGCACAGGACCATATATTGTATGGTTCCACTTATGTAAAATGTCTGGGTTAAGGATAGAGAGACAGAAGATGGATTGGTGTTTTACCTGCAGTTGGTGGGCATTAGCAGTTGGTGGTTACTTTTGGGTGTAATGAGAATAGTCTAAAACGGTGCCAATGGATGCATAACTCTAAATATACTAAAAATTATTGAAATGTACACTTAGAATGAATTGCAGGGTATGTAAACTTAAAAAGCTTAGTTTTAAGTGTACAATTCAGTAATTTTTAGTGAATATACAGAAATGTGCAAAAACAGTTTTAGGACATTTTTATCACATCAAAAATGATCTTTTTGCTTGTTTGCAGTTAATACCTATTCATATCCCAACCCCAGACAGCCTAATCTGCTTTCTATGGATGTGCTTTTTTGGTATATTTCATATAGACTCCTCTATCTTTTGGAATCAACCCCCTTTTGCATCTAGCTTCTTTTACTTAGGTTTGTTTCTCCACATCCTTGCTGATACTTGTTATTGTGTGTATTAATTATAGCCATTTTGGTAGGTATGTATTGATAGTTTTAATTTGCATTTTCCTAATGACTAATGATGTTGCACATCTTCTTAGCTTATTAGCCATTCCTATAACTTTGGTAAAATGTATAGTCAAATCACATGGACATTTTTAAAAAAATTTTTTTCAGCATTTATTTTGAGAGAGAGAGACACACACACACAGAGACAGAGCATGAACAGGGAGGGACAGAGAGAGGGAACACAGAATCCGAAGCAGGCTCCAGGGTCTGAGCTGTCAGCACAGAGCCTGACACGGGGCTTGAACCCACAGACAGATCATGACCTGAGCTGAAATCGGACAGTCACTCAGACACCCCAAATCATTTGGACATTTTTTTAGTTGTATCATTTTTTTTATTGTTGACTTTTGAGAATTCTTTTTATATTCTTGATACAAAGCTTTTTAGTCAGATGTGTGATATGTATTGATAACTTTCTTCCAGTCTATGGCTTGCATTTTCATTTTCGTAAGTGTCCTTTGCAGAGTGCAAGTTTTTAATATTGATAAAGTCCAGATAATTTTCTTTTTATTATATCTAAGAATTCATTACCTAACTCAAGGTCTTGAAGATTTTCTCCTGTGATTTCTTCTGAATGTTTTGAAAGTTTGTTCTACATTTAGGCCTTTAGTCCATTTTAATTATTGTAGAAGGTGTGAGATAGAGATTAAAGACCATTTTTTTCTTTTATATATGGATGAGATTGTGCAGCACCATTTGATGAAAGTACTGTCTTTATTGAACTCCTCTTGCACCTTTGTCAGAAATCTGTTAACCATGTTTGTATGGGTCTTTTCTATGTGCCCTCTTCTCTTTATCCTGTCTCTGTCTCTTGTTTTCTCCCTCTATTTCTTTTTGCCTTCTTGTCTCTAATTTTTACTATCTTAGTTTCCTGCTTTTATGGTTCTCTTTTCCTCACCCAGTTTCCGTTTGATTTCCTTCCTCAAAATGAAGAATGTGGATTTGTATTAATTGAAGTTTTATGTACCTTATTTTTAAGTTAAGTAGAAATAAATATGAAGAATTTGTGTTCTTTTAAACAACTAAAAACTGCCCCAAACGAGTTAACTTTTTCATTATAACTCTTAATTTTTCTTAGTGACTTTATGGCCTTAGAAAAAGATGGTGATCGCTTTTCCCAAACCATGTTTTACGGTTTTTCAAAAGGCATAATTTCCCTAGTGTTATTGTTTCTTAGAAAAGAAATTAAGGTAGTTTCAAATTGATTTGCTAAAATAAGTCAAGATTTTACTCTTTTTTTTAACCATGTTTTTATTTCATTCTTAAATTATAAGATTGATTATTGATGCTTTTCCTGTAGGCATTGTGGTCATGATTACTACTGGATTCAAAGCTATAAGAAGTACAATTTTCAAAGCAGCTTAATTTTGCAACTATTCCAAAACCAACCTTTGATCTATTTATTGTTTAACATTTAATTGAAGGAATTTATTTTGGCATTTAAATAAAAAGGAGACACTTGACAGTGGAATCAAGGAATGCAAATGATAAGTCCTGATATTTGAACCTCACAAATACAGTCCTATTTACTTTGGTTTTCTTAGAATCTTGAGTAGTTTTCCCAGAAAAGTCTCCTAATAATACACAAATGTGAGTCTATGTTCAACACCTCTAATGCTGTGCTACAGAATCTTAAATGTGGCCTACTAGAAAGTTGGTGGATAAGACATTCCTTTCATGCTATTTAATTTAAACTTCCATTGTTTTCATTTTTTAAGAAACACACTTTGTCTCTTTTTGTTAATGCTATACAGTAATTTGGGGACATGAGTCAAGAATTGTATCAGTGTTTCCCGGCATAGCTAATGGATTTAATTTCTGTGATCCTATTTTTTTTTTTTTACATTTATTTGATTCTGAGAGTCAGAGAGAGACACAGCATGAACGGGGTAGGGGCAGAGAGAAAGAGAGACAGAATCTGAAGTCAGGCTCAAGGCTCTGAGCTAGCAGTCAGCACAGAGCCCGATACGGGGCTCAAACCCACGAACTGGGAGATCATGGCCTGAACCGAAGCTGGACACTCAACCTACTGAGCCACCCAGGTGCCTCGTAGTTTTTGTGATCATAGCAGACGGTTATTATTATCTAGGAAAACCAAATGAGAAGATTACTTATACCCTATACCTTAAGTATCCAGAAAACTGCTTTGGCACTTTCCTTTGCTTGAACTGTGTCTCTGCCCCTATAGATCAAGGGAGACCCCCCCCCCCACCGGTAAACTTCTCAGTCTTTAAAGGGATTTTTAATATAGAAGCTCACTAGTTAATTAGGTTTAGAATATTTTCCTCTCATCTCCATGAAACTGTGAGGGGATCTGGGAATTTGGGCCAGAGACCTTAAAGTGATATAATGTGGGCCAGGCTTTATTATAAACACCGGAGCCTTGTTGCAGTCACTTTGCAGCCTCGTGCAGCAGTTGCTCTGAGTTAAGCTGCAGACTTGGCTTCCTTTTGGTCCCAAAGCTCAGCTGCTTGTGCATACTTCTCTTAACCTTGGGCTCGTTGCGTAAATCCCATCCTTCCCCAGCAAGGTAGTTCTGCAGGTGCCTTCTCCCATGTCTTCTTAAGTTCTCTATTTCTTGGAGCATTGGCTCTTCCTCTTCTTTTCACAGGGTCCCTACTTGTACCAGGCGAACCAGTCCTTTGCTTCTCCTGCTCCTGAGAAGTGCCAAGATTCTGCAACGCGGACAACTGCCTTCTCATCCCTAGACTCTGGGCTGCTTTCCGGATACCTGCATAAGCAAGCCCTTGTCACTGCTACCCATTCCTTCCTGCACCTTGCTTTTTCTTTGCTGCATTTGTGTTCCTTTCTCCCCCTCCCCACCCCCACTCCTGCCAAAATGCATAAAGGATGGAAAAAGTACTGCGGCCAGAAGTCTCTGAATGAGACATCAATGGATGAATATTTAGGCACCTTAGGGCTGTTTCGAAAGCTGACTGCCAAGGATGCCTCTTGCCTCTTTCGGGCTATTTCGGAGCAGGTAAAAGGAAAACATGAATGTTACCTATTCTGAGTTTTCAGGGTTTGAAATATGGCACAGTACTATAGCTAGAAGACCTGTAGCCCACCAAAAAAAAAAAAAAAAACAAAAAAACAACACAACCCCTTTTCTCTATCTTACTGAAAATTTCCAGGCTTTCCTGGCACCAAATTAGCTTGGTTGTAGGCCTTTGTTTATCAGTCCAAATACATTGCTGCGCCTTTGCTGTCTTTTCTGTTTTCTAAATGCCAGTTTGGAATGTAAGAGAAATAAGGATGGGATTACTGAAAACTTGGAAATGAATCTTGATCATTTGTAAGCAGCCCCTACTTTCTCTAAATTTTATGCTTAAGGAAAAATTCATCCACTGTGCCCATAAGGAGTAGAAAAGGGTGGAGGGGTGGTAAGACAGAACCATCTTTCCCCAATCTCATTAAAGAAGGCAAAATCAGATTTTAGTAAGGTCAGGACTTAATTTCCCCATGTCCTACATATGTTTTGAATAAGTGTTCAGTTCATTTTAATTTGAAAGCTATTTCAAATGACTTGACAGTGAGCTGGTCTTTCTCTTTTTAGTTGTTTTGCAGCCAGGTCCATCATTTGGAAATCAGGAAGGCTTGTGTCTCCTATATGAGAGAAAATCAGCGAACTTTTGAGTCTGTAAGTAGAATACATAAGCAAGGTAGAGATGTCAATAGAGTGTATAGCAAATGGGAAATGAATTTTGAGCCGTGTACATGATGAAAAATATGTCATGCAGTCTCATCTTAATAGCAAATAGTTTTCAGCTGCCTTCTCCTTGGCTAGCATACTTCTAGACTTCCAGAATTAGATTGTTCTGTACTCTAATTGAAAATTAAAAAACAGTTCATCTATATCCTTCCCACTGTCTACTCCCCATATACCCTCCAAAATCTCCCAAGCCCTAAAACATTACATTTTGACTACAGTTCTGTATTATACATCCATATCACTGTTTATTGAACAAGTAATCATAGTTCACAAAAAAGTTTGGCTGTGTTAATATTTTTAATGTATACTTTCAAATATGCACAAATGGGAAAACCCCTCTGTTCTCTTAATTCTGTGCAGAGTGCTCTTGAGCCAATATGAATAATCTTAGAAAATCTAATTGTAAGGAAACAAATTAGTTTTAAACATTTATCTTTTTAATGTGACAAACTGGTAATTGGTACTCTGCCACTAACCATTGGCTTTAAAACAACTTTTAGAAGACATTTTGCATACTTTGAAGTATTTGAAGTTTTAATAATGGAATGAGGTTTTGTCAAGGTCTGATTTGAAGTGTACCATCTTGTGTGGCTTTTTAAAAAAATCATTCTCAGCCCTTCCAGTACTTGTATATTACGGGTATTCGCTTGCTGTTCGAGGTTTACTCTTAATTTTCTCAACAGGTTTCAGTGAATCTTAAAACTATGAAGCCTTCTTGACTTTAAAACTCATTACCTAGGTTAAAGTTAATTACAGTCTTTACAACACCTGGGAAAAGGATTATTCATGAAATTACTTCAAATGCAAGACTGGTGTAAAACAGTGCATCTCAAGTATTTTTGTGCATACAGATCACCTGGGGATCTTGTTAAAGTGCAGATTCTAATTCAGTAGGTCTGAACTGGGGCCTAAGATTTCTGCATTGTTAACAAAACTCCCAAGTGATGCTTACTCTTGTTCGTGATACAGTAATAGTAACCACATTTAGAGTAACAAAGACTTGTGTAAATTTTTTAAGCTTACATGGATAAATCTCAGAATAATTATGCCAAGGGAGAGAAGCCAGACCCTCCCCCAAAGTGCGTACATAGTATGATTTCTTTTATATAAAACTTCAGAAAATGCAAATCAGTCTATAGTGATAGAAAATGGAGCCGTGGTTGGAGTTCAGTGTGAGTTACAGAGGGACGCAAGGAAACTTGTGGGGGTGATGGATATATTCACTACCAGAATTGTCAAGATGGTTTCGTGGGTGCATACATGTGTCAAAATGTATTTGTGCCATTTAAATATGTGCATTTTATTTTATGTCAGTTCTACCTCAAGCTGTTTAAAAAGGGATTGAGCAAAATTAAAAATTGATCTTCAAGTCCAGTGATAATATATACATGGAACTAGACCTATGTTTCCTGAGTTTACTTTTATTTTTATTGGGGTGTATTTTACACACAGTAAAAGTTACTATTTTAAGTATAGCATTTCCAGTTTTGGCAATAATCTATAGTCACGCAACTGCTATTGCAGTCAAGATAGAAAAAATTTCTATTACCCCAAGAAGTTCCCTTGTACCCTGGGCTTTACTGAAACTAATGAAATTCCCTTTTAATTCCTCAGTTTAACTTTGTAAATGCATGTCTCCTGTCAAATTTAAAGTCCTTGTGATTATTGGGTTTGCATGATTTATGAAAATTGTCAAGTTACTTAAATTGGAACTTCGAAAGAAACTTGCTACCACTTGATGAAATGTGCTGGTATGTTAATAAGCCAGGACCAATTCCTGGGACAGTTTTATAGTCTAGCTTTTTTCCACTCAAAACTTTTGTGTATGTGCAAATCTTCTTGAGGTGCTATGCAAAATAGTCATTTAATACCATAATTGTTGAGCTGAACAAAAAACCCATTGGAGGATAATATTGCAGAATATAATCAGATTTTAGTACTGCTATGTATTTGGTTAAGTCAAGTTTGTTTTATTTTTGAAGTATGTGGAGGGATCTTTTGAGAAATACCTGGAACGGTTGGGAGATCCCAAGGTAAGATCAAATACGGGGTTTAATCTTTTCAGAGTCTTTGGAATAATAAACCGGAGTATTCATTCAGCTGTGTCGCCTTAGCTTTAGCTAGACGCAACGTATTTTCTTAAGTAGCCAGCTGTGTTGAATCAAATAGTTCTTGCTAAGGAGTTTAGAGGCTGGCAATTGACCTACTTTGTGTTGAATTTTGAGAATTGTGTGTCAACAATTTTATCATCCATAGACTGCAAACAGGACAAGCCTAATCTAAGTCTTTTCACCTTAATGGGGGAGGAGGGATGGCAATGTTACAACAAATCATTTGTTACATTTTTTATTCAACAATTCCCCTGATTTGTAGTTCCCCTTTTATGTGGGAGTAAGCTCATAAACACATATTTAATTAAAAATAATTTATGTGATTAATTCCATAGTTCTGGACTTAGCATTTACTTAAATACCTTGCTAACTTCATAATCTTAACACTAATTCCATTTTTATTGTGCTTTTTAATCTCTCATATTAACTGTCCTTGTTACTTAACAGCTAACTGAAAAGGTCTTTAGGACTATTATTTTCAGAATAAGTTTATGTAAATGATAACAGTATCTTAAATCTCCAAACAAGTTATAGTGTGTTCTACAAATTCTTCATCAAAAACATTGCTAAGCATCTAACTTGTTGAACTTGTAAAACTTTTACCTGATAGCTGCAGAATGTTTTTAAAAAGTTTATGTACTATTTATGTTTAGGAAAGTGCTGGCCAGCTGGAAATAAGAGCTCTTTCTCTAATTTATAAGTAAGTTAATAAAGACTGAGTGTGTATGTGTGATCATGTGTAAAGTTTCTATTAAAGGCCCTTTGGGATTTGGGAAATTTGGATTTTATGTAATAACCTGTAGAATTAAGAGGTCTAAGCAAAGTTAATTAGTGGTGACTTTTGGGTGGAGAGCCTCTGGAGTTTGTGTCCATTTGAATGCAATAAAGGACTTTTACAATGCTGGTATTCCTGTAGAAAATCACAGTGTGTATCTCAGAATTCTTGTATATTAAACTTTGTGCCTGTTTAATGCATCTTTAGTGGGGCAATATAGCTTCCAACAGGTTAGAAGTTGGTTCTTGAAGACAAAATGGTATTAGATACTACAGTGGTTTGTAGTCCTTCAAAGGGTTATAGTACATAAACAGATACATAGGGTATATCTCTGGTATTAAAATTTCATAGGAAAATTGAGAAAAATAAAAAGACTCTTTAGGGAAATGATAATGGAACATTTTGAGAAACATTGCTCTATCAATTTGGTCTTTAAAATAACAAAAGTGGCATTTCCGGAAGCTGTGGGGTTGCACAGAACTATTAAAAAATAATTTTGTATGGGGTTGCACTGAACTATTGAAAAATAATTGTATAATGTAGGTTAGAGGCTAGTGGGAATCTTGTTCATTTCAGGAAGGTGATCTCTGTAAGACTTCCTTCACAATTTTTAGGGTGGTAAGATTGCATATACCTTGGTAGAGTCTGAACCCTCTTGTTACGGGTACTAATTTAAGTTAGTGTTTTGCAGACTGCTCATTTCTTATTAAATCTACCAAGAAGTTGTATATAAGAGGCATTGGGCTGGTGGCTAAATCAATTGTTGCTTTTAAGTCAAGGGCCAGCTTTTAAATGGGCTTTCTGTTTATGTATGGCCCTTGAGCTAAGAATCCTTTTTTTAAAGTTTTTAAATGGTTAAGTGATAGGTAGAATATTGTTTCATGGCATGTGAAAATTCTATGAAATTCAGATTTCAGTTTCTGTAAATTAAGTTTTATTGGAAGTCATTTGTGCTTATTTATCAGGGTCTGTGACTGCTTTCATGCTACAAAGTTAAAGTTAACCAAACCATATGGCCTTTAAAAGCTGAAATGCTTATCATCTGGTCTTTTACCAAGTAGGATTTGCCGGCCCAGACTTTAAATTAGTGGGGAGCCCCCAAAACTCAGAAACACACACACAGCTGGTAATTTGTCTTTTTTACTCTTCCCTTTCCCCAAATTAAGATATGTTTAAAAAATCCATAGGACCTTAGGAGCAGTTGGCTATCTACCTTGAATTAGCATTATTTAGCCTCTTTAAACATTCAGATTATTTTATATGAATAAAGTGGGCAGTTTGAAAGCCCAAATACTTGTTCTTACAAACTATCTCTTGGATATAATAAATTATCTCTTTTCAACCACCTTTCTTTTCTGCATGTGTAGTCGGGATTTCATTGTTTATCGCTATCCCGGAAAGCCTCCAAGTTGTGCCACAGATAATGGCTATGAAGACAAGGTAAGATGAGTGAATGTTTACTGAAATAAAAGAAATTGAATGATGCTGCTGGCTTAACCAGATAGTAAGAAATCATTCTTCGTTATCTAAATGGGGGGGGGGGTGGAGCATAGTCTAAATGTCAAGCTTCTCTGCCACCAGCCTTTTCATCTCCATTCGGTCATCCTTAGTGTTGTTACCCACCCTTCTGAACAGACCTGATCTTACCAATCCTGTAATAAGAGATTTTAAAAAACCCAAACCTCAGTTGGCTCCTTGTCAGCTAGGAGATAAGGTTCAAACTTGGAAGCTAGTCATTTAGTCCCCTAAAGGGCCCCAAACCTTTTCATCTTCACGGTCTACAACCTTAGTATATGGTGATTCCAGAAACTCTTGACTTACACTGTTTTTCTTTTGTTTTGTATCTCAAATGTTAATTCTTTTGAAACTCCCAACTCACCTGGAGTTCTTTCCTCCATATGTGTTCCTCTAGCATCACTCAAGTAATTCTAATCACATTGTATTTGTTTTCATGTCTATTTCTCTCCTAAGTCTGAAAGTTTCTTGAGAGCAGGCCAATGTGCTATTACTGCCCAGTAAGATACTTGGAAAATAGTAGGAGGTTGTTTTGTTGGTTGAGAACTCTTAGCCATTAAAAAGATTGTTTTTCAGCATACAGTTTTTCTTCCCAAAAGTCCTTTTTTTTTTTTCTATTTGAGAGAGCTTGTGGGAGTGGGGGAGAGGGAGGGGAGGCAGAAAGAGAATCTTAAGCCAGCTTAGCCCTCAGGGTGGAACCACAGAGGGCACTGGATCCCCACAACCCTGAGATCAAAACCAAGAGTTAGATGCTTAACTGACTGAGCCACCCAAAAAGTTTTTAAGGAAAAAGGCTTTTATACCAATTATGTGATTAGTGAGTATAGACTATACAGTAATTGAGTTTTGTAAGTTTTGTTTCACACCATTGAACATAATTCAGGCAACATTAAAATTTTTTTAATGTTTGCTTATTTTTGAAAGAGGGAGAGAGTGTCAGGAGGGCAAGGGCAGTGAGAGAGAGAGAGAGAGAGAGAGACAGACAGACAGACAGACACACAGAATCCAAAGCAGGCTGCAGGTTCTGAGCTTTAAACACAGAGCCTAACGTGGGGCTCGAACTCAGGAACCGCAAGATCATGATCTGAGGCAAAGTCAGATGCTTAACTGACTGAGCCACCCAGGTGCCTGTTTTTATAATGTTTTTAATGTAAATGGACTCCTACTAAACATATTATTACTTGTTTTCACTTATCCTCATCAGTAATATATGTGTACCTCTTTTTTTTTTTTTACTAGTTTAATGCCATTATATCCTATGTGCCTACCCACAAGTTTATGTATCAGAGAACTATTATGTTGGGATACCAGTACCACCAGGAACATTAAAGCCATCATGTCTAGTTTTATCTCTTCCAACCAAAAAGGAACTTCTTGCCACATGAATAAAGAAATTACTGTTATCTTTGCGGTTGTTGTTGTTTTGCTTATTTATTTAGTTCTGGGTTGCGGGATTCCTTTAACTCCTCCTTAACAACTGCCTCCAGTTATTAACCTTCCTTAGTTGGAGTTCCAAGTTCTTCTAGTCCAAAGTACAAGGCCTTCTCTACTCAAAATCTGTTCACTGTTCTTTTGGATTAATAAACTCTTAAGTGGACATACCCCTTGGGGTGGCATGAAACTTTATAACTTTACTGTGAATTACTTCAGCTTGACACTTGCCCTGAAATGGGTTATACTGATGGAGTTGGAATTGTGATTTCAAAAAAAAAAGTAGGGAAGAATAATAGACCCAAGATAGAGAACTTTATTTATTGGAAGAAGTTAGCCCAGAGTAGGTAGGAAGGCAGCAAACGGGGCTTTTAAATTTCTGCCAAAGCTCAGTGGCAACATCCTCCTGCAGAACACTGAAAATCCTCTTTGGTCCCTCAGTTGCTTATACCAGAGGTGGCTTCAAAACAAGGTAGACTTGGGGTGCCTGGGTGGCTCTAGTCAGTTGAGTGTTTGACTCTTGATTTTAGCTTAGGTCATGATCCCAGGGTTGTGGGATCAAGCCCCATGTCAGGATTCGTACTGAGCCTGGAGCCTGCTTAAGATTCATTCTCTCTCTCCCCTCAGTCCCCCTTTCCCCCTCCCTCCTCCCCCACTCACTCTCTCCCTCTCTCTCAAATAAAAAAATAATTAAATAAAGTAGACTTAATCATTAGATACTATATACCTTACTCAAGACAGATTTTTGAACCAGAATTTAAAAAGGTTTTGGAGCTGTTACTCAGACACTTTTCATCATACAGAATCTCTATATGATGCTTTAGCAAGCATTTTTACTAAGATACTTTGATTAGTAAGCATGGCTGTGAATTGTTTGGGAAAACTAGAGATTAAAGATCAACTAAGAAATTAACTCTTGTAGTTATCTCAGTTCTTTAATTCATTAAGAAAGTCTCTTCAGCAGTATTCCTATATAGTGTATTCATATATTACTATTTAGTAGAATGGATAACCTTTGAAGTAAATTAAGTCTCTCCCCCTATAGTCTGAGTTTGGAATATTTGGATATTTGACCTAAGTTTTGCAGCCATTTTTCAAAGTTAAGCAGGATCTTTTGACTTTTGTTAGGATTTCTATTAGATTTACTCACTCAGTTTGTAAAAGGTCCATCTTTTTGCAAATTTACAGATCAGAACTTGTTTGATACATTAATGAGCATGTGATTTAGGTTCACAGTGTACCTTAATAGTGATTTTAGGGGTGCCTGGGTGGCTCAGTCAGTTGAGCATCTGGCTTTGGCTCAGGTCATGATCTCACGGTTTGTGGCTTCGAGCCCCATGTTGGGCTCTGTGCTGACAGCGAGCTCAGACCCTGGAGGCTGCTTCAGATTCTGTATCTCCTCTCTGACCCTCCCCTGCTTGCGCTGTTTCTCTCTGTCTCTCAAAAATAAATTAAAAGAAATTTAATAGTGATTTCAGTCTTGGCATTGAAAAGTCACTTTTGAGAAAATCTCTGAGTTATATCTTGTAAAAAATCACTTTTCTCAGCTTTACTGTGACATAATTGGCATGTTAAGTGAAGTCAGTTAGACGGAAACTAGTACTGTATGATATTACTTAATATGTAGGATCTAAAAATAATCATATTTTAACAAACAAATTTATCCTCTTTTTGTTTAGCCACTTAATTTCAAGTATTTAATGGTTGTAAAATATGTAACATTTATTTAATTGTTCTGTGTGTTTTTCTTCAGATTCTACTCTGCTATTCAAGTAATGGCCATTATGATTCAGTGTACTCAAAACAATTTCAGTCAAGTGCAGCTGTTTGTCAGGGTATGTGAAAGCTTTATAAATGGCTAGGTGTGTTTCAGGTGATTTTTTTTTTTTTTGCCCATCTTTAAATTGAAGGACCCACCATAAATCACTCTTCTAAGATCTTTTGTTGGCACCCATTGAAATTGTATAGTGGCTTATGGCTATTTTCACATTGTTACAAAGATTTCTTACTTTGACAATTGGAGTTTTGGCTTTTTTTTCCCTTTAGCTGTACTGTATGAAATTCTCTATAAAGATGTGTTTGTTGTGGATGAAGAAGAGTTGAAGACTGCGGTTGAATTGTTCCGAAGTGGTTCCAAAAAGAACAGAAACCATGCCCTGACTGGCAGTGAGGATGTCCATATTGACTACAAGAGTTCAACTCATAATAGGTAATAAAGGGAAAGGGGATGTCAATCTCAAGATCAACATCATTGAAAGTGGAAGGGGCCTGACATACACACACACATGTATATGGAAACACATTATTTAATGGGGAAAGAGAAATTTTACCAAAAACGTATGTTGTATTTTGAGATGCTCAGGCTTTGGAGGTTTGATCAAAATCAGAATGCTATTTTTTAATTGCTAGAAGTGACTTTAGAACTATCTAACCCCATGATTCTCAAATGCTGCTTGTTGGGAAAGCATATTCTTGGACCTGGTTTCACAAAATTTGAGGTCACAATGGGGCCAGGAATCTGCTTTTTTAACATGTACACTCCAAGTATTCTGATGTAGGTAAGCTGTGAAACATATTTTGAGAAAAAACTGATTGTATACCAGCAGTATCATTTTGTTAGTTGGTAACTGAGGTTCACAGTGGTTAATTGACACACATATCCAGCTAGTAGAAAAGAATCTCTCATTTTAAGGGGGGTTTTAGGAGGAGCTTTTAAGTGTTTGCCTTTGATACTCATTATGAGTGTAGATTGTGGCCTCTGAGGAAATAGCTGGTACTAAACAGATTTAGTCAAAAATTTTATGTCCTAGATAATAAAGTAAGTGTTGTCTTAGATTTCTTCTTGATTCCTACTTATGTCTAGGAAATTCAGATAGGCTTGGTGCCCGTCCGGTGTCACCATGTCTTTTTCTCTTGATTGCAATTTTTTTTCTTAGAAGAGGTTTTTAAAATGGGTTGGCAGTCATGTATCAGGGTAAAAGTTGCATCATTCTTCACTGATGATTTGTCCTTAGGATGTCAGGCTTATGGAAACTATAGTAGTAAAAAGGCAAAATGTACTAGTTACCTATTGCATGACAGTATTATTACTACAGATTGTGCAAATTAACACACTTATCTCACAATTTATGTGGGCTAAGAATCTGGGCACAGCTTAGCTGGGTTTTCTGCTTAGGGTCTCACAAGACTGCAATGAGGTTGTTGACCAGGATTGTGTTATCTGGAGTTTTGACCAAGGAAGGATCCACTTTGACACTCTCCTGGTTCTTGGCAGCATTTAGTTCTTGAAGCTGTAGGACTGAGAAATCTGTTTTGTTTTGTTTTGTTTTGTTTTTGTTTTGGTTTGGTTTTTTTTTTTTTTGCTGGCTGGCAGCCAGAGGTAACCCTCAGCTATTTGCCACATGGGGTTGGTGAACATGACTGCTTGCTTCCTTATAGTTAGCACGAAAGGCCAGCAATACAGGTACTACATTCTTAATGCAATATAATAATATACATCTTATCTATTAGTTAGAAGTAAGCTTAAGGAGGTAGGGGAATTCTAAATGGATGTGAACACCAGAAGGCAAAGATCATAGGGACCATCTTAAGAGATGGAGGTACGGAATATAGGAAATAGTCTGCTTACATATATTGTAGCAAATCCTTATAAAAAGGAAGCATAAATATAAATTTGGTGTGAAGAAATATTTGCCTCATTTTAAACCTGAGCTACTTTACCACTAGATGGTGGTATAGTCATTAGACTTAAAATTTTAGCTACTGCATTTATATAAAGCTCTTTGTTCTAAATATTTTCAATTAGAACTGAAGAGTTGGGTGCCTGCTGCAGTGTTGAAAGTACACCAGAGGGGCACAGTCAAGGAACAGAAGAAGCAAAGGTTTGCAATTTTCTAGGCCAAGAATTTTCATAATCTTGACTTGCACCATCATAACTTACAGGAGTTAAGGTCAAGTGGTCCATTCTAGTTATATGGGGTGGGGGAGGAGTTCGTGTTTTCCTTTTTGGAAGTTTTAATATGAAAATGTAAAATGGGTGCTTAATGTTCTCTGAATATTTATGCTTCATGGAATTGTATAGATTGTTTTCAAAGCAAGCTCTGAACACTTGAGAATTTTCAGAACCTACTGTTTTCAAATTAAAGTAATATTACAAATCCAGTAGATACTTTGTGGTGAATTTTCTGGATGCTAAGGTTTCTTTTTGTCATTAAAGTATATAATGCTTGTTTTATTCAAAGAAAATAGGTAATAATCCTGTTTGAAGAAACAGGAGACATTTTTACCATCTTTATAAGGCTTAAAATCAAGCAGACCTTTAGTTTGAGGCTAGCTAAATAGGGCAAATACTATTATAGTAATCTTTATGCCCCCAAGTGCTGGGAATTTGGGAACAATAACAGTATTGGATATGGTGAAATTCTAGGAAAGCAGAAGAAAAAAGGGAATTCCTTTGGAAGCTGTAACAGATTTTCACCAAAATAAAATAGCATTTTCAGATTTTTTCTGGTGATTTTAGGATATAGAAACATTTGTACTTCTCTGTATATCAAGATGAGATTTATTGAATAGCCTGACTGAATCTATAATCTTTGTGTTGCTTTGATTTATGTGAGATGTATTCTAAGTTGTTAGCTGCTTTCAATAATATTTCCCTTCTGCCATCTAAAACCTTTTAGGTTATTTGCATGTTGCTTCTTTAATCTCCTGCTTTTTAAAATACACTGTAAAACTTACTGTGGCATTTAATTCTTTTTTTAATAAAGAAGGAAAGGGAGGCATATGTACATAGTTTAAAAAAAAACTAGAACTTTACTTGTTTCTTCATAGAAGGAACACTGAAGCTAAAGATGGTGAGTTTGTAGCATGATTATTTTTGTTTTAGTCTCCAGAGAGTCCATCAAAGATGCTCTTCCCATATAAAGTGCTCAAAGCCCTGGATCCAGAAATCTATCGTAATGTAGAATTTGATGTGTGGTTGGACAGCAGAAAAGGTAATAAAATATTGACTGATGCTTTTGAATCCTGACCTCTAGGGGAAAAACTTTGCAAATTGTTTCTAATGAGATGTTTTTAGCTTACTTAATATGTGATTTTAAATTTAGAAGAGGAAACATAGGTTTAGAATTGGGGAAGGATCTTTTAGAATCCGATGTTTATCTGAGACTTTCAGTTTTGAAAAGACTGGAGATAACCTTTAGATAACTTTAAGAGTACCTGAAATATGTAATTGTAAATAAGCTCATCTTGAAGTGTTAAAACTACTCTCATTGAGTAGGTCAGGTGTCCACAAACTGGCCTATAGAACAAATCTGTCTTGCCACCTGTTCTTGTGTGGTCTGTGAGCTAAGAATGGTCTTTATATTTTTAAATGTCAGAAAAAATTGTAAAAAAAAACCCCAGTATATTTTGACACATGAAATGTTGAGATTCAAATTCCATTGTCTATAAGTTTTATGCAGAATTGAGTAGTTGTGGCAGGGTCTATATGCCCCACAAAGCCTGAAATATTTACTCTTTACAAAGAAAGTTTGCCAACTGATGAAATAGGTAATTGTTTATATCTCTTTATAAGACAACCAAGTTGATCAAATTAGCCCATAAAGTTCTGCCTTCAAGGTGGCCTTTAATGTTTCATATTCACCTGCTTCAACCCTGGTGTGCACCTAGGTATAGTTAGCAATCTAACGATCTAGAATAAGGTTAAGACTTGGTGGAACACAGTAAGTGTTTAAAAATAAAAAGGTGCTTTAAAGAGACTATACTGGTTTTTTTCATTGAGGTGTATTACTATCAAATTGTACCTTATTGGTATAACCAAGATTACAATCTCCCAAGTTTCACCTGTGTTTTATAGCACAAAACTGTTTTTTGGCAGGTCTCCTTAAACTGACCACAGAAATAGCCTGTCTAGTAATAGAATGACCCTTTAGGACTCTTCCCCCACCCCCAGATTTTAGCTTATAGGAATAGCATTGTCAAAAATACTGGTAAAAGTAAAGTAGAAAATTAAATGGTATAAAATGGGAAAGGACCCAGTTCAGTTGAGCTTGATTTTTCATTTTCTTTTAATAGAACTTCAAAAATCTGATTACATGGAGTATGCTGGGAGACAGTACTATTTGGGAGACAAGTGTCAGGTTTGTTCATTCTTTAAAAACTCAATAATGTGGGGCTGCCTGGGTGGCTCAGTTGGTTAAGTGTCCAGGTCTTGGTTTCAGGTCAAGTCATGATCTCATGGTTTGTGAGATGGAGGCCCACATTGTGCTCTGTACTGACAGCACAGAACCTTATTGGGATTCTCTCTCTCCCTCTCTGCCTTTCCCCTGCTCATGCTCACTTACTCTCTAAAAATAACAAACAAACATTAAAAAAAAAGCTACTTCGTTTTTCCAAGGTTGCAGTTTTAGACGTTAATATAAGTTCAACAAAGCTCATTTACAAAATACTAGAAAATATTTTTTTATGTCTGTTTTATTTAAATTTTAATTACAGACTTCTGTGAGAAGATGTAAGGATATTTTCATCATGTGCCACATCTATTCAGCCAGACTGACTGACAGTGTCAATTATCAACTGCTTTAATAAGTAGGCACTGTACTCCGTTTGGGGAGAAGTTGTATCTTTGTTTGGCAGAAGCCATATCTGGCAAAAGACTTGAGATTAGATGTGTTTTTACTGTCTCCTACTCTTCTTCAGGTTCGCTTGGAATCAGGTGGAAGATACTATAATGCCCATATTCAGGAAGTTGGAAATGAGAATAATTCTGTAACAGTGTTCATTGAAGAATTGGCAGAAAAGTAAGAATACAATAGTTTGTTGTATTACTAAAATCTTTGGCTCTTGATGCCTTTTGTAATAGTAAATTGAGAATTGTCAGGATGCTAGTAAAGTATCCGAAGTTATATCTGGTACCAGCTTAAGATGACTTCCCTCATATTGTAAAAGCATATGCTGAAATAAGAGATCTCAGTATACCTATATATAAAAGTTTCCAAATCCCTAGGCTGTAGCTAACTTACTAGAAATACTAAATACAACAGAATTCTGGTATAAAACTGTTCATACTAATTGGAAATCTGGTTTACTAACTAAGCCTCTGCCTATACCAAGATAAGCTAGTCCGGTAATTCTCAAACTTTAAAATGTCCCAGAATTACTTAGAGAACTTGTTAAAAGAGATTGATGAGCTTCATCCCCAGAGTTTCTGATTTCAGTATATCTGTGATGGGGCCCAAGAATTTGAACTTCTCAATAATTTCTAGGTGATAACTGATGCTTGCTGTTGGTCCACTTTGAGAACCATTAAACTTGGTTACTCTGCATTTTTAATCAAAATCTCAGTAGCTTAAAATAAATTCATTTTTTATGTTCATTTAGTGTTTCATAGTGTGTCAGCAAAGAGGATCCAAGCCGTCAAAGGCTCTATCTAGACACATTCTTCCATGATCACAGGGAAAAGATGAGAACATGACAAACCATGTGCTTGGTTCTTGAAGTGTCTGCTCATGTTTTATTGGCCAAAGTGGATTACATAGCTGAGCCTGAAGTCAGTGGGATGGGAAACAATAATCCTCTTCTAAGAAAAGGCAACAAATATTTGTAGATTAGTCTGTCAGTCTTTCCTTTAGAATGTGATATATGCTACAAATAGCTGTGAAATTGTACAAATAACTCTTAGGTTTTCTAACCTAAAAAGAAAACCTCACCCGGGTAGCCAGTGTCGACAAGTTTATGTAGAATATGCTTGAAATGAAGTGGGATGGGTGAGACTATGTATATCCAGTGAGAATTAATAAGTCTGTGTTGCAGTGGCTTTATGGTGGTATCTTTAACTTTAAGGCATGTTGTTCCACTGGCTAACTTAAAACCAGTTACTCAAGTCACACCTGTTCCTGCCTGGAATGGTATGCCCAGTCGGAGAGGAAGAGGTTACCAGAAAATTTCCGGGGGCTATGTCCCAGAAATGGGTTTGTATACTGAAGGTTTTTATTCTTTACCCCTTCTTAAGATCTAATGGAAGTCTTGTTCTCAGAATTCAGCATTACTGACCTTTTGAGATAAATAGTAACTTTGTTGTGCACAGCCATCCTATGTATCGTAGGTTGCTTAGCATCTTTTGCCCTCTATCTGCTAGATGCCAGTAGCACCTTTCCCGGAGTTGTAACAATCAAAAATGTCTCCAGACATTGCCACATGGGCCTCAAGGTGGGGAGGGGCAAAATTATCTGTGGTTGAGAACAGATGTTCAGGGGACTTTGTGTAAACTTAAGCTGGAGTGGGTTTTAGACTCTAAAACTTGAAAAGATTTCTCTGAGAACTAGGAAAACACCTCACAGAAGCAGAAATTTTATTAATAGGCATAATTTCTTAGAAAATAAGTAATGTAGGTGACTGACCAACTATGTTTTGATGAACAAAGCCACCTATACTAAATTAAAGATAGTGCAGAGATGTCCATTGGTAGGGGAAATTACCTGCCGGTTTTGCCCTTTCAAATGGAAGATCTAGGGGCGCCTGGTGGCTCAGTCAGTTAAGCGTCCGCTTTTGGCTCAGGTCATGATCTCATGGTTTGTGGGTTCGAGCTCTGCATCGGGCTCTGTGCTGACAGCTAGCTCAGAGCCTGGAGCCTGTCTTGGGATTCTGGGTCTCCCTCTTACCCTTCTCTGCTAATGCACTTGTGCACTCTCTGTCTGTCTGTCTCTCTATCTCTTTCAAAAATTAAAATAAAAAAACATTAAAAAAATAAAATACGTAGCTTAAAAAAACCAAAAACAAATGGAAGATCTAGTACAGCCTTAAAAAATACAGAAATTATCTTCCAGTATTTATTTGGTTTGTTCCCTAAAAAAAAAGTCCTAGGCATTTGGGGGAGGGGAGGATTTGACCTCTTGGTTTGGTTATAAAACTTCTTTCCTACTTCTTTGTCTGAAAGCTGTGTCAGAGATGGACGTGAAGCAACGGAAGAAGATGTTCAAAAAAGTTAGAGGAAAAGAGGTTTGTGTGACTATGGCTTACGGCAGGGGAGAGGCCCTCCTCCCACCCAGGCTTCAGCACAGCATGCATTATGGGCGCGATCCTTCAGTGCACTATGCACAGACAGCTGCCAGTGTCATGTCTAATGAGCATTTCCATCCTCAACATCCATCTCGGAGACAGGGTCGGGGATCTGGGATGCCCAGGTAAGGCTTAACTGACTTCTAAGATAGTATACATCTCTGTTTCGGTATTGTGAATAATTCTTAGACAAAACTATAGTAGAATTTAGAAATATATTAATAGTTTAGCTTTCTTTAATAATCTCTGCTTAGCAGGTGGAATTAATGTATACTTAATTATTTTTCAATTGAATTTATTGAGAGATTTGTATTCTCACTGTCTGAACAAATATAGAATGGTTGAAGAGATGCTAGAGCTATCAAGATGAGTGTCGTGGATATGGCACTGTAACCATTAATAATGGTTAGGCCTAATACCAGTAGTGAGGACAGCACGGCTCTATTAAGATATTTCTAGGAAAATGTGCTAATTCTATTTAAGTGTGAAGATTGACTACTTAAGCACTAGTGGATAGACAATTTTGGGTTTTTTCTCCTTCATTCTTAGGGATTCATCTCGCTTTATCAACAGGCATAACATGGAAACCCCTAAAGTTGGTTTTTACTCTGGCCCAGGTAAAAGGTGTTGCCAGAGCTTTGATAACTTCTCCTATAAATCTCGGTAAGTTGAATTTTAAATGTTGAAAATAAGAAAATGAGGAAGCTGGGCTTCATTGCTGAGCAACAAATAAATGGATTAAGATTTTAAAATGTCAACATTGAGATGTCTGAATAGTTATTTAGAAATTTGGAAAAAGTTACCAAATTTTAACTTTTTTCCCCTTTACTCTGAACTACTTCGTACTTAAGTTCCTTTAGACGTAGTCACCGCCAGATGCATTGTATGAACAAGGAATGCCAGTTTAGCTTTGCCCCAGAGAATGGACAGATGCCCAGGGGCTTGGAAGAAACCATTACCTTTTATGAAGTTGAGGAAGGGGATGAGACTGCTTATCCAACTTTACCTGTAAGTAGGTTAAAGCCTTATTCAAAAAGCTGTTTACTTTCCCTCTCATTTTTTTATGTAAAGGAAGTATAAATACATTTTAGCTTTTCGAACAAACTGCAAATAAAGCACTTCTGGAATCCTTGAGCTTTTATCTTAGAGCTTTTAAGGATGGGAGAAGAGAACTTTTTAAAAGCTATTCTTAGAGAAAAGGAGTAGAGGTGGACAAATGCACTTGCGTTATGGGCTAAAATTTTGTTTTCCTGATCATTTTCTCACATTTTTAAATTCTAAAGTACATTAAAATATTTATAACTTTTGGTGAACTTGGTGTCTTTGGTACAGAATCATGGAGGGCCCTCCACACTGGTTCCTGCTGCTTCAAGGACCTGTGTTGCAAGGCGAGGACATAGCTCAGGCAAACAGACCTTGAATTCAGAGGAGGCCAATGGCCAGAGTCACAGTGGTGAGTCAGTTACAGTTAAAAGTTTCTTTAAAAGATGATTCTTGTGGCATTAGTCATCAGGGCTGTGAAGTAGACTTACAGGTTTTAGTTTTGGGGTCTCACACTATTCCAGTAGCTTGTTTTGAACCAAGTTTTCAGTTTTTATCTCAGAGCTTTGCTAAGATTTTGAAGATGTCTTGGTCTTTCTGAGAAAGCCAGACTTCTATTTCTATAGGCCACCACATTGTTACAACTTATTTTCAGCTCTCTGCATAGGTCTTTCAGTGAGTTTTGATTTGGTGGGATATTGGTATGGAACACCTCTGTTCTTATTAGTAAGGCACTACTTCTGTTATGGTGAAGACCATTTGTTTGTATAACTACTTTAGGCTTTTCTGTGACTAGCTTCTATTTTACAAGACTGCTATAAAACTTAGCCTACTTAGAACTTTATTATTCACTCCTGTTGGTCATCTGTTGTACTAAGTATATTTATAATTTACTCTATTTAACTGTATCCTTCAAAGAAATGTGGTATCCTTGTTTATTTATATGAGGGAATTGGGTTCACAGGGTAAATGACATGGCCAAAGTCGTATCTTTAGTAAGTGGCAGAGATTTAACTTTTTTATAATTGCTTTAGATATAATCTACATAGCATATAATTCACCTATTTAAAAAAATGTGTGCAGTTCAGTGATTTTAGTATAGTCACAGGGCTGAATGACCACACCATAATAAATTTTAGGACATTTTTGTCACCCCAAAAGAATCCTGTACTAATTAGCAGCCGCTCCCCATTTTCCATCCCAACTCCCCTCCCCCTCAGCCCTTGGCAACCACCAGTCTGCTTTCTGTCTTAATGGATTTGCTTATCTGGACATTTCATATAAGTGCAAATATGCAATGTATACTCCTTTGTGACTGGCAGAGATCACTTTTGAATTTGGGTTTGTCCGACACTAAAGCCTATATGTATGTTCTTAAGAGTTACTGGAGTGCCTCTCATTGTGGGGTGTGCTTATTTTTACCATTTTATCATAAAATGATCTGTGAGCAACAAATAATTCTACTGAAACAATTCTGAAGGAACTGGGTGGATTAAGGTGGTGTGAGACTCTCAATGACTTGACTTACCAGTCAAGTTCTTTATTTTCTTGTCATGTTCTTTTTTTACTACTGATGTGGAAGTAAAAAGATACTTCTAGAAATTTAATGAGGATAAAACATCTAGCACAAGAATGATCTGTGAATACTTTGTCCCCATGCATGTGCATGCATGTGCTTAAGGATGTGTATTCTCTGCTCTTATACTCAGCATGACCCTTTTGTCTTTTCCCTTTAGCTTAGTGGGTACCTTCAGATGTACTGCTTACCTGTAGTGGCATATTCAGAGTAACCAAATCTTTGTTCCCACTGCAGATCTTGCCATCCAGAGTGGTTGCATGTATGCGTTTGATAAGTGACATGTTTAAGAATCAAATCCAGTTTAGACCTGTTGGGTTTTCTTTGGTGGAAACCTGTCGAATTTATGATTAACTTTCTTTGCATTTCAGTGGTATTGCAGTCTTAAAATACTTCAGTTTACTGAGCCATCCTCTGAGAACAAACCAATTTTAAATGTATTATTTACTTAAAATAGGCTGAGAAACAGATGAGGCATGATACACCCCTTTTAATGTCTACTTAAGCAGACTATGGGTCATACTCCTTACTTTATAGACACCACTTACTGTATCTATATCAAGCACTATGTTATTTTTATCCCCTGCACTGGGTACTGATACCCTGTTTTATAGTGCAGAAAATGATGCACAAATATTAAATGACCCACCTAAACTGATGTTAAGTTCTATAAGTTAATCAGAATTCAAATCTAGACAGCCCTGACTCCAGAGCCAGTGAATTTAATAATCGTATTCTACTGCTTGGCTGGAAAAAATTGTACACAGCTGGGTTTTTCACCTCTGCCTGAACTCTTAGGAACTAAGAAAATTTTCAGAGGAGAAATTTGTCCTGTTGACTGTCAACCCCTGGCTTCAATATATGTTGACTAGTATTAAAGATCGAATCACTTGTGTCAAGGACATAGACATTTTAGTTTTGAATATATATTCGTAAAACTTGAGAAAAAGCAAGTGCTGGCCATCTGGCTCTTCTGAGCTAAAGAGCCCTACATAAACCCTTCTTTCTGTCTTTTTTTGTAGGGAGATATCATGAAGATTATAATTATCCTTCAGGTCAGTGAGATCTAGATATACTATGACTTTCTTCATTGTTTATAGAATTTTAAATTATAAAATAATGCTCATCTTTTACTTTACTTTGTCTATATTCTCTAGAAGCAGACTATGAATCTTCAGGTGTTTATAGCACAACTGAATCTACAGCAAACTTGGTAGGTATTTCATAATAATGGCAAGCACTTCTATCTCCTACTGTGTACTAGGGCACTGTTCTCAGAGTTATATATAGAAAATCTATTTAAGTCGGAACAACCCTATGAGGTAGTTAAGGTTTCATTCCCATTTTGTAGATGAAGAAATTAAGACCCTAACGTTATTCTATTTAGAGATAGTCCTAATGTGTTGATACAAGAGGAAATTCAAACACTGGCAGTGATTATTTTTTAGGGGATTTTATTATGATTTTTCGGTAAGAGTGGGCCACAAATCTTAGTTACTTCACATAACAAAAGTTTGTTTCTTGGTTATGCTTCATGTGCACTGGAGGTCTGCAGGAGGGCTCTGCTCTGCTCAGGGACTTGGGCTGATAGAAGCTCCATTCATGGTTGCCAAGGCAGGAAACAAAAGGTAGTAAATGATGCACTGGCTCTTACAGCTTCCACCCGGAGATGACAAGTGTCACTTACTTTTTCATCGACCAGAGCATGCTCCACTGAAGAATCTAATTTCCATGTGCCTGGAAGTCAAAAAGTTGGAAATATTTTAACAGCGCTAAGGACTACAACATTCAACTCAAACTCCCCCCCCCCCACAGGCAAAATACTTGTTTCCACCTCAAGGGAGGCAATCCAGAAATCATCTTCGGTGTAATTAAACTCAGAGCCCAAGGTTTCTGGGAAATATGTAGTATTCTCTGAATTGGGTCCAGATGTGGCTCATCTTCATCTGGAGGCCTAAAACCAAAGATACAGTTATTTAAACCTTATGCACCTAATTTACAGTGGTGGAGCCGACTGAAAAATGGCAGTAAAAATTCTCATTAAGAAAGAGGGGGAAATGGGAGAAACACAGTTCATGGCCTGTAGGTGACATCCTGGACAGACAACCTAGATGTGGGGACTCTTCCCTTGGAGGGGCTCTCTGATTCATTGTTTTTTTGGAGATCTTGGTTGCCCCAAGGCCCTTCCTTGGCCATATTTGAAGTAGGCATTGGAGAATAGTTGTTCTTGGCAGCTGAGCAGCTTTCTCAGCCTGCTTCTCAACTCAGAGAAAATTGGAGCCCAAGGCTTGGATGGTTTTAGTTCTGCTCATAGTTTCTTTGGGTGTGTGATTAATTTATTATGCTGCTTCTCTGTTTGAGTCCTATTAGTTTTATATGCCAGTAGCCATAGTGACAATTCTTGTTTTATAGATATACTACTTAAATTTGCTATAATTTGCTTTCTTATCCCTATGTCTCTCTTTACTTGATTGCAAGTACCTTGGGCTTCTCAGGGTTGGAGGAACCATACTTTTGGAGGCTTTTCCATGAACCATTTTGTCCAAGAGCAAGGATTCAGTGGATGTTGCATCCTTAGTTGGACTCTTGGTTTGAGATAACTTAATGCAGTCAGATTTTAACAGTGATTTGATTTTTGCTTCAAAGCCAAGTTTTAACTGCTCTTTGCTGTCCAAAGCACTTATCAATTTTAGATTTTACAGTTTAGGGTTGAAACATTTGCCTCTTCAACCCTGTAAGTCCCTATATTTGCGGATTCTATATTCCCTTTCATTCCTGCCTACAAACTACTTTTTCTGTACACATCTGTCTCAAAATATGTTGCTGAACTCTGCCAACAGTAATCAAAATACAAAACTAACCTTGTTTTCCAAACCTCCCCTAGGAGCCACAAGCTTATTCAAGTGATGGTTTTGTTAATAGTAGCATCCTACTTCTTTTTTTTAAATTTTTTTTAATAGTTTATTGTCAAATTGGTTTCCATATAACACCCAGTGCTTCTCCCCACAAGTGCCCCCCACCATGACTATCACCCCCTCCCTCCTCAGTCCATGGTTCATTTTCAGTATTCAGTAGTCTCCCTTGATCTGTGTCCCTCACTCTCCCCAAGTCTCTTTCCCCCTTCCCCTCCCCCTGGTCCTCCATTAGGTTTCTCCTGTTCTCCTGTTAGACCTATGAGTGCAAACATATGGTATCTATCCTTCTCTGCCTGACTTACTTCACTTCGCATGACACCCTTGAGGTCCATCCACTTTTCTACAAATGGCCATATTTCATTCTTTCTCATTGCCATGTACTACTCCATTGTATATATATACCACATCTTCTTGATCCACTCATCAGGTGATGGACATTTAGGCTCTTTCCATGATTTGGCTATTGTTGACAGAGTAGCACCCTACTTCTAATTACCAAAATACCATTTCAGTACAGCTAAGTTATGTTGCAATGACCCCTCCCCCCAAATCTCAGTTGTTTAACGCAGAACAGTTGTTCTTGCTAATGTTCTGTGTCTCGTGTAGGTTGGTAGCAGGATTTTGTGTATCATAGTCACTTAGGGGACCCAGGCTAATGGACATGGGCTTTCACAGTTACTTTGGAGGACTAAAGGTAAACTGGCTTTTAATATTTCTGCTCGTATTTCATTGACCAGATACTTCACATGGCCACACCTGACTTTAGGTGGGGCCAGGAAGAACAGCTGACCATGTACCCAGAAGGAGAACTGGAATATTTTTAAGAACTTGAATAACAACCCTCTGTTCTCTAACTATGGTTACTCTTAAATTCACATACTGAACTTTTGTTTTTACTGTTGAGATGATACATCTTAGGAATGAAGAAAACCATGATATGTGATTCTCTTCCCCTTATTTCTCCTTCCCTTTCCTCGTCCCTTCTAGAGGAATAGTTTTTCCTCTCACTCTGCCATTACTGTTCTCATCATCGGCTTTTTATGCCATTTCTTGAAATAGCCACCCCAGTGATTTCATCCCAGTGAAAAAGCAACCAAAAGTCTCACCATCAAGTTTGACAAGAGTAGATACTTAATTTCCTTCTGTCCCTTTATCATTTGTCACATGTTCCATTTTGTTCTGAACTTCCATTACATACATTCCCAGTAACTTTCAGTCTCTTCAGGATGTGCTCCACTCTCACACCCCCATCACCAAGGCTGTTTTTAAGTAATTATGACAGCATGCTGTGGGGAGAGGACCAACACAGGACTTAAAGAAGTCCGGGATTCAGAGCCTTGTAACAAAACTGTGAACATTTATTGATACTTCTTATTTCTGTGCCCAACTCTCAACTGAATCCTTCTGTAGAATTGTTTAGCATTCACACGGGGTTTTCTGATCCAAAGCTTTCGGCGGGTGCATTGGCTGTGCTTGAGCACAATCTTTAGAAATGTGCAGTCTTAGATCCATGTTAACTTGGACTCATCTTTGCCACAGTGTGGTTCCTCTTGTTTTCTGTGATTCCTTTCCTTGACTCCCTCTGTGTTACTTTCATTATTAAATCAATTTCTGCTGCTAGGTGTTTTTGTTATTGTTCTCACAACTATTTGTCCTGCCTAGCTCTGAGCCTTTTAAAATCGTTTTTACTTTCACAAAGAAGGTCTTGAGCCAGAGAGGAGTGGTAGTCGGAGTATTCTCCATCCTGCTTAGATAGGATACAGCTGGATAACCAGATAGCCACCCTTGTCCCATGCTACATCTTTAGGGGTAATACTTTCTTTTAGCAAAACTGTTGGTCCTACCGATTTTGAAGCTTTTAAGGCAAGAAAGGCCACTGAGAAATGTTTAAATTACAGTCCTCCATTCATTTTAGGACCTACGTTGGGCTAGAATTGGATATGATGAGGATCTCTGTAGATAGGATATAGCACAGTCACCTAAATCAGGCACTATAGTGATACCTTTTGGAATGTTCTGTTGGTAGTTGCTTCCAAATCTGAATACTTTCAGGACAGATCACTTTTCACCTAATTTAAGGAGATAGTGAAATAAAGCAGATCCTTTATTGATGTGCTGTTTGGTTTCTTGATTTACCCTTACTTAACTATACTTCTGTATTCATTAAAGTCTCTTCAGGACAGAAGACCATGTTCTTTGTCTCCTCAGGACACAGTTACCTCATACAGCTATCCCCAGAAGGTAATCTTAATAGTGTTCTCAAACAATCATTTGGGGGGAAATGACTTTTTTCCTTTTTGTTCTCCTTGCCCTTTATCTTATTAATTTTTTTAATGTTAGTTTATTTTTGAGAGAGAGAGTGAGCCATGACCAGGAGAGGAGCAGAGAGAGAAGGAGACACAGAATCTGAAGCAGGCTCCAGGCTCTGAGCTATCAGCACAGAGCCCAGTGCAGGGTTTGAACCCACGAACCATTAAATCATGACCTGAGCTGAAGTTGGAATCTTAACCCACTGAGCCACCCAGGCACCCCTAAAAGAAGTTGTTTATATATATCCCTATCTTAACTATTATCATACTTTGTGGTGCTTTGCACAGTGATTAGTAAATTCATTCAAGAAATTGATAATCTCCTGGGGTCCAGACACATTCTCTGTGTTGACTTTTGATTATTCCTGATCCATTTATTCCAAACCTCTTACATAACAATAACAAGCAAATTAGTATGAATTACCTGTCAAGTTTGTCATTTACTGAAACTTAAATGTAAAGAATACAGACTTGGCATCAAAAAGGTAGCTGAAATCACAGGAGTGACTAAGATCATCCTGGGAGAAGGAAGGGATTGAGAAGAGTATCCAGAACAGAGCCTGTAGATCACCAAATTTTAGCAAATGGATAGAGAAGGAGTAGCCAAGGAGAAGGGCGTGGTAGGGAAGTATATTATTCTGGAAGCCCCAGGAAGAGAATGTTCCAAGGAGCAATTAACTGTCCGTTGCTGCCAAGAGGTCAAGCAACATAAGGACTAGCAAGATTCTACTAGGATTTGTTGCCATGAAGACCATTGGTGACTTTGAATTTCTGAGGACCAGAATGAGTAGCAGCCACACAGCAGTGGGTGGTAAGAAAATGGAGACCACATTGAGAACAGTGTATTCAAGAAGGGTCTGTTACTATTTGTTGAACATGTCTCTGTGCACAGCACTGTATTGAGTGCTGCGGCTTAATCAGGAAAACGAATTGCAGACTTATGAAGCTTACAGAAAAAAGCAAAGAAGGTTTTCTAAAAAAAATATGTGTGGGAAAATAGACACACATGTAAAAAATAAACATAACACTATCTGGATAATATGTAGGGAACCCAGAGGATATTAAAATACACTGTATCATGAAATAGAGGGTCAGGTAAGAGACTCAGTGTTTGAGAACTCCCTAAACTTTTCTGAACTTTGTTTTACACTTACAGGTGATGGTAAATTCTGCAGCAGGTGCTGCTTCCTGTGCCAATAATGTTCCAGCTCCTGTCTTACCTAGCTGTGCAGCAGCTAATCAAGCTAGTAGTACCACTTCAGGCTCCTTGCAGAATGCTGTATCACCTGTACTAGTATCTCCACCTGTGCAAGGCAGGCCAGGTAGGTTATTAGTGGTTGCTGACTTTGGAAAGCCTCTTTTCCTAATCATGAACATACATGCATATAACAACAGTTCTACTGATTAGATAGGACTACTTTAATTCATAGTATTAAATTAGTTTAACCTACTTAATAAAGCACGTTTTATAGTTGGGGAATCCTTAAAATTTGAGAGCTAGGATTTCAGGTTTTTTTCTTGCAGATTTGGCTTTGATATTATTTTGTAGCTGAAAGTTTTGAGGATTTACTAATTTCTTAATCTTTAAGTTTTATTATATAGGAATTAGAGGTGTTTCACACTTCACAGAATTAATTCCTGAAAAGTTTGCTAGGAAATATATTTCTATGTAATTAAGTCATTTTCTCATGAATATTGCAAGAAAGCATATAGGCTCTAGAATTTAAGAAATTAAGGTTAGAATCTTGGTTTTACAATTCACTAGCCATGTAATTTTGGACAAGTTATTGAGCCTTTCTTAGCTTGGGGGTACTGATATACCAATTTATGAAGTGGTCGTGAAATTCTAATGAGTTCATGTAATTTAACATTCTCAGAATTCTGAGAAGGTGGAGGCAAAACAGCATAGCTATTTAATCTGAGTCCTCAAATAAAAAGGGAAATAGCAAAACCAAAACCCATGGACAACATTTACCATAAAATTTGGTGACGAGGTACCCCCACACACCCCAAAACTTAAGCAGGTAGGGACAAACCACCAGTCACAGGACTGCATGCTATCAGGGTCTATGTGGGAGCAAGAAGACAGAACCATTGGGGGTGTTGTCTAATGGACCTGGGAACAGGAGAACCCCAAAAGAGCTAATGAGAATTCACTGGAAAATGAGGCGGCCAATTTGGCAGGAGCAGCTAAAACTGGGAAGGGATTTGATCTCTCCAGTACTAGGTGAGTGCTTTGGGTACATGGTAAAGGGACTTGAAGGTCTTGGAGCAATCTGGCCCCTAAGAACTCTCAAAACTGACCTGCCAGGGATTCCTCTCAAGATAGTATTCTTCACTGGGGAGAGAAGCTTCTGGGAGTGGATCAGAATTGATGAGGACAGGGAAAAGAGCATGTCTAGACTAAAGCTGAGGAGAACAGAGCCAAGGAATCCTAGAAAGCAGTCATGGTTTTGAACACTACACAAAACCAGAACTATGTTGTATCCACCTCATTCTAAAGTTCATGAAAAATAACTTTATGTAACAAAGGAAGAACTAAGGTCAAATCCTATACAAAGCTGTAAGAAAAAAAATAACTATAGGCAGTAAAAGCATGTCAAGAATTGTGCTCACTTAATACAACTAACTAGACTTTCAGAATGAGCTGAAGATACAGATGATACAAATCTTTAGATTATAACTAACTCGAATTAGAATAAAAAAACTTAAATCAGAATTAGAATAACTCCAATTAGATGACAGAACACAGGAAAGCATTAGAAATGATAGAAAGTCATTTTTGTACTGAAGACTGGACTATAAAGAACATGACCAAGTATATACAACAGATAATGTTTTATTTTTTTTCAGTGTTTTATTTATTTTTGAGAGTGAGAGAGTATAAGCCAGTGGATGGGCAGAGAGTGAGACACAGAATTGGAATCAGGTTCCAGGCTCTGAGCTGTCAGCACAGAGCCCGACATGGTGCTCCAACTCACGGGTGGTGAGATGGTGATCTGAGCTAAAATTGGGTGCTTAACTGACTGAGCCACTCACGTGTCCCCAGATAATGCTTTAAAAGAAAGATGTAAGGGGTGCCTGGGTGTCTCAGCTAACTGTCCAACTTCGGTCCAGGTCATGATCTCACCTTTTGTGAGTTTGATCCTGGAGCCTGCTTTTGTGTCTCCCCCTCTCTCTGTTCCTCCTCCACTCGCTCTGTCTCTCTCTCTCTCTCTCTCAAAAATGAAGATTACAAAAATTTTAAAAAACAACAGAAGAAAGATGTAAGAAGAGGAAACTGAAAATGAAGAAGAGATAAAGATTCAAAAGTGACATGTTAAACGTTAGTCAAAGGAGGGGCACCTGGGTGGCTCAGTCTGTTAAGCATCCTACTTGAGTTCAGGTCATGATCTCACAGTTCATAGGTTCAAGTCCCGCATCGGGCTCTGTGCTGACAGCTTGGAGCTGGGGCCTGATTCGGATTCTGTGTCTCCCTCTTTCTCTACCACTCTGTCTCTGTCCCTCAAAAATAAATAAATCTTTAAAAAATGTTTTAAAATGTTAGGCAAAGGAGATCAGTGACAGAAGTCTCTGAAGGAGAAAGCCAAAGTAAGGGAAAAGGACAAATACTAATAACTATAATTCAGAAAACCTTTCCTTAAGTTGAAAAAGCTTTAAAACTATATACTGAAGCAACACTTTGCATACTTGAGAACATGGACTTAAAACAGACAAATCCAAGTTATTCTAGTTAAATGAGTGGTCTTTAAAGAAAAAGTCCTTTGTCCAGATAAAAGAGCCTAAGGAGTATAAAAGAAGTGAAATGATAAGCACCAGGCTTTCAAAGAAGTGCTTCATGCTAAAAGAAAATGGGAGTGAGATTTAAAATAAGGAATGGGTAAACCAAAGATTTTACGTCCAACCAAACTGATTTTAAAACCCAGAAGGCAGGAAGAATTCAGAGAATAATTGCAGGAGCCCTTCCTGAAGAATCTACTAAAGCTATGCTGTCAAGCAAGGTAATCACTAGCCACACATAACAATTTAAGTTTTAGTTAATTGCGTTTAAATAAATCTTCAGTTGCTTATTTACATCAACCACATGCAAAGTGCTCAGATGCCACGTGTGGTCAGTGGCTAATGTATTGGATAGCAGAGACCCAAAGTAGTTCTCCCATCACCAAAAGTTGTATTAGATGGACTGTCAGTGTGCCAGAGAAGGAGTTGGCTTTTAGACTACCCAAACAAGTAAGGATATCAACAATAAAACCTCGTGGTAAGTATTAAATATATAATTACCTAAAGAATTAAAATGAGGACTGAGAGGTGGAGACTATATACTATGGAATAGGAACAACCTTATGTTTGGATAAAGTATATATTGTATATCATTTTTTAAATTTTTTATTTTAGTGTTTATTTTTGAGACAGCAGGGGAGGAGCAGAGAGAGAGGAAGACACAGAATCCGAAGCAGGCTCTAGGTTCTGAGCTGTCAGCACAGAGCCAGATACAGGGCTTGAACTCAAGAATAACAAGATCATGACCTGAGTGAAGTTGGCCATTTAACCAACTGAGCCACCCAGGCACCACTTGTATAGCTATTTTTATTTTTTAAAAATTTTTTAATGTTTATTTTTGAGAGAGAAAGAGAGGGAGAGACAGAATCTTAAGCGGCTCTAGGCTCCAAGCTGTCAGCATAGAGCTGGATGCAGGGCTCCAACTCCCGAATTGTGAGGTCATGTCCTGAGCTGAAGTTGGATGCTTACTGAGTGAGCCACCCAGGCATGCATATAGCTATTAAGAAAAGGAAAATTGAGAGATCATGTGCCAAGCATTTTTATAATACTCTCAGTAATTGCACCTGGTTCTTTTATTTAGATAGTCAAATTCTTTTAGTATATGTGCTGCTGAGGGAGCACTAGGTAATCAGATTCTTATTCTGAGACAGTGTAATGTCAACTAAAAGAAGTGAGTAAAAGACATTCTAATTTTATCCCCTTGTGTCCTTGCAAACCAGGAGTCTCAGTATGGAAGAAAGGTAATATGGATATAATAAGGCTAAAGGAAAGCTTTTATGGTCTCAGATTTTAATTGGAAGTATCAATATAATTTCAGGTATCTTTAGATATATATGTGTAAATATTTCTCAGCTCTGTCCATTCAAAGGACCTAGAAACAATGAGTATTTTTAGCACTGATTTTGTGGTCTTGAAATACCATTTCTCACTTAAAAAAAAAACAGCTCTGTGGAGAAATGGCTGCTGATTCTAGGTCTGGGTGGGAAATGTTCAAGATGAGCCTTTATCATTTTGTCATGCCAGATAGTAAAGAAGCTATCTAAGTACTGGGGCCATGTCAGAAGCACTCAGGAGCCATCTTGAAAAGGTTCCCACTGACCAAAGATGGAACAGTTTGAGCCTCAACAGTGATAATCGCAGCAGACTGGAACATATTAAATATGCTAAATTAAAAGTTCTTAATGGCATTTAAAAAATTGTTCACCTTGGAGGATGATTAAAAAACAGTTCATTTTTTTAAACTGGAAAATAAAGTGAAAGAATCAAATGTTTATCATGCCTGCATTAAATGAACTATACCATCATGTAACCAAATAGTAGATGAGAAGTGTTCTTATATGTATTCTAGTCAGTGAAGATAATTATTTTGCAGACCTTAATGAGTGTTAAATAGCAGTAGCCATGAAGAGTGCAGAAACATTATTTATAGATGTGCCAAAGGAATCAATCCTAAGTCTGATCCAGTCTCCTGGACCTATCTGCCTATTTGCAGGAAATACAGAAGAACATGTTGAAACATACCATCACTATATAATTGGGAAAATCCAGATTGGGAAAATCCAGATTGGGAAAATCAAAAGGTCAAAGGGCCCAGATTCTTCAAAAGAAAAACTGAAAGGAAATGATAAGGATGGAGAACGGACCCATAGATTATTATAGAGATTCAAGATACCAACTTTTTTTATTTGTCTTAAATTTTTCTCTTTACCATTTATTCAATTTTGAAAGTGCGAATGGGGGAGAGTTAGAAAGAGAGAAAGACACAGAATGCAAAGGAAGCTCCAGGCTTTCAGCTGTCCACACACAGTCCAACGCAGGGCTTGAACCCAGAAGCAGTGAGATCATGACCTGAGCCGAAGAGGGACGCTTAACCTACTGAGCCACCCAGGCGCCCCAAGATATCAACTTTAAAACACCAGGGATATACATTTGGGTGACAAAATTCTTAAAACCATAAAGGAGTGATTACTGTGAAAGTCGGGGTGAATAGTTAAATTATCATCAGAGGAGAGGGTTGTGATTGGGGTGGGGCACATCGAAGTTTTCTGGAGTGGCTGGCAAAGTTTTATTTCTTGACCTGGATGGTGTCCACCTTAAAATAATTCATTTTGATTTGTTTTCTGTATCTGATTCATTTATAGTTTAAAAATTAAGTGCTTAACACAGTGCCTGGAACAAAAACATTGAATATAGGAGTTCATCAATGACCATAGAAATTTTTCACTGAAAATATTAGATGTGGACCCTGGTTTTTCTGTGTGCCAATTGCAAGGAAAAACATTGCGGACAACCTTAAAAATATCAAATGACTGGTGAATCAAGAATTGGAGTCCGTCATGTATGCACAGTTTATTCAAAGCCTACCATTTAAATACCAGATTTGGGTTCTTTGTTGACATTTCTAAAAATGTATGCTACCCTTATTTATTTTACTTCTTGTTCTTTGAGTCACTTCTGAACCTCAGTTATAACTCTGCTAGGTCATGGCTGCTTCTTAATTGCTCTTGAGCATTCCTTCACTCCTCTAGATGGATCAACTCATGTTTCTCATTGTGTTATTCATGTGTCTCTATGACAGCCCAACTCCATCCTCCATTGTGAAGTCACTTAATCTGCCAGCCAGTTAAGATGCCATGATTGCCTGTAGTACAAATCTCTTCATAGGCATTAAATACTATTAACTGAGCTTTGGTACTCTCCCCAAGGTTTTTGTCAGGGCCAGGACTAGTGACTCATTTGCCCTGGGTACAAAATTTAAGGGAATGCCCAAAAAATCACAGTAATTAACATAAATAATACTTAAATGTGCTTTTTCTTTAATGTTTATTTTTGAGAGAGGGAGAGACCACCTGAAGGGCAGAGAGGGGAAGTCAAAGAATCTGAAGCAGGCTCCAGGCTCTGAGCTGTTAGCATAGAGCCTGATGTGGAGTTTGAACCATGACCTGTAAGATTGTGACCTGAGCCGAAGTTGGACACTTAACTGAGCCACCCAGGCACGCCTACATGTACTTTTCAAAAAATCAAGAGTAGTGTAAAAGTATCAGAATTTTAAATAAAGACAGAGTCTGTGGGCCAGGCTTAGGGTGAATTGAGTAAGGCCCTCATTCTTGGGATCATGTAAATGCAGACTTGGATCCTATCTTTATTTAGATTTGTGATATTTTAGTAAGCATGGATATTTTTGGCATTAATTTGGTGGTTCCTTAAATTTTCCACCTCGTTACAACTAAGCCCCTGACCTTTATCTATAGAGAATTTGAGCCTTAACTGTGTGTATTCATATTCTCTTTTGAGATGTCCTGAAACAAACTATAGCTTCGTGGACAGGAGAAATAAGCATTTTCAATGGACTACATTTGTTTCCATTAATACATTCTTTAGGTTTACTTTTAGAGAGTGTACATGTGTGCAGAGTGGGGTGAGCAGAGAGAGAGAGGAAGAAGGAGAATCCCAAGCAGGCTCTGTGCTGTCAGTGCACATCTTGATGCAGGACTCAATCCCATGAACCGGGAGATCATGACCTGAGCTGAAATCAGAAGTCAGACATGTAACTGAGCCACCCACATGCTCCCCTCCATTAATAATCTTAGGGAAGTTTGTTTGCATTGTTTTGGAGCTATCCCTTAAATTATACCTGTTAAACTTATATAGAGCCCTGTCAAGTCAGCAAATGAGTTGCGCATGATATAGTATCTCCAGAGCATTTAGAAATTCTAAAAGCGTTTTCTTAGGAGGATTATTATATAATGCATTTTCAGGGAAGGTGAGTTCAGATAACCTTAATTTCTTCTGCTTTTGATTCTTTCAGGTCCATGATAACTTGTTTAACTATCTCTGTCTAGTAGTTGGTCTTTTACCTAGTGATCCTAATCACATTCTGGTATTTTTAGCTAATCGCTAATTTACTTTTTTAAAAAATGGTGTGGTTTGAGTGCTGGTTTAAAAGGAATATAAGTAGAGCTTTGTTGAAGAAGCCATTATTTTGTAGAAAACAAATTCATAAAGCGTTTAGAATATTTGGAGATACTCTAAAAATTAAATTCCTCTTCCAAAACTGTGAAAGTGGAGATTTCTACATACATGACAAAACTCTAAAAACAGTTGAGCAAGTTTTTAAGTTTTACTGTTTTAGATACTGTAATAATCCTTTTTTTGGTGCCCAGTTCTGAGTTTTGACAATGTATAGAGTTGTATAACCACCACTACAATCAAGAGACAACAATTTCATCACCCCCAAAGAGTCGTTTATCCAAGTTTTTAAATTTTTTCAATGTTTATTTTTGAGAGATAAAGCACAAGCAGGGGAGGGGCAGATAGAGACGGAGACAGAGGATCGGAAGCATGCTTCACACTGACTGCAGACTGCCTGATGCAGGGCTTGAACTCACAAACTGTGAGATTATGACCTGAGCCGAAGTTGGACGCTTAACCGACTGAGCCACCCAGACGTCTCATGAATATTGTTTTTAAATCGGAACAATAGGTATAGAAACTTAAAGCAGTCATGGTATTTCATCTAGCCGGTTTGTTTAGATTCTGTCCTTACAAATGGGACTGGCATGATTTAGAATACCCTGTTCCAGTGATGCTACAAAGTAGAAACCTTCAAGGATTACTTAAATCTGTAATCTGTGTAATTTATCTCATTAGCTTCTACATCTTTGATTTGACTAAGGATGGCAGATAGCTGAAAACATCCTTAACTTTCGTTAAGCTAAGTAAAAATTTTTTAAGTCTTAACAGTGAAATCTCTGCAGTTTCCAGGGATTGTATTCCTTTTAATTTCAAGTAATAACCTGAATCAAAATAGTGTATAATGAACTTTCAGTTTTCAACTGGCATGTCTAAGAAGGTGGGCACTTCACCTTCCATGTGTTTGTTTTTAAGTCAAACCATAAGAATTGGAATCTTTTGACAATACTGGGGATACAAAAGAAGTAGATGAACTACTGCTGATAAGGTGTTACAGGTGTGCATTCCTTCTTTGTTTCTCTTTTAGTGATTGCTTCGCCATCCTATCCATACCTTTCTCCTCCTATTCCTCCTGCTGCCGGCGCTGCTGCTCCTTTACCACCTCCACCTCCTCCTCTTGAGGTGGGAGAGGCTTCCAACTTCCCACCTCCACCTCCACCTTATTCCTATGATCCAAGTGGCAGTGATCTGCCTCAAGGTAAGGAGATTTTGAGACTTGGGTGAGGGTTCTTTAGTCTGAAAATTTTTTATTTTAGAGCATGTGTCTCTCTGATTGTTCACTGTGGGTCGGGTGAGGGACCAAATAGAAATTGATTTGAGATCATGATGTTAGGTAAATGACTAAGGAAAGGAAGAACTTGAAAGCTGAGAAAATCTGCATAATCAAGAAGTGGATGGTTGAGTGGATTTCTGCCTTTTTTTTTTTTTTTTTTTTTTGATAGCTTCAGGTCTTCCTTGAAGAAGATTCTCAGCTGGATATCTGTTCTCTCAAGTTTGTTATTGGAAAAGCAGGAATTGATACCAAATATTTCTCTATTTTTCTAAAATTTCTACCATAAGTGTATGAAATTATTGCAGTCTTCAATATTTAGGATTCCAACTGGGATTGGATTTTAGCCCTTTTTTCTTGCTTCTTTAATTAATTAATGAATTAATTGCTGTAAAGGAGTAGCTTTCCATTGGAAGTTCTTCCTTACCCCTCAGTTTGGCAGTGTTTCTCAAAACAGAATTGTAGTTGAAGGTTGTAGCTTGTTTATACTTTCTTTGCTGTGTGTAATATTCTCTCCATTTTTCTAGCTGCTTCTCTGTTCTATTTTGTTTTTATTTTTCAACTCCTAAGTAGTTACCAGGATCTTCAATTCCATGCTGTTCTTTTTCTCTGCCTTAAAAACTTCATCATCCCCTTTATGTACAGGATTCCTAAATGTATCTAGCTCTGACCTCTGAAGTTTGTTACTTGTCTCTAGTTACTTGCTAGGCATTTTCACTTGGCTTCCTCCTTTTTTAAATACTTTGCTTTTATTTACACTCTTAGCTATAATGAAATTCCTCCTCATCTCCCTTTTTCCTTTTTTCCAGGTTATTGACTTGGAAAACATTGATTTCTTGGTTTCCTATTTTGCTAAGTGTTTCATTTCCACCTGACTTAACCCATTATCTAAACCCTGTTTAGATCTCTTTACTCCTCTACTCTCAGGTACCCCTGCCCAAGATCTATTCTGTCAACACATCGAGCTGATTTTGCATTTCCCAACATTTTATTATGAAAATGTCCAAATACATAGGATTGTTGAATTTCAAAATGAATATTCATGTATTCACCAGCTAGATTCTATCATGAACCTTTAATTGTACTCACTTTATAACATGTCTGTCTGTCTTTCCTTCCCTCCATCTTCTGTCCATCAGGTCCTTCATTTCAGGTTTGGTGCATTCCAAAGTAAATTCTAGACATCCACGTCCTTTCCCATAAAAACTTCAGCATATATATCATTAACTAAAGTGGGGAGTTTATCTTTTCTCTTAATGTAAACTTTATGTATGATGTACAAATCTTAAATGTTTACTTGCTGAGTTTTGAGAAATGAGTGCTTGAACCTCTATAACCCATATCCCCATCAGAGCATAAAATAATACCATTATCTCACAGTTACCTCCTGCCCCTTCCGAGTCTTTTTTCACCTCTACCTCTACTTGCCCCCAAGAGGAGCCACTGTTCTGATTTTTTCTGTCATAGCTTCATTTGTTTTAGAGTTTCATATAAATAATATGTATGTCATTTAAACAGTATATATATTTTTATAGAAGGCTTTTTTTTTTAGGTGCTTAATCTTTTTAAAATTTATTTTCAAGTTAACTAACATAGAGTGTATCCAGTATGCTCTTGATTTCGGGAGTAGATTCTCATGATTCATCGCTTATATAACAACACCCAGTCCTCCTTCCAACAAGTGCCCTCCTCAGTGCCCATCACCTATTTTCCCTCTTCCCTGCACCCTCATCAACTGTCAGTTTGTTCTCTGTATTTAAGAGTCTCTTATGGTTTCCCTCACTCTATGTTTGTAACTATTTTTTTCCTTCCCTTGCCCCATAGTCTTCTGTTAGGTTTCTCAAATTCCACATATATAGTATCTGTTTATCTCTGACTTATTTCACTTAGCATAATACCCTTCAGTTCCATCCATGTTGAACTCAGTATATTTTTGATATTCCTCCTTTTTCTAAATACGATTTTTTGATATAATTTCTTGTCAAATTGGTTTCCATACAACACCCAGTGCTTTTCCCAAGTGCCCTCCTCAGTGCCCATCACCCACTTTCCTCCCTCCCCCACCCCCATCAACCCTCAGTTTGTTCTCTGTATTTAAGAGTCTCTTATGGTTTGCCTATTCTTTCATATTATTGCATAGATGAGTAGTCTATTTGCTTTTATTGCTCTGTAATATTTCATTGTATGGATATTTCTGTTCATTCTTTGTTGATGGACATAAGGGTTATTTCCATTTTGGGGCTTTTTATTAATGTTTATTTTTTTAATGTTTATTTATTTTGAGAGAGAGCAGGGGAGGGGCAGAGAGGGAGAGAGAATCTCAAGCAGGCTCCTTGCTATCAGCGCAGAGCATGGCGTGGTGCTCAAACTCCCCGAACTGTGAGATCATGACCTGAGCCAAAATCAAGAGTTGGACGCCCAGCCAATTGACCCACCCAGCTGCCCCAAGGCTATGAGTATTCTTATAAAAAGTCTTTATTACCATAATGTTTTCATTCCCTTTGGGCAATGTGGAATTGATGGGTCATAGATATGTATTTAGATTTATAAGAAACTGCTGCTCATTTTTCTGAAGTTGTATCTTTTTCTACTTTTGCAAGAAGTCTATGGCCTTGATTTTTTAACAACTTGAGGTCTAATTTACATACTATATAAGCCACCCATTTAAATTGCACAATTCAGTGGTTTTTAGTATATTCCTAAATATGTGCAACCTTCACCACTATCTAATTCCAGAACATTTTCATTACCCCAAAAAGAAATCCATTAGCAGTCACTTTGTCATTCCCCCCCTGGCAATGGCTATTCTCCTTTGTATCTCTATATATTTGCCTCTTCTGGACATTTGACATCTATGAATCATGCAATATGTCATCTTTTGTTACTGGCTTCTTTTACTTAGTGTAATGTTTTCAAGCTTCATCCATGTTGTAGCATATGTGCATACTTCACTCTCATAGCTGAATAATATTCCATTTTATGGGTATGCTGCCTTTTATTATTTATTGATGGACATTTGGTTTGTTTTCATACTGCTATGGATATCTGTATACAAATTTTGTGTGAATATTTGTGTGCGTATATATATACACCAAGAGATGGAATCCCATGCCATCTATGAATTTACTTCCTGCTAATACCTAGGAGTGGAATTGATGGGTCATAGATTTGTATTTCGAATTAGCTTAACCATTAGTCTTTATATTCTACTCCCACATAATGATCAAAGTACAAGCTGATTGTAAATATATTTGTATGTATTGGAAATCTCCAACTTAATAAGGAGAGTTTTCTGAGAGTTTTTTGTTTGTGGGACTCCAGTTCTCTTATTTGTAAGCATATACATGAGTCCCAGGCCAGTCAATAAAGATACATTTAGATATAATTAGAATGCTAAGACTATCCCTCTTCTATATATCTAGTTATATTCTGAAATATTTTAAGTTCTCTGAAGTTATTTTTTTAAGTTAGCTTTATTTATTTTTTGATTTTTAGATACAAAAGTTTTGCAGTACTATTTCAATCTGGGATTGCAGGTAAGTCATGTTAAAATTGCTTTGATAAGCTCTACATTAAAAATGTAATCTTTTTATAATCACCCTCTTGAACTTTAAAAACCAAAAACACTGTGAGGAGCCTAAAAGTTGTCTTTATAAGATCTCTCTGAAGATGATAATAGGTTTATTTTCTATTTTAGCATCCTAGTGCTTCAGTTCCTCTTATAAAATAGTTGCGAAATTAAAGCAGCACAACTTTAGCATACATTGGCCTCCATATTTAGTATTCTATGTATGTCAACCCTTCATTATGTTTTTCTGACTCAAAATAATAAATAAATTATTTGCCCCGCTTAATTGAAGCATTTTTATGGTTACTTCTACACGTTAATATGAAAAGTAATTGGACAAATTCAAAGACATTTGAAGCGCTATATTATTTCTAAAGCACCTATGTGTTCGTAGGTATTTACCAAACACTGATTTTCACCACTCACTGGAATTGTAGAAGGGTAGGAGTTCTGACAAATATCTTCTTATTGCTGAAAGGTGTCTCTGATTTTATTAAAAGCTCTTTTATTTTTTCATTCAGGAATCATTTTCCCCCTGAAATACACCTGACTTCTGATATAAAGAGATGGCATGTTTCCTAAAAAGGAATGATACATTTTAAGAGTGGGCAGATATAGTAACTAGACAGTCTTCTGGATAATGTTGAGAGGAGTTTATGTTCCCAGACACTGATTTCACTAAAACTTTGGGTATAATCGTTTCCAGAAAATAATCTTCTCCAAATGGCACAAAATTATAAATTAAGAGTAGTGGAATGATTTTTTTGTTCTTTGGGACTGTTTACTAAATTGTTTCAAGCAAGAATTGAAAATATAAACTACTTGCGCCTTCAGTTATGTTAGTTTACTCTATTTACATGTGTAAATTCATTTCAGATGGCTGAGGAATTTTAAAACCTGCATTTTACATCATGGGAATACAAGGAAATTCAGAAGTTACTTAATACTTTTTTATATTAGAAGTAATATCATTTATTGTAGTATATCTGAAAAATACTAAAATATAAAGGAAACAAATCTTGTGCATAACCACGGTACAGTGGAACATACTTCCTTTAACTTATTTCTTTTACAACATATTGACTGCTGTGTAATTTTGTAAACTTTGAAGTTAACAATATGAGCAATTTTTCTTAAATATTTGACAGCATAATATTTTTATTGCCTGTATTGTGTCTCATCACAGATATATAATTCATCTAGTTCTCTATTGTTTAATACTTCATAGGTTTTTCACTGTATTTTCCATTTTGTAAAAAAATGACATATAGATGACTCACGATGTTAGGTTAGTTTCAGGTATACAACATGGAAATTTGATATTATTGTTATTCTCCTTGCAAATAGAGTTCCCAAATCTGTCGCCATACAATACTACTACAATACCATAGACTATCTATTCCCTACACTGTCTGTACCTTTCATCCTTATGATTTATCCCACTGTTTTGCTTTTTAAAAAGTTTTTTAACATTTTTATTTATTTTTGAGAGAGACAAAGTGCAAATGTGGAGAGGGACAGAGAGAGAGGGAGATACAGAATGAGAAGTAGGCTCCAGGCTCAGAGCATCAGCCAGAGAGCCCTACACAGAGCCTAAACTCACAAACCATGTGTGAGATCTCGACCTGAGCCAAAGTCGGACGCTTAACCATCTGTGCCACCCAGGCACCCCTCCACTCTTTTGCTTTTAAGAATAATGCTATAAAAGATATCTTTATATACAGGTCATTGTGTATATCTGTAATTTCCTTGGGATGCTTTCTTAAAAGAATTGCTATGCTCAAATATGAGATATAGCTGCTGCTAAAGATCTTAAAGTTGTAGAGAATAGATTTCCTCATGTTTTTTTTTTTCAGGGAAAAAAATGTCATTGCTACCCTTCCTGAAAATCATAGCCAAAATTCTTTTAGTGAGGAAGTGTACTACTTTAAGTAAAGGGATAATAAAGTGTTTTTTTTTTCTTTCTTGCTCAAGTGCTATCACAACAACTACTGGCACTCCATGGTCTATGTGCCAGAGATGCACCAGCAGCAGCAGCAGCTTCATGTAGAGAATTATCCAGTCTGTGCTGAGCCACCTCCTCTGGTAGATCAGAGCATTCCACAGTGGTATAGTGAGGTGGGGAGACAAGATGCTACACAGGTGGAAGCATCAGGAAATGGTGAGTATGTAATGAGATTGCCTACAAGAACAACAATTGGATTTTATTGTGTGTAATGTTTTTTTAAAAATTGCTAATGTTTTTGAGATAGAGCATGCGTGCAAGTGGGGGAAGGGTAGAAAGAGAGGGATAGGAATGGAAATGGGCTCTGTGCCCACAACAGATAGCCGGATGTGGGGCTCAAACTCACAGAGATTATGACCTGAGCCAAAGGCCGATGCTTAACTAACTGAGCCATCCAGGTGCCCCTATTGTATATAATTTAATAATGCTCAGATATTTCATTTGGTTCAGATCCTAGATCTGTATGTTTTTCAAGAATGGTTTGTGGACCCTTGGGGTTCCTGAGACCCTCTTAGGGGATCCATAAAGCCAAAAAGTACTTATCAGAATATACTGATCTTAGAGATTTTATTTGTCCTTTTCATGGTTAGATTTTTGCATGGAGGATGCAAAAAAATCAGTAATGGGTAAACTGCTGTCACCTAAGCACAAATCAAGAGGGGGCAACAAACTGTGCTAGTAATCATATTCCTTGCCATACACACTCATGATACAGAAATGCCCATTATCTATTTTTTTATCAAAACATTCTTATTTTTATTAAATCTTTGTCTTTGAATAATTGTACTGAATTTTCTGTGCATCATGGGAAGTATCCATAAAGGACTGTGCATACTGAAGTATGATTAACATAAGGATTTGTGAGATTGACTCATGAACTAAACTAGCTCTTTTTTATGTAACATTATTTTTACTTGCACGATAGACAAACTATGGTTATTTAGACTTGGGAGATCTGGAAGACATTTTCTCAACATAAGCTTGTCACTTCAAGAAAAAAACTGATAGATTGTTGTCAAAGATAAAACTTCCAGCTTTCAAATGAAAATTAGAATTTTGGGAAATTTGTATCTGCTACCATGAGCTTGTTAGCTCCTCAATACTTAACTTTTCTAATAAGATAACTGGGGCTATTGGGGCATCTGGCTGGCTCAGTTGGTAGACCATGGCAACTCTTGATCTCAAGGCTATGAGTTTGAGCCCATGTTGTAGAGATTATTTTTAAAAAATAAAATCTAAAATAAAGATAGATGAGGGGGCATATAAATAAATGTCAAAAATATACATGGAGCTATTAAGGAATGTGTTTTTTTCACATTATATAAAGCAATGTGTCAACATATGGGAGATTTCTATAACTCTGTGAAATAATACTTGTCCAGTTACCAGTGAATGGTGTTACCTGTGCATGGTTTTGTAAAAGATCTATTCAAAGTGCAAGATAAAAGTGCAGTGGGTTTTAATGTTGACAGAAGATGAAAGACTCCATATTGCGGCTAACCTTTGGGAACTGCCACCTACCTAGTTTTGGTGTAGGATCAAAATAAAAGTATCTGAAAAAGCTGGTTATTAAAAGGCTTCTCTTCCAACTACATATCTTTAGGAGGCCAGATGTTCTTCATACACTTCAGAACAGCATATCATAATAGATGAATTACAGAACCAGATGTGAGAATCCAGTTGTCCTCTATTAAGCCATGCATTCAAGATTTGCACAAGTGTGTACAACAGTGGCACTTGTCGCATACTATTTTTGTTTTGCAGTATAAACTTTCCATTAAAAATATTAGTGTTAACATTAATGGGCTTTTTAAAATCAGAATTAAGAAATACTTTTAGCTTTCTCAGTTTAATTCCTAATACAGTAAATATTGATAGATATAATTTACATAGACGAAATTATTTGGGATCCTCAGTTTTTAAGCATATAAAGGGGTCCTGAGACCAAAAAGTTGGAGACCACTGTGCCAGACCATAAAGATGGTTGTTGTAGGAGTTCATAGTACTGTATAGATAGATGTTTTAAAGGATTTAGAATAGAATCTTTGGACTGCCCTTCTGGAAAGAAGCAGTAGGAGGTAGAAAAAATTATGTAGAGACATACCTAAATAAGTCTTTTTCACATTCCAGCCCTGCTACATGATGGTTGTGATCTCAGCTAAGTTGCTTAACCTCCCTAACTCTGATTTTGTGTACAGTGGGGAAATACTTGAGTGCCAGCATTGCAGAAGAACTAAATGAGATATACTATATGTATATACTAAATGTATAAGTATGATGTGTCTGGTGCACGTGAGGAATGTGATTACCTTTTTGTTCCTACCCCGCCTATAAAGTATATTAATGGTTTGGGAATATTAGCTCTATAGAACATGATTCCTAGTGTGGTGATGTGATAACAGCCCATAGTAGTAAAAGTGCCAGCCTCATTGCATTTTTGTAGCGTGTACCTTTTATAGAGAGCTATTTGTAATTGTAGTACACCATGAGGCAGTGCAGTGGTAGTTTTCATTTCATAGGTAGAAGCTCATCTAGGTTACCCCAGGTAATGAAGGACTCCTTTTTAACATTTACATAGTCAATATAGCAAAATCATAACAGCCTCTATTTCCACTAAAAGTCACTTGTGGTAGCTAAAGTGGTGTAACATTAAAATGATGCTAGGATCTTAATGCCAGTCAAGAGATGACACTTTAGGATGCTTTTCGGAACTATACCTGCAAGTATAGACACTTGAGTTTTTCATTGCTAAAGTAATACAAAAATGGTTGTTTGGATGATACATACTACAGTGGAAAACTCTTGGGTAACTTACTTGTGACCTACCCCTATGAGTACTTCATTGACTAGAAGGACTCTAGAGAATGTTTTTGTATGTATGTAATCTGTGGGTACCTAGATCATTCCAGAAAGATAGCTTTCTCGAGGTAGAATACATTTGACACATTACACATGCACGTGTACACACATGTGTGCACTTAAGTTTCTTTCATTGGGAAATTTTCATATAAGCTTTCAGTAACCTGATTTAGCCACTTTTGTTTGTATCTAAAGTGCTCTTGCCACATTTGCTGTGATTTTTTCCTATAGTTGGTGCTAAATTTCACTTTTACCTGTAAAGAAGTCTATTTATGTTGATGTTTTAGCTAATCTTTGTATATAAAGTGTGTACTATGTACATTCTTTGTTTCAGGTACTTTTCCAAATGCTGACCCTGCATCTGTCCCTCCTGGAGCAGTCTATTATCCAGTGATGTCAGATCCCTATGGGCCTCCACCTTTGCCGGGTTTTGATTCCTGTCTTCCTGTTGTGCCCGATTATCCCTATGCCCCCTGGCATTCAGTTGGTGCAGCATATGGTGGCTCTTCTCAAATTCATGGTGCTATAAATCCTGGGCCAGCTGGCTATATTGCTTCACCTCCGTCAGCTTGTAATTACATACCTCAGAACATGTAAGCTTCAGCAGTATGAAGTATTCTTGCACTGCCATTTTTTGCTGTTTTGGTTTTTTAAAAAGTGTTTTACGTTAGTGTTTAAGTGATTTAGGTAATTAGGGTGGTTACTATTCTGTCTTTAAGATTATTTTATCTTTTTGATTTATAAACTACTTTAAATAAAGGAATATTACTTTGGGTTGTGGATGGGGAAATGGAGATGGATGTACAGCCAGCCCCATATTGAGCGTATTTCATTGTAATCAGCTGTTCTCCTGTCAGCTGGATTATCAACTTTGTATTAGCTGATGGGTCCAGTTGATAAAAGGAATAAATAATAGGATCTATTTCCTTGGTTCAGATGTCACACATCATATTATACCATGCAAAATTGGAATAACTTTCACTTTTTTCTAGAAAATAAAAAACAAAAGAGCATTGGCTTCTGTATAACTACATATTAAATGAGTGACCTCTTCAGATTTCTTCATAATTGTCTGAATTGAGTTGTATTCTGTGATATTAATCAGTTTTGAAAGTACATGGTGCTCCGCTTTAGATTTATTCCATATGCTATTGTTTAATATTGGATTTATGTAACTGTTTTACTGCACATTATTGAATTGGTTTGGTATCCTTTGCACATTTAGCAGCAAATAAAATTAGCATTTAAAATTGCTAAAATGAGTGGGATTTTCTTCCTTGTTTTCTTTTTCATGGCAGCAAAGTATACCAGACATGTGATTGTCCCCTGCTCTCTTGGTGGCAAAAGAATGAATGTATGACATGAACTGGTGGGAGCCAGTTAAAATATTACTTAATCTCAGACCATTACAGTGTATACAACCATGTTTAGTTCTTTTCCCATGAGTATGTCCCTTTTTAAGTTGTATTTGTGATTGTCTGTTTTCTTTAATCTTGACTCCCATACAGAACTTTAATCTGGACTTACTTTCTCATTATGCTTTACTGCCAATAGCTAAATCTTTCAGTTTTTGTTTTCAGTCCTGTCTTCTAGATCTGTAGGCCTGCATTGTCTCAGACTTTCTGTGAGACCTATTTCATCACCCTTTCTGTCTTTTCCCTTTCATCTACCCAAATACCACAGAATCTTCTGAACTCGTCAGTTCTCCTCTGGAGGCTTATTATAATGAATGCTTTGCTGTATCTCTCCTGAGAAACAGCTATTTAAAAATGTGTTCTTTGGTTGCCACAAAAACCTATTTGTAATGCCATCCTTAAGTTTTTTGTGCTTGCGAATCTGTCCATTTTTCCCCACATCTTCCAGTACACCCTGGGAAAAAAGAAACATCGAAACCTCCAGGTTCAAGGTGCTGGAACAGCTGAACAGGAATGGAAGCCGTAGTAAAAAAGATCTGCTGTCTTTCAGTGTACTGTTCTCAAGATAACTGATAGTAATGAGTTCAAATCCAGGTACTTCTTAAGATTGCTCTTTTCATAATGGATCTGGAACTGGTTGTGTTTTGTCTTTAAGTCCCGCTGTACAAGTTGGCATGAGGCTTTAGTAAGGAGAGATGGGATAGCAGTGCACAGATCTAACAACCTGACCGTATTCATGTTTTAGTTTCTTCACTCCTAACCTCCTGGGTCCTCCACTTCTGCAGCCTGCAAGTTGTTTTAAGTAGAGGTTTATTTTACTTTGGCTTAAAACACGGAGTGACCACTCTCCAACATTTTTCAAATACACTAACATTTCTGAAATACACATAACTCACAACAAGTGATTGTCCTGTATCTTCAACTCTCAGTGATTTACTAATTAGCTTCTAAGGGTGTTTTAGAAGATTTTAGTCTGTCTTGAGAATGTGGGTCTGGAAATCGGTTTTGAGACCAGCATGTTTACCTTAAGCTTTCAGTTGATTTGTTTTTATTTTAAATTTGTAGGCTGTTGCTCTGCCTTGAGTTCCACTACTAATTAATTTGATTTAATAAGATGATAGTTTCTTAACCAGAAAACCAGAGATCAGTGATGTACACTAGATCAACCTAATTGTTAACTGTTACCAATGTGAAAATCAGCATTTATGGTCTGTTAGAACATAAAAGTATAGGGGCGCCTAGGTGGCTCAGTTGTTAAGCATCCAACTTCAGCTCAGGTCTTGATCTCGCAGTTTGTGAGTTTGAGCCCTGCGTTGGGCTCTGTGTTGACAGCTCAGCTTGGACCCTGCTTCAGATTCTGTCTCCCCCTCTCTCTGCCCCTCCTCTGCTTATGCTCTGTGTATGTCTCTCAATAATAAGTAAACATTAAAAAAATTAAAAGTATAGTCTGCTCATTTATATATTACAATCTGTCTTCTCACATAATCAAGGATATACTCTGATGCTCCTGTTTTGGGGGTTGAGAGGGGGTGAAGGTAACCTGTACCACAGCAGAAGTCTGCAGTGGTTTTTGAAAGTAGCTTCCAGATAAAAAGAAGTGTTTTTTTCTGGTAATTAAAAAATCCTGACTTAATATGTTTAATCAACCTATAGTATAAATCTAGTGGTAGACTTGGTTTTACATGTCACCTCTTTAGGGCTCTTGATGTTACAAAAAACTTCCTGTCTTTTCTTTGCTGTTAAAACCAAATTTCATCTATTTAGAATCATTAAGGGAAAGAGATACAAAGGCACTGTGGTTTGTTCTTGACCCTTTTCTTCCACCACTTCCTGAGACCTGATCACACCAAAGCAAAGCTGGATCATCCATAGGGAGGAAAACAATTAGAATTGTTTTTTATGCTGTGTATATTTACCTTCAAAATTAATTGCAGTTTTCTGCCTTGGTGAGAAGAGCACATAAAAATACTGAATCTGTTTTACTGTTGAAATTCAAGATGTAGTTTTCAAACATGTTTCATTACCTTGGAGCCTATAATCAAGGCATAATCTTTTAATTAGCTTTGGAGATAAAAATACAAAATCATTTCTTATGTGAACACCAGAGATGCAGAACCTAATTCAGAAATAAGTCTCCATGAATAATGAGATCGTACATGGGGGTGGGGTACATGAGCAAGTGACTTTTTTTAAAATCTGGTACAAATTGGGGCCGCCTGGGTGGCTCAGTCGGTTAGGCCTCCGACTTCGGCTCAGGTCAGATCTCAACGTTCATGGGTTTGAGCCCCGCGTCGGGCTCTATGCTGACAGCTAGCTCAGAGAATGGAGCATGCCTCAGATTCTGTGTCTCCGTCCCTCTCTGACCCTCCCCTGCTTGCACTGTCTCTCAAAAATAAACATTTTTTTTAAAATTCAAGAGAATTTGTACAGCAAAAGACAACTTCTTGTTTCTTTCCATCTCATCTAGAATGTTGTTTCCATTGGAGCAGCTTGATTAGAACACTTGTCTTCTTGCTTCTGTTATCAAAGGCAGTTTCAGGGATGTGTGGGGCCCATGTGTTGGGGGAGATACAGCTTCAGGAAAGGATGGACCTGAGTTTAGGTAGCTAGTGTGGGACTAAAACCACTCCAAAGTGATAAGTCTGGGTATTCCCTCAAAGCCTGGGTGGTGGGGTTTATAGATCAAAGGTTACCTGCCTGTTAATTGATGAGTAATAGTCAAAACCTGGGTTCATTAATGCTAGTCCTACTTTTGTGTTTGGAATCTTTAAAAACTACATTGGCAACTGGCAATATGGAGAGTAAATATTTATGAAATTAAGAGTTGAGGTTTTAAATTTTGCTTGAATGCTGAAAAACAATTTAAGAGTGGCTGTAGCATAAGGTCCCTAGATTGGTACCTTGTTAGGATACCTGGGGATTGGGAGAACTCTATAGTATGGGCAACTGATTCTTCAAATTCTGTAATTCTCAAGAATATTCATTAACCTGTAAAACTAGATTTTATTAAGCCATGATTCACATCTGTAGTTAAAACTAATTGAGGTGAGTAAACCAATTTTAGGTTTTACTGCTTCACTATTTCCCTAATAATACAATAATTTTGAGTTCACTTCTTGTGGCTGCCAGAGGGGAGTATGGAAATCAGGAAATCTTACTGTTTTACTGTTACTATCACTGGGATAAGTGATTCAACAATAATGATAAACTCAATCAACTCTGGTGAATATTCAAGGCAATGAATAAAAATGTTAAGATCTTAGCGAACATTACTGATTAATAGTCTTGATTTATTGGTGTTCTGTGATGGGTAATCAGTCCCCTTCACGTACACAAGAGATATTTTTTTGCAGACCTTATGGCTTTTTTCAAACTATACAAGTTTTTCAAATCATTTGTAGAATTATGGAAACAAATTTCTTAGGGGCGCCTAGGTGACTCAGTCATTTAAGCATGCGACTATTGGTTTCGAGTCAGGTCGTGGTCTCAGGGTCTGTGGAATCAAGCCGTGCATTAGGCTCCATGCTGACCGTGTTGAGCCTGCTTGGGATTTTCTCTCTCTACCCCTCCCCAACTTTTGCATGTGCTCTCCCAAAGTAGATACACATTAAAAAAAAAATTCTAAGTACTGGAGTACTATAGTTCTAGACTTAAACTTATATTTCCTCACTGGTATATTAGATCCAAGTGAGTTTTTAGCTTGATAAATTTCATTTATGCAAGATGAGGTTCTAGAGATCTGTACAACATTCTACCTCATGAATAGCCCTACAGAAACAACCCCCCAAAGTAACGCATTTTATACTGTTTTGTCTGCTTCAGCAGTTGAATTTTGGTTTTAATTTTCTTTCATTTCTCTTGCTCTACTAAAACAGCTTCAACCACCCAAGAAGTTTACCCTGCTAGTTTTGAAACACAGTTATAGATTTGGCTTTTGTTAACCTAGTTCTTTTACTCACTGCTTATTATTTTCCAACATTTTATTATGAAAAAAATTTAAACTTTTAATGTTTGTTTATTTTTTAGAGAGAGAGAGAGAGAGAACGGGGGAGGAGCAGAGAGACAGAGAGAGACAATCAGAAGCAGGCTCCAGGCGCTAGGCTGTCAGCACACAGCCAGACTCATGGGGCTTGAACACATGAATGGAAGTCGTTGGATGCTTTATTGACTAAGCCACCCAGGTGCCCCTAATATGAAAAATTTTAGCCACCCAATTTCCCCTAGTATGAAAAAAATTAAACATACAGGAGAATTGAAGTAATAGTGCAGTGAACATCTATCCGTATATCCTCCACCTAGATTTTACAATTAACATTTTACTCGACTTTTCACATATCCATCTATAAATTCTTGGTGTTTGATGCATTACAAACAAAATTGCAGACTAAAGTACACTTCACCTCTAAACATTTCAGCATACATATTGTTAACTAGAATTTAGAATTTATTAAATGTTCACTTTTTCTCTTTTGAGGTAAAATTTACATGTGATAAAATGCACAAATCTTGAAGTTTTTGATGCAATGAGTTTTGACAAATCCTGCATCTGTGAAACTCATGCCCTTATCAAGATACCATTTCCATCACCCCAGGAAATTCCCTCATGCTCCTTCCCAGTCAATCTCTGTCACCCCACAGATTAGTTTGTTTTTGAGAATGGATATAAATACCCTACCCTCACAGGTTAGTTTGTTTTTGAGAATGGATATAAATGAATCAGTATGTGCTCCCTTGGGTAAGGCTTCTTTCAGCACAGTGTTATTTGGGATTCATCCACGTTGTGTTTGTCAGTTTACATTCATTTATGAGCAGCATTTCATTGTATGGATAGGCCATTATTTGTTTATCCATTCTTTCAGTAGACACCTGAGCCATTTCCAGGTGTTAGATATGAATAAAGCTGCTATGAACATTTTTGTAGAAGTCTATGAGCATTTGTTGTCATTCGTTTCAGAATAGAATTGCTGGGTCATAGATTAGGTGTATATTTAGTTTTGTACGGAACTGCAGGGCAATTTACCATTTTACACTCCCACCAGCGATGTATGAGTTCCATGTGGTTTTCATCCCTGTCAACATTGGGAAGTGTCAGTCTTTCCAATTTTAGCCATAGTGGTGGGTGTGTAGTAAGTTGTATCTCATTGTGGTTTAAAATTTTTTTAATGTTTATTTTTGAGACAGAGAGATTGAGAGAGAGAGAGAGAGAGAGAGAGAGAGAGAGAGAGAGAGAGTGGGTGGGGGAGGGGCAGAGGAGAAGACACAGAATCCGAAGCAAGCTCCAGGCTCTCAGCTGTCAGCACAGAACCCGAAGCAGGGCTTGAACTCAAAAACCGTAAGATCATGAACTGAGCTGAAGTCAGATGTTTAACCGAGTGAGCCATCCAGGAGGCCCTCTCATTGTGGTTTTAATTTGCATTTCCCAAGATCATGTTGAGCAGTTTTTCACGTGCTTATTTGCCAGTTGTATATATTCCTTATTGAAGTGTGTTCAAATTTGTTGTGTTTTTATTATTGAGCCATAGGGGTTTATTCCATATGCCAATTGCAGATCTTTTTCAGCTATATTACTGCCTATTTAGGTGTCCTAACCTAACTAATGTGTATTATGTGTTATACATCCAATCATACTTCAAATAATTAGTCCAAGACTTGCAAGAAAGTTATTTGGCTGAAAGTTCTAGTATGCTAACCAGTTCTCTGGTGGCCTAAAAGTTAATGTTAGTTAGTAAAATAAAAACAAACTTCAGGGATCTGAATTAATTAGGGGAAAACTAATTGCTGAGAAGGCTTACTACATAAAAAAAGCATCAACTGATACTTGAGGAAATACTGACCAAATGTATTCAGATTATACCAGTTTAATAATCACCAGATTAACATCATTTTATGTGTCTTCTTGCCCAAAGATTCAAACTGTTCTGCACAACTTGTACTTTGGGTACTCAATAACGAATAGGAAATTTTCAGGATAAGCTCCTTAGGATTTCTCAATGTGTAAGCTCTAGCTGTATAACATATTGGTCCCTTCATGTCATTATCTCAAAGTTCTTTATGAATCCTTACTCAATTTTTAAATAGTAGTCACCTCTAATGGTAACTATAAAAGGATGATATTAATAATGTTTATTCTCAATTATCTACTTTTCAAAATATATTGGACTGCAGAGGTCTCCACTCAGTGTCTGCTGGTTAAATTATGGTGTGAAATCCATTGTTCACAAATGTTTGTTAATAATAGGTGGCTATAAATGATTAGAAAAATGGAGAAACAAAACACCTTAATTCTGAGCAGCCATACATTTCCAGGGAAAAAGTCAATGCTTTATTTTTGTTTATACTGAAGCTAAAAATACACAAAATCATTTTGTACCATATTTTTTAACACATTTAAAGATGACACTAACTTTGCACTTCTTACAGAAAGTATTTAAAGAAAAGTAAAGTTGCTCAAGGAGGTTTTAGCTTTTAAAATTGTAGTCTGCAAAGCCAAAATAACATTTACACAAAGACATTTGGAATTTTTCCTTTTCATGATTAAGCCCAAGAGATACAGTTTTCATCTTGAGTTTGATGCAAACATTTTCTGTATGGCGATGTGTGATTGGGGCTGTCAACTAGGTGAAGAAAGTGAATTAAACACCACCTGTCTTCTTTACTATTCTTTGTCTTCTGTCAAATGTTAGTTCCAAACCACATTCATTGTTTTGAATAGGAAGAAGCTCTTCATTCTCAGTTTCAACCTCGTTTCTGAGAAATCTTGAAACATAATTCTGTGAAAGGTTTAAATATTGATACTTTCTTGAATACTACCACTGGTGTGCAGTCACATGTTACAAGAAACAAAAAGAAAATGTTTTCACTTGAGAAGTATGTGTTTGTTTATACTTAATTGTCCTTGAGAAACTCTTTTCCTTTACAGTTGAAATAAGAAAACACTTGGGTTTACTTTTATTATGGTAAAGGAACAGTTTGTACAGTTAAAAATTTGATAGCTAATAGTTTACTAAATTGGATTGCCTGTGGCATTAAGAAAGCCAGAGACTAATGTGTTAAATCCTTTGGGTTTAGAGATTTCCTGATGATCTCACACGACATTCATTTTAGTGTCATTGGTTCCAATGCTCCCCTGTCCAGGTATACTAAGTACAGGTATCACGGTGCCTATTGGACTACAGGCTACATTGCTTTGGTTGTTGAAACTGATCACTTAATATATGTTGTAAAAGGAAGTCCTGCAAGGTGTGACCATGAAATGATGAAGTTTACCTTAATATAACTAGACCCTACACAGGAAATACATGTGATTTCCAAATGACCTGAACAGTCGGCTAGTTGCTGCCACCCTCCCTCTAGAGCCATCCTCTACTTCTGCTTACCAGAGCTGCTCCTGAGTTCATTGAACACCCACCCCTCTGCGTTTCTACAAAGGCTGGGGCTTTACTGCCCCTTCTTCCTGCTAACAGCCTAGTTGTCAGAACCTCTGCAGCATGAAGTATCATTTCTAATGCATCAAATAAGGTTTGGGAAGCCAATCCTGGGTTTATTTATAACAAGCTATTGGAACTCAGGATGTGTGTCACTATTTAAACACAAATGTTTCAAGAGTTAAGTAATTATGGTTTTTCCCAAATCAGTGGAGGTTCTATACCTAAATATGGTGTTCTTTAATGTTTCCTCCTTGGGAGGCTATAGGTGCACATATTTCAATAAGGCTGCCACTCACTGTCCCAAGCATCTCTAAAACTAGATTTCAGGCTGCTAAGAGGAACAAGGATTCTTTGGGGGTGTTGGAATTTTTTTTAATATTTATTTTGAGAGAGAGAGAGAAAGAGGGAAAGAGAGAGGGAGAGAGAGAGAGAGAGAGAGAATACTAAGCAGGCTCCATGCTGTCAGCGCAGAGCCCACTGTGCGGCTCAATCCTATGTACTGGATTTTTTGGTTCTCTCTTAGTTCTAATTTTCTGTCTCTTACTACACCACCACCATCTAAGTTCCTCAAGCACTCTCCCCAAAAGTTCAAAGCCTCTTGTTTGTCTTGTCTTCCAAGGGTCAGTTTTAAGGGTTGTATAAGACCCGAGAACTGTCAAGAAGGTTCCTAAGTTGGAAGGCAGTTGGTGGCAGTGAGTATTTTGGGGAATGAGTACTTTGTGGGAAAAGGCCTTCAGTGTAAAGGTCATTTTCACCAAGTTGCAGCATATTTTGCCCTCTGACATAATCTATGAACACCTTTTCAGGGAATCTAACATTCCAGGAGCTGCACCTCAGCACGCGCACACACACATAGCAAGGCCATATCCTTGGTGGCACTTGAATGAGTGGGTGGCAGTGTGCCTTTTATTTTCGCCGAGGGTGGCCAACCATTTGCAGGTACAATTAAGCTGGGCTTGGCCATTTTATGGCTTTTCCCACAAAGCACTCATTCCCCCAAAATACTCATTGCCACCAACTGCCTTCCAACTTAGGAACCTTCTTGACAGTTCTCTGGTCTTATACAACCCTTAAAACTGACGTTGATGTCACCAATATGACAATTAGGGCAATTGCTGTTCAGCTTTAACGGCTGTCCTCAATCCCCATCATAACCAGGCCTCGAGGTACCTAGTGAAGTTGTAAGCCAAGTCATAAAGATGATAACCCTGAGAGGATCTGAAAAGAAATGTACTGCCCATGAAATACGACACTGGTTTCCTTTAGTAGTAGAGATTGGCTACTATAATTTCTACATATTCTCTCTTTTTTTAAATTAAAAAAAATTTTTTTAAATAGTTTATTCTCAAATTGGTTTCCATACAACACCCAGTGCTCTTCCCCACAAGTGCCCTCCTCAATCACCTCCACGTCTTTTCCCCGCTCCCCCTTCAACCCTCAGTTCGTTTTCAGTATTCAATAGTCTCTCAAGTTTTGCGTCCCTCTCTCTCCCCAACTCTCTTTCCCCCTTCCCCTCCCATGGCCCTCCATTAGGTTTTTCCTGTTTTCCTGTTAGACCTATGAGTGCAAACATATGGTTTCTGTCCTTCTCTGCCTGGCTTATTTCACTTAGCACGACATCCTCGAGGTCCATCCACTTTCCTACAAATGGCCAGATTTCATTCTTTCTCATGGCCATGTAATACTCCGTTGTCTACATATTGTCTCTTGAGAGCATAACTGAGAGAAGACTAGTTTGGAGCATGGCTGTATGGCTACCTCATTTTCTGACAAATCGACACAGTAACTGCCAGAACAATTATACCTAGGTTATCGTAAGTACATACATTTGTGAGAAAGGGATATCTTTTTCTTTTGATGAAGTGGGGCCATGTATTGGGTTTGGGCACCATTAATATGAATTAGGGATGTAGCCCAGGTTCTATTTATTATTGAAAGCAAATATGACAATTGCAAAAGTCAAATCTGTAAATTTAGAAACTTTCCTTCTGGAAAATAGCCTGCTCTTGATGTTAAGGCCATTTATGATAGTTCCACTTGGTGAAGCAGGAGAGAAGTTGGATTTGAGTAAATAATCATTTGAGATATGATCAAAGAATTACTTGCAGACAGTGTGTTGCCATATGGGTCTTGATGCACCTCGTTCTCTTGATCACTGTTCCTTGGATCTGAGCTTTATTCTTCAACACTTCCTCCTGTTCCCCCCTCCCCACCTCTTGTTCATGTGAACCTCTTGTTCATGTGGAATATTTTAACCATCCATCACTAATGCTAGGCCTGGAGATGAGAATCTGTTCAAATAACAGAAACTACACTGTCACAAGCTCTCTTGGAGGCATATAAGCATTGTTTGAAAAGGCTTCATTTTACTTACTTTTACCAGAAAGTACACACATGAATTTAGATGGATTTCTGTTACTGTTGAAATTTACAGGAACAGAACAACATCTAACCTTATTTTGCTGAGCTACGCACTGTTAATTTACTCTCTAGGACTGAAGCCCAAGGTTGTTTGGATCATATGTTAGAGTATAAGTTGGGAATAACTTTGTGCTAATGTTGGATTAAAAAACCACAACCCTCCCCCTCAAAAATCCACATTGGTCAGCAGATTATGTCTCAGTGGTTATTGGAGCAACATGATAACCATATGCATTATGGACTTCATTTTTTAACCTGCACCTTGGGAATCTGATGAGATACTTTTAAACTGTGGAAAATAATTTGTATGTATAAATGCTGCTTGCTTTGAAGACAGTAGAATTTGCATCATGTTTACAGTTCCATGAGTTCAGTAGCGTCATGTTATATATCTAACATAAGTTTACACATGCAATTTCACTGCCCCCAGTGAATATCCAAACTGCAACCTGAATCAGGTTATCTAGCTGTAACATTGTTTTTTCATGAAGATGCTCTTTTCAGATTTTCACACCTTAAAAGAGGTTATTTTTCTGATCAAATAACATTTTCAAACCCAGACGTTTACCTTAGAAATGCTTTCAATAGCAATGATGATTAAAACTATCCACAGTAGATAGGACGCTATAAATGTACCGGCTAATTATTTTTCTTGCCAACGTATGAGATGGAGTGACTACTGGTTAGAGTGCAGAAGTTTTTAGAAAACAAGACACATCCTAAATACTAATCTCAATACTATCAAATTTTAAAATGCTGTAAGTGAACTTAAATACACAAACACAAGAAAGGAATTCCCTAACTTATCAGATATGACACATACTATGTGGTAAATATTCATTGGCACACATTAGGCAACTAACACATCTTTAAGAAACCAAAAAAGCCAACAACCCCCACAATCAGGAGAAGTTGTAGTGTTTAAAAACATAAACCACGAGAAGGTTAGTTATACCTAGAAACCACAAGCTGACAATTCTTTGGAGTCTGTTCAGTCTCCCTTTGATGCTGTTCATTGAACTGGAATGGGCAGCGTGGAGCGCTGAAGGGCAACAGAGACAGGCGGTTAGATTGCCTTGTTTGATAGCTGGTGCGGACTGCTGAGCACCTCCCTCAGTCTCGTGGGGCAATGTTGTGAGATCCTGAGGAAGGTCAGGAATCTGAGCGGCAGGAAGAGTACCAAAGTGGCACTTGGAGCTTCAAGAAAGCAAGGGTAAGAAAAGCAAAGCCAAAGGGTTAAGCACCCGACTGCACCTCTGCTGATTAGGGGCAAACACCCCTTCAGTTGGTTGTGAAATGGACTTAGTGTGAATAGGTATAAAAAGGCAAATAATAGCAATAATGATAATCAAAATCACAAGAAGAGAAAATGGAAAATGTGGCTATAAAAGACAGTGAAAATTAATAGGAGTTTCACTCTCCTTTCTGGTGGGGCAGTGGGGGGCGGTTGGTGGCGGGGTGGGTAGGGGCAATGAGGGAATCATATGCTATGTCACCTCTGAGAGCAAGGAAATTACAAATTTTCTTTTGAGTTCCAGAATAGGTGATAGGGGTTTGACTTAGAGCCGAGTTGTAACTTGTTCTTCCTGTCCGTCACCCCATTTGTGCATGAGCAGGTCGCAAGCCTCTCCCCAAGTTTCAAATACATCCTCTGAGGAGTCTAAAAGTTTAGAATTTGAGGAGCAGATGCTGGATGCACAGTGGAGAGAGCTGGAACAGGTTAGAGGGCATTCACTGCTCTGAGCAGCGCCCCGGGCTTCCCCTAATTCTACCTCACTGAGGTTAATTTCACTTTGAGAACAGGCCTCTGCTTTCCCTTTCTCCATCTGAGAATATCTGATGTCCTGCCACATATAGTGCTGCTGAGCGATGCCATCCGAAATAGTGTACATTGGCTCTGAACTGGGTTCAGACATATGACCGTTAAACTTGGAGAATAGGAGACCGAGTTTCTTGAGAGAAGGACCCATGAAGGAGCGTTTGCCTGATGACTCGGCTTTTGACTTCCCTTGGGCACCACTGGCTCTTGGCATGGTTCTGATGAGAGGTGGCCCATGGCAGGCCTTTTTCTTGCAGCCTAAATTGAAAGAGACACTCTTGGATTTGGCCCGAGCCCCACCACTGCCATCATTGGTATCATCCCTCTGGGACAGTTCAGTGCTGCTCGCGGAAAAGCTTCTCCTTGAGTGTTTCCTATTTCCTAAGAGGTCTAGTACTTCGTATCGAAAGCTGGAGATGTCCTGCTTTAACTCCTGAGGCAAGAGAGGAGATACATTATGTTAAGAAGGTTGGTCTTTTGTTCAAAATAGGCTCACAGGGTGTCCTTTGGAACGTTCCAGGCTTTGCCTAATGGCAAGTCACAAAGTACACACGCTACCAGAAAAATCTGACATTATTCCAGTACAAGAAAAACATATTAATCATTCTGGAGGCCGGGGTGGCCATTGGCAAAATTGTGCAGTCAGTTAAGCTGATTTCTGATGGTCCCTATCGCAGCGTTAACTAGCAATTAAGGTATTTGCTTAGGGCACTAGCTCTCATAGGCGGATCTGCATACAGAAGGACTGCAGAAGAGGAAAAGGCTTTTAGGACCCCAAGGAATAAAACTAAGGAAGTGGAACATGTCAGGTTAGAGACTGTTGTTTGAGGACAGGGGTTCCCTGTCCACTCATGTCCCCAGGAAATGTCTTCTATCTGTAACTGGCTGCCTAGATGCTAGATTGTTCCTTTAATGTTTATTTTTGAGAGAGAGCATCCAAGTGGGAGGGACAGTGACGAGGAGGGGATAGAGGGTCCCAAGCAGGCCCCAGGCTCCGTGCTGTCAGTGAGGAGCCTGATGCAGGGCACAAACCCAAGAACCATGAGATCATGACTGGAGCTGAAGTCAGATGCTTAACCAACTGAGCGACGCAGATGCCCCTAATTTTTCATTTAAAAACCACCTTTTCAAAGCTTAAGTTGGAACATTTTGCTCTCCTGCTTAAAACTGTTTAGTAACTTGTCACTGACTTTGGGTAAAAGTAGAAATGCCATTCCAAGGACTGCAAGGTTTTTCAAGGCCTGGTACCTAGCCATCTCTCCCATTTCAGCTCTCCGTACTCTTTCCTCAGGCTGTCTACTATCCACCTGCATAGACATTCTCTCTTGCCTCTGGGCCTTTGCCTGTGCTTTTCTCTGTGTCCACAGCACCCTGTGTTGATCCTGTTAGAAGACCCAGTCATTTGTCACCTTCTCTTGTTACTGTGTGCCACTCCACAAGAGTAGGGGCTGGTTACATCTTGCTCATCACTGTACCCCAGCACCCAGTAGAGTGCTTGGCACATAGCAAGCCCTCACTAGATGACTTCCATCTGTGGCTTAGGATAACTGCCTTTTTATGTTCCTTAGAAAATGTACCTGTGTTCTAAGGTAGGGGTCCTCAATCACTTGCCATGGTGAGAGCCTCGGTTGTTTGGGGCTGTCCTGTGCATTGTGGGATGTTTAGTAGCAATCTCAGTCTCCACCCGCTATATGCCATTGGCACACATGTCTGGTGTGACAACCAAAATTGTCCCCAGACATTGTCCCTGATTGAGAATCACTGCTTTGAGCTCATGCCAGTATCAGGAGAGTTTTAATGTTTAGTGGTAGGGTTTATTAAATCTGAGATCTAAAGGGTGCCAGAGTGACTCAGTTGCTTGGTTAAGTGTTTCACTTTGGCTCAGGTCGTGATCTCATGGTTAATGGGTTTGAGCCCTGCGTCAGGCTCTGGGCTGACAGCTCAGAGGCTGGAGTCTGCTCCCCATTCTGTCTTTCTGTCTCTGTGCCTCCCCTGCTTGTGCTCTTTCTCTAAAATAAATAAACATTTTAAAAAATGAAAAAAAATCTTAGATTTAATAATGGATTGGTAGGTCTTCATCTTGTATCTTAAGAAGGCCTTTACATTTCCAGGCATCTTCCTTTTGCTATCTTGCCCCTCTTGATACATTCTTGCCACATCATTCTAATTCAATTTCCACACTGCGAGACACCCAGAATATTAAAAGAATAAGGCAAATGTCTTTCATCCATAAAGCTGATTGTGGTAAGAGACATGGTGAAATCTTTCAGTGTTCTGGGGGACAGACCACTCTGAGAGAAAATAAAAATTCTAGCTGGTTTTGCTGGATTATAGGAGGTTGAAATTATCACCATAAACCTCAAACATGGTAAAAATGAAAAGATGTTTAAGAAATGTGAAATGAGAAATTCAAGCACTTTGTGATTAAATCACCTTAAAATTTTCTTCTGTCAATCCCTCGTTCGTTTTGGAATTTCTTATCATAGCAGCCACGTATCTTTTGACTAAATTCCTGATAACTTCCTGGAAATTAACAACAACAATAACAACAAAAACACACATAAAGAGGCATTCAGTTTTCTTCTCAGGCTCTCAGTAAAGTAAGAAACACATGAGAGAAATAAAGTATGCTTAGACTGTCTTTGCAATAGAACATTCTCCCAGGATCCAGTCATTTTCCGCAAAAACCCAGTTAAGGCCATTGGCTAGACGAGTTACTGTGCGTCCAAATTTCGTGGTAGAGTGGACCCATAAGAGCAGATTCACCCAAAGGGAAAATTTTCCGCCCACACATAAAGCAAACACAGATCCACATTTATAGAATAATGAGAACAGAATAATCCTTGAATGGTCATCGTCAATACCCTTCCTCTTTCAAGCTGTATTAAACTTTAACCTCCTAGTAAGATAAGAGTTCTTCCTCTTATAAAATTGAGGAAGATATTCTTCGGTGTCACAAAGTCTACTGATTTCAATGTCCACTAATTACATAACCAGATATTTATTTATTTTGTTATTTAGTAGGCTCCACGCTCAACATGGGGCTCAAATTCACGATCCTGAGATTAAGAGTCATATGCTCTACTGACTGAGCCAGCCAGCCACCCAAGTCCAGATATTTTTCGTTAAGTCAATGTACACTTCTCCTTCACAAGGATAGCCTCTTTTCGCTTAGTCTCCTGGGGATGGCACACACCTGGCCACTCCGCTTTGTATCAGTAATGGTGATGCGATGCGGCAGGCACTGTGCCAGGCCACACATACACACAGGCACGCATGCACATGCACACTTAATCGTACATACATGTTCACCACTCAATTGTCAGAACAACACTGTGAGTTAAGTGTTCACCCCCATTTCACAGATGAGGAAACTGAGGCTCGCTGAGGTTAAGTAACTTGTGCAAGGTCACACAAGTGACCAAGAACTATTGTGCTTAGTCCCTGGGATGAGCTTTACCTGATAATGTTGATTCTGTATTAGGCTGTCAGCGTGGCGTTCCTGTAAGTGAAAATGGACAGAGAGCTCACATCAGTGGTCTCCCAGCAACCCATCCACTCGAATATATTTCTAAATATTAGGACTGTAGAATAACACAGGAGCTCCTGCCTGACAAGCCCCGGAGTATTGGGAGGTTAAAGTGATTTTATCATGTTTAATATAGGGACTGTCACTAAGGGCATGTGTGTGGGAAGATAGAAAACAGTTCTGTTTAAAAAGGAACATAATTTTTAAAAGCCTTACTGTGAAGCTTCTCAAGTTGTGCCTCCTCCGTCTTCCATCAGGGTCTCTTTTGGGGCAGAAGGTGTTGTTGAACCAGTTACCAAGGTAGAGAAATGACTTGGGACTGGGGATGATATTGAAAGGAGGTGGCAAGGTGCCGCCTTCATCGAAGTAACTCATCCAGAGTTTTGTCCTTGCAAACTTCCACTCAATATCGGCATGATCCTATGAAAGAGAGAATTCAAGAGTACGGGATGGGAAACTGCAGAATGCACACATGACACATTCTAAAAGTTTTGTTTGCTTCTATAGGGGATAGTCTGTCCGTAGGTATAAAAACTCAAATTACACACAGTCTAGGACCTGGTAATCGTACTTTTAGAGATTTATCTTATCCTTATACTTGCAAAAAGATGTATGCACTGGGTTGTTCCTTGTAGCACTGAAGCTTGTCTTAGCAAAACAGCCAGCAACAGCCTAAATATCCAACAATGGGGGACGGGGACCTGGGTGGCTCACTCGGTTGAGAGACTGACTCTTGGTTTCAGCTTAGGTCATGATCTCACAGTTCGTGAGCTCGTGTGCCACCGGGCTTCAAACTGACAATGCAGAGCCTGCTTGGGATTCTTCCTCCCTCTCTCCCTGCCCCTTCCCTGACCTCAGTCTCTCAAAAAAAACAAATAAACTTAAAAAAATTAAAACCCCCCAAAATACCATCTAGACTGAATCATACAGTAGATAACACTTTGAGACTGGCTTTGAGATTCATCTATGTTCCATTTTACTGCCGAGTGGTTTTCCATTATGCGGCTGTACCACGGTTTCTTCATTCACTTCTTGAAGAACATTCGGGTTGTTTCCAGTTTTAGCAATTATGAATAGAGCTGCTTTGAACATTCATGCACAGAGTTTTGTTGAACGTAAATTTAACCTCTCTAGCTTAACTAGCTAGGGTGGTATTGCCGAGTTATGTGGTAAGTGTACATTTAACTTTAGAATCAACTGCCAGACTGTCTTCCTGAGTGGCTGTGTGGCTTTTCATTCCCTTGCTCTGAGACTTCCTTAGCATTTGTCAAGTTTTTATTCTTTTTATTATGTTTTTAATTCCAGCTCATTAACATACAGTGTTATATTAGTTTCAGATATACAATATAGTGACTCAACTCTCCTATCTGTCACCTTGTGCTCATCATGACAAACCACATGGCAGGTTCTTAAAGTTGCTCCATTCTAACAGATGAGTAATTGGATCTCATTATGCTTTTAAGATGCACTTCCCAAACAGTGAATGATGTCAAATGTCTTTCCATATGCTTATTTAATACCTATATATCCTCTGTAGTGAAGCATCTGTGCAGACCCTTTGTCCATTTTTATTGCATTGTTTTCTTACAGGTGGATTTTGATAGTTTTTTTTTTTTAAATATATAGGCATACCTTGGATGTAGTTTTGGTTCCAGACCATTACAATAAAGCTAATATTTGCAATAAAGTGAGTCAAATGAATTTTTTGGTTTCGTAGTGTATATAAAAGTTATGTTTACACTATACTGTCATCTTAAAAATATTTTTTAATGTTTATTTATTTTTGAGAGAAAGACAGAACATGGGTGGGGGAGAGGCAGAGAGAGAGGGAGACAAAGACTCTGAAGCAGGCTCCAGGCTGTGAGCTGTCAGCACAGAGCCGGATGTAGGGCTCAAACCCACAAATCACAGGATCATGACCTGAACCGAAAGTGGACACTTAACTGACTGAGCCACCCAGGCACCCTTATAGTGTCATCTTTTAAGTGTGCAATAGCATTATGTTAAAAAAAAAACAAGGTGCATAGTTTAGTTAGGAAGTACTTAATTGTTAAAAAATGGAAACCATCGGGGCGCCTGGGTGGCCTAGTAGGTTGAGCTTCCGACTCTTGGTTTCAGCTCAGGTCTGATCTCACGGTACTAATCTCCGCCTTGTCATCATGGAGCCTGCCTGGATTTTTCTCTCTCACTCTGCCCCTTCCCCGCTTATGTGTTCTCTTTCTTTCTCTATCTGTCTCTCAAAAAAAAGAGATCACAGATCACTGTAACAAATATAATAACAATGAATATGTTTGAAATATTGCAAAAATTACCAAAATGTGAGACAGAGACAAGAAGTCAGCAAATGCTGTTGGAAAAGTGGAGGTGATGGACTTGCTTGATGCAAGGTTGCCATAAACCTTAAATTTGTAAAAAGCAGCATCGTTGAAGCACAATAAAACGAGGTATGCCTGTGTATACAAGTTCTTTGTCAGGAATGTGACTTACAAATGTTTTCTCGCAGTCTGCATCTTATCTTTTCATACACTTAACAGTGTTTTTCATAGAGCAAACTGTATTAATTTCAATGAAGTGATATTTATCACTGCTGGACTAACGATCTCAGTCCCTTTCTATGTATTGGCTAAAGACCTTCCTCAGCTCCTAGCTTCTCCTTAAGACAGCTCCTAACATGGCAGCCGGCTTCACTTGGGGATAGTGAATGAGAAAAGCCATGGTCTTCATGTAACCTAATCTCTGAAGTGACATCACTTTTATCGTATTCTATGTGTTAGAATTGAGTCCCTAGGTCTAGCCCACACTCCAGGAGAACAGGCTGTATAAGGGTTCAAATGCCAGGAAGTGGGGATCAGTGGGGGGCCATCCCAGAGGCTTCTTACCACAGTTTTACTTCCCAGAAATGGGGAAACTTAATATCTGTAATCTTGAGTAACAAATCCCTTTCTACGCCATGTGATTTGTTAATCTTTGCTTTCTATAAAACATAGGGGAACCTAATCAAATTGTCAAATGATAGATTATTAAAATATTATTTTACAAAAAATAATTATATGACCTTTTGGCATGTAACTCTCAGTTCAAGAAAACTGAGTGACAATGGCATAATAAAACTGACCATTCACATATACTTATTGATAAGAAAAGGTTTCTTAGCACTTACTTTCATAAAAATAGAAAACTCTAGTTGATGCTGAATTTTGTTCCTAGATATTCCTTAATATTCTATGGATATAATAACTAGTTGGATGAAACCCCTACTCACATATTTGAGAAATACATTTCCAATAAAAATGTATTTTTATGTCTTAAAGTTATTTACCAAAATTTGTATTATATTTGTGTTTCTTGAGCTGTTTTGGACTGCTAATCATTGAATCGTAACTAAATTCAAAAGAAATGTTTTAAGGATGCGTAGGTAGCTCAGTCAGTTAAGCGTCTTAACTCTTGGTTTCAGCTCAGGTCATGATCTCAAGGTTTGTGAGTTTGAGCACCACATTGGGGTCTGTGTTGGCATCACAGAGCCCACATGGGATTCTCTGTCTCCCTCTCTCTCTCTGCCCCTCCCCCGCTTGCTTTCTATCGCTCTCAGAAAAATAAACTTAAAAAAACTGAAATGTTTTAACATTTATTACATTCTGACTGCAGGAAATAAAAAATTAAAATTTAATTTGTATTTTTGTTATGAAGAAATATTGTAGGGTGATCAATAGTCATAAAATATTTAAAACAAAAATTTTATAACATTAGGATAAAATCCTGTGGGGATGTGAATGGAAAGAAGAATTCAAGGAATAGGGAATGATGTAAACTTTCCGCCCTTAAAGATTTTAGCCATTTAATGTATAAATACATGCTTAGGAGTATCAAATCTCTGTGGCATTCAGATTCCATTGGATACATTTAAATGAGTGACTAGATAGTTTTATTTTTAAATTAAATTAAATTAAATTAAATTAAATTAAATTAAATTTAATTTAATTTCAGTAGGATTCATGCCCAGTGCAGAGCCCAACTCAGGGCTCAAACTCACAACCCTGAGATCAAGCCCCTGAGATCAAAATCTGAGCTGAGATCAAGATTTGAACAGCTAACCAACCAACTGAGCCACCCAGGTGCCCTTGGATAGTTTTATTTTAAATATCAAAATTTACCATATTCCTGAAATTTGCACGCACACACACACACACGCACACACACACACACACACACAGAGTTATCGCTATAGTAACTATCACTGTCCTAGAATCCTTCGTTGAGAGACAATGATGCTGTAGGCAAGCTGGCATGCAGAGGAAGATGGGGGTAAGGGCAGCATGAAATCGTGAAGGGTAGCCTGCCATTGTGGAAAGAGCAGAGGTTTTGTAGTTCAGCAGACCAGGGTTTGAAATCCTGTTTTTCTATTTATTAGCTGTGTGACTTCAGACCGATCAATCCCAGTCTCTGACTAATGGTTTTCTCAAATGTTAAAGTCGAGGAAAGTACCTACCAACCTGAATTGCTGTAGAAATCAATGTAAAGGGGCGCCTGGTGGTTCAGTAGGTTAAGTGTCTGACTTTGGTTAGGTTGTGACCTCATGGTTCCTGAGTTTGAGCCCCACGTCGGGCTCTGTGCTGTCAGCTGCTTTGGATTCTGTCTGTCTCTCTCTTTCTCCCTCTCCCTTGCTCTCTCTCTCTCTCTCTCTCTCTCTCTCTCTCTCTCTCAAAACAAATAAACAACAAAAAGAAATCAATGTAACATGCCTAGGCCTGCTATGTAGTAAGACCTATATAATTGTTGGTTCCTTCCACTAATGTCTGAGCCAAAAACACCAGAAACGAACCTTGAATTTTCATTTTATCCTTTGATGGCCCCAAATAGCCAGTCTTTCATCGATGGCATGTTTCCATAGTTCTAGAAAATGAAGTAGCTATTCAATAAGTATTGCTTAAGATGAACTGAGTCACATTTTCAAACTTGCCTAGATATCCTGGTATCTGGAAATGCTGTTCTTTTTTAAACCTTGAGTGAAGTAAGCTTTTGTTTATGTGTGTTTTAAACACTAAGAAGTAAAGTCCTTCTGTAAAAAAAATAGTTGTCTAAAATTCTGAGGGACAAAAAACATTTGATCTCAACGAGTCATATGGTGGGTGAAGTTATAAACTATAGGCACCTTTTTGAGCTTGCAGGGCATGCTGATGTTGCTCTTTGCCCCTACTCCATTTAAGTGGAGGATATGATTTTGGCTAAGCATTTTGAAAGCAACTCAAGGACCCCAGTTGCTACCATTCCATTCCCCTAGTGCTCAGGTGAGGTCAGGTCGGGAATTACCATGTAACTTAGCAGAAAAGTTACTGCAAATTATTGTCTCAATAGTCCTTTTCCATTCATTTATCATGTATCAATTCATGACCCATCTAATCCCCATTCTTTGATTCTTACGTTGAGCAACTAACTACTATATCCCAGGTACTCTGGTAGGTGCTGGGTATAGAGCAAAGACTGTCCAGTACTGGTGGTAGGAATATGATACTGAATGTAATTAGTGTACAGAATTTACACCTGGATCCTGACACTCTGGAAATAATAGACCATGTGGCAGGATTAAACAGTGTGAGCTACAAAGTGATTAGTAAGTATACATTCATAATTCATTCATTCATTCATCAAATATATATAGATGCTAGGTGTTAAGATTGTAGCAGTGAACAGGGGCGCCTGGGTGGCTCAGTCGGTTAAGCCTCCGACTTCGGCTCAGGTCAGATCTCACGTTCGTGGGTTTGAGCCCCGCATCAGGCTCTGTGCTGACAGCTAGCTCAGAGCCTGGAGCCTGCTTCCGGTTCTGTGTCTCCTTCTCTCTCTGCCCCTCCCCCTCTCATGCTCTGTCTCTCTCTGTATCAAAAATAAATAAAAAACATTAAAAAAAGAATTAAGATTGTAGCAGTGAACAATATGGACAAAGAGATGATTTGATTTGGCATGTAGAAATCTGTTTTATTTTCAATCCTGGATCTAATGTGAATTGCAAGTTTACAGATTGGTTTTTGTAGTTGTATTTGTCTAAAGCATCCCTAAATGAATGATGACCTAAAGATTTTTATATATGTGCATGGGGCTAGTTTTTCACCTTATGTGGTGGATATATCACACATTGGCTTTTTCTTTGGCTATTTTCAGTGTTTGGTGGTGATGCATTCTCCTACTCTCTGCCCTATTCTTTCTACTCAACTGTTACTATTGAACATTCTCCAAGATTCGTCCCTGGTAGGGTTCTGTGTGTAAGCTATACCTACACAACCATAGGTGGTGGTCCTTCCTTTTCCATACTTTCTAAAATTTTCAGGATTTTTGTGCTACCACAATGTATTCTTAATGACACACAGATTTACATGTGTGTTCTAGTTCATGTGCGTGCCCTCCATTGCTTTTGCAATCATCAGGTCCTGTGGAGCAGGCCAGGGCTTCTATTTATTTTATCTCCTTTCACTGTCCCAGTGTAAGGTACTGAGACTGAAGGGCATACCTTCAAACGCTGTTGACTAGGTCCAATTCTGAGCACATGGCCACAGCTAGGGCAAATGTACATGTCTGTTCAATTTCACATTTTTCAAAAAAATCTAATCTCAAGGTTCTTTTCCTTGCAATCAAACTACAAGGCACATTTCTTCCCAGCTTTGACAAATTCTTATACACTCCCTTAGATCTCCTGCCAGCAACCATCTTGCCTTAACAAATTAGAAAGCTTTATAACATAATGCGAAGGGAGAGTGGCAGGCATCGACACAGAAGAGTGGAGCTAATAATAACCTTTAAGGAGAAAAGCTACTCTCAGGAATCTTGGGCCCAATGGCAGGCTTGTCAGAGGGTTATTTTGAGTTCGGGAATATTTGGGCATTTTTCACATTAACTCATAGCTGCTTACTTCATTTGGGCATAAGACCAGCTCTGATTCTCTATGATGGATAAGCAACACAAATTGCTGCAGCATACACACCCCAAACTTCCCTGGCATTTCAAGGGAAGTTTACCTCACTTGGAGTGCTTTCTCCTCCTGGTAAAATTCAGGGCATGCTTCTCAAATGTTGGTGTGCCTATGGGGCATTTGTTAAAAATGCACATTTCTGGACCTCACCCAATGTTATACAGTATACTGTGGTTTCGCTTTCTGGCTAAAAATGCAATTTTAAAAAAGATGTAAGCATTTAAAATATATCATAGTTTTTGCAAGTTCATCTTTGTTTTATTTAATTCATTTAAAAAATAGGGGTTCCTGGGTGGCTCAGTCAGTTGAGCATCCGACTTTGGCTCAGATCATGATCTCACGGTTCATGGGTTTGTGCTCCGTGTTGAGCTCTGCACACAGAGCCTGCTTGTGGTTCTCTGTCTTCCTCTTTCTCTCTGCACCTCTTCTCAAAAATAAATAAATAAACATTTAAAAATACATACAGGAATCTTCAGAATATGGAGGTAGTCCAAGTCTCTTGGAAGCCCTGAAGTAGAGATAGTCCCCTCAGTGACTATCACCATTCCTTCCCATGCCCTCACCTCCAGCTTATTACATATGTGTAGTGCTTTAGAGGAGAGTCAGCTTCCTGTCACTAAAGATAATGGTCCTCCTCTCTTTCGCAAAGTTGGTAGGTGGTTAGAATCTCCTGTTTAAATCATTCTGGGGTCTGCTGGGATTGACTTTGATATTGGTTTATCTACTTTAGGGCCCTGTAGGTCAAGTGCACAAACTCAGCTACAGAACACCAGGGCATAAATAAGAGCCCTTTGTCCAGTACCAACTCACTGTCCATCTTTTGTCCCCAACTTACCTCCCACCCTAGTAATGAGGCCCCCTGAATAGCCCAATTAGCTTTGTCAAACTGCAGGAGGGGGTGTTGCAAACAGGTCTTTCTCCCTACTGAACATATGTAGTTGTCTAAAGGCAGCCACTGGGTCTGTCCCTCCCCACCTCCACCCCTTCCTAGACATGAAACAACTGTGAATCCCTCTCCCCAATTATGTTGCTAAGTGGTTGGAATTACTGCTTTGACCATTCAGGGACTTGGTGTGTGTTACCTTTATACTGGTTACGCAGCTCCCAACCCTGTACCGACCTCAACGTTAGTGCACAAATTCAGGGGCTAAACGTCAGAACCCATGGTCTAGCGTGCTCATGTTCCCACCTCCTCTCACATTCCATTGCTGAGAACAACCACTATCTTGCCTTATTGTTTCAAGACTGGTCCCGGCTGTTTGCATATGGGGACCAGAAAGCAGGGAAGGCACGACAAAAGAGAATTTATTTGAGCTGGGCCTTGATAGACTGGCAGGATTCCTCTAGGCAGAGGTGGAGGGAAAGAAGTTTCCAGAAAGAGGCAACACTATGAAAAGTGAGGAAAGCTTGAGCGCAGCCATTGAAGTCAAATGAACTACTCAGGATTTGTTGCCATCAGTGGTTCTCAGTGAATATTAGACTTGGCTGGGGTTCTTGCCAAAATGCAGATTCCTGGGCCCCAATTCAGACCTACAAAAAAACCGATGCTGTGGGGATGGGAGACTTGAGAATCTACATTGTTTAACACACTTCCTTGGATGATGTCGACCACAGTTTTGGAAACACAAATTCTCAGATTCCACCTACTAGCTCAGATGTATTCAGCAGTCCAAAGTAGCAGACCAGCATCTCTGCCTCGTCCCTATCTATCCCTATCTTCCCATAGTCACCCATCCTTGTGTTGACAGGACAGTAGGAAGTACATATAGTTCGTACACCCCCAAAGATAATGTCATTAGGCCACCCAATGTTATGCACAAAGCTGGCTTATCAGGCTACTATGAAAGGAATACAGGGTGGAGAAGGAGAAACAGAGGCAGAATTAATAACTGATCGTCTCCCTAACCTTTCCTAATGTGTGCACAACACAGCCAAAGAGATGAAATGGTGGTGGGAAGGATATTTGGTGGTCACTTAGGCTTGGTACTCTCTGGTTTTTCTTTTGGGGGACAGGGTGGTGGAGGCTGATAGTGCTTATTTAACACTGAAGAATTTTTATTTTTTAATTATTTTTATTTTTATTAATTTTTTAAAGTTTATTTATTTATTTTGAGAGGGAGAATCTCAAACAAGCAGGTGCCTGTCAGCACAGAGCAAGACTTGGGGCTCAAAGTCACAAGCCATTAGATCATGACCTGAGCTGAAGTCAGACGCTTAACTGACTGAGACACCCAGGCACCCCTATTTAACACTGCAAATTTTCTTATTTTTCTTTTGGTTTTATTGAGATACAATTGGCATGGAGCACTATATAAGATCTTTTTTTTTTTTTTTTGATAAAGAGAGAGAGTTCACTGGGGTAGGGGGAAGAACAGAGAGAATTTCAAGCAGGCTCCACAGCCAAGCACCCTGCTGGTAGGGCTTGATCTCAGTTCCATGAGATCATGACCTGAGCCAAAATTAAGAGTCAGACACAATTGACTAAGCCATCCAGGTGACCCTAACACCATATAAGATTAAGGTGTACAACACAATGACTTGACTTATGGATACTTACCACCATACATTTAATTAGTATCACCATATAGATACAAAAAAAAAGAAAAAATGTTTTTTCCTTTGTGATAAGAACTTGTAGGATCTACTGTCTTAGCAATTTTCAGTATACACCATTCAGTAATGTTAACTATAGTCTTCATGTTGTAAGTTACATCTCCAGTATTTATTAAAAATTTTTTTTAATGTTTTATTTATTTTTGAGACAGAGAGAGACAGAGAATGAGCAGGGAGGGTCAGAGAGAGAGGGAGACACAGAATCGGAAGCAGGCTCCAGGCTCTGAGCTGTCTGTCAGCACAGAGCCCAACGGGGGCTCGAATCCACGAATGTGAGATCATGACCTGAGCCAAAGTTGGAGGCTTAACCGACTGAGCCACTCAGGCGCCCCCCCCCCCCCGAGTACTTATTTAATCTTATAACTGGAAGTTTGTGCTTTTTGACCACCTACTTCCAATTTCCCTCTCAGGACCACAAATCTGATCTCTTTTCCTATGAATCCTTTTTTTAGTTTAATTTTTATAATTCCACATAGAAGTGAGATCATATGATATTTGTCTTTCTCTTCCTGACTTATTTCACTTAACAGAATGCTCTCAAGGTCCCTGCATGTTGCCGAATGAGAATGTAGCAGGCTGCCTGTACTGAGGACAATAATAGATGGAGAGGGGCGCCTGGGTGGCTCAGTTGGTTAAGCGTCCGACTTTGGCTCAGGTCATGATCTCATGATTTGTGAGTTTGAGCCCTGCATCGGGCTCTGTGCTGATAGCACCAGCCTGCTTGGAATGATCTCTCCCTCTCTCTCTGCTCCTCCCACACTTGTGCTCTCTTTCAAGCACGTGTGCACTTTCTCTCTCTCTCAAAATAAATAAACTTACGAAATAAATAAAAGTGGCAGAAAAACAGACAATTACAAATTGATCTGGTGCATTAGGTCCCTGAGACTCCAGAGGGTCTGTTTCCTATCTTCTAAAAGGGTCCTTCCTGCAAGGTCTTCATAAGCATCGCTGGGTTTTATTTAGAGACCATTTAGTATATGGAACATAAGTGCACTCATAAAAACAATACAGATCACAAACAATGGAGTGTCCTTATGTTTCTCTGATTCACGGCAGGAAAAGTGGCCAACATATTGGTGAGAGCCCTAGATCACCAGAAATCCCTCTTTTTCCGTGGTCCACCTCTGACCCACTCTGCTGCCTTCAAAGAAACCATCTACTTTCTGAGGTTCAGAATGACATATGGGCGGTTTTATGCTATTTAAGTTCTTGTGAAATCAACCAGTGAGATTGCAGTCCCTTACTACCTCCTCTATTGTCATCTTGCCAGTTTTGATTAGTTTCCTCTTCTCTTCGTTTGTTTGTTTACCTATTTACTTATTTTAGAAGGAGAGTACAAGTGGGCGAAGGGCAGCGAGTCAGGGACAGAGGATGTGAAGCAGGGTCAGAGACTGATGCAGGGCTTGAACTCATGAACCGCGAGATCATGACCTGAGCCAAAGCCAGAAGCTCAACTGACTGAGCTACCCAGGTGCCCTGATTGTTTTCTTTCTTGTCTTCCTTGTCCTACCACAAGGTGGGGTGGGGGTGTGGGAAAAAGAAATGAAAGGAAGGCTCAAGGTGACTAGGTGCTGGAAGTTCAAAAATGTGGCTTTTTCCCATTAGACACCTAACACTATCCGTTGTTATGTGAGGAAGGTGGGGCCTCCGTGGAGTAGCACACAGCATAGGAAAGTTCTGATTGAGGAATAGCACCGTACAAGCCTCTGGGCATGTGTATCATATGGACATGTATACCACATACATATGTATATCATATGTGTATCATATGTATATCATAGTTGAGGCTTGGAAATAAACCATGTCACTTTCTCTAGGCCTCCAGTTTATCACTGCAAAAAATTATTCTTGTGCTATCTCAGGGAGTCCTCAAAGAAAATCAGCTCTACTGGGCTCTCAGGACCCACTGAGCTCATGTGATGGGAGAATTGTCCTCCCTACAGCCTCACAAGGGCTTCTGGCCCTCATGGAGAGGAACTACCTTAGTGCTTTCTGGAGCTACTGTCTTCTCTACATAAGTGCTTTCTGGCCAGTGTCAAACACAATGGGCCAGAAAATAAAATGCCCAGTGTTTCACCTTTTAGCTTGCCACTGGGAAAGGGACCTCAGACAACCAGAACTTCACATTTGTCTAGAGATGTATGCTTTTCCAAGCGCTTTCCCATTTCTCACTGGACTCTCACCCCCCACCCTGTGCGGTTGATAGTAAACTGCTTGTTATTTTGTATGTGGCCAGTGAAGTCTACAGAGAGAAATTACTTTTGGAGGTCCCACATCAGGTAAAGCAAATCTACAGTCTGTCTTCTGCCCCCTGCTTCCATTCAAATCTGGTTTGCTTATTCTTTTGGGGGATAATGCTTAGACAAGGATTCAGTGGGATGATGTCTAGAAACATCTTTTTTAAAAAGTATTTTTAAAATATTTATTTGAAGAAAGTGTGAGCAGGGGAGGGGCAGAGAGAGAGAGAGAGGGGGGGGGAGAGAGAGAATCCCAAGCCGGCTCTGTGCTTTTATTGCAGAACTTGATGCAGGGCTTGATTCCATGAACTGTGAGATCATAACCTGAGCCAAAGCCAAGAGTCGGACACTTAGCCAACTGAGCCACACAGGCGCCTCTGGAAACACCTTTAGCATCCTGCCACACCCCATCACCATCAGAAGCTTTGGGTAGCCTGACCTTATTGTGTCCTCATTCCCTGCTCCTCAGTCTCCTGCTGGCTCTTCTGAGTCATGGATATAGGCTCACCAATACCCAGTGAACAAATGCTGCTTAGGCCCTGTCTCGCACCCACAAATTAAGTTGCAACTCAAGGCTTTACCTCTCCAAGAGTCTTCGTAGAATGACTGAAGATGTAATGACCGGAGTAAAAGAGGAGGGGTTTGGGGAATTCTTTTTTCTGTTTCTGTTTTTCTTTCCTAGTCAGGAAATAGAGCTGGCTTATTCTTATCTGTTGGTTCTCAGCTCAAATATCACCTTCTCAAAGCAATGTGCCCTAGGGATGCCTGGATGGCTCAGTTGGTTGAGCGTCAGACTTTTCAGCTCAGGTCATGATCTCACAGTTTGTGAGTTCAAGCCCCCAGTCAGGGTCTGTGCTGAGAGCGTGGAGTTTGGAGCCTGCTTTGAATTCTGTCTCTCCTTCTCTCTCTCTCTGCCCCTCTCCTGCTTGTTCTCTTTCTCTCTCAAAAACAAAATAAAAATATTAAAAAATTTTTAAAAGAGATACCTTACAAGCACCTTGCTGTGTTCTCTCATACCAATCCTCACAAAACACTTTAATAGACTTGTCCCTATTTATTTACTGTTAGGCATCCCACTGGAAGGAAAGTCCATTGAGGTTAGGGATGTTAGTCTTATTCACTACTGCAGTCCTAGAGCCTTTGCTCAGAGTGGGTGAACAATAGATTTTTGTACAAGGAATTCAAAGGCAGATATATAAGTGAAGGTAACATCAGTAATATATATTTTTCAAATATATCATCTTTTTTGTTAAATTTTTGTTCATTTATTTTTGAGAGAGAGAATCTGAAGCAGGCTCCAGGCTCTGAGCTGTCAGCCCAGAGCCTGAGGCAGGGCTTGAACTCATGAACTACAAGATGGTGACCTGAGCTGAAATCAGACACCTAACCAACTGGGCTACCCAGGAACCCCTCAAGCATGTCTTATTTGGTCTTCAGCACAGCATACTGAGGTAGATTCTATTACTATTTCATTATAAATAAGGCTCACCAAAGTGAAGAAACACATCTAAGGACATACAGCTAGGAAGTGGTAGGCCACAATTCAGATCTGGGTTGGGTTGATGGTAGGACCCAAGCTCTTAACCACTACAGTGCCCTGTCTCTCTGGGGAGTATGCTGAGTGGGATTTCACAATAAGCAACAAGTTTGCTCCTGTGTTTCAGAAGGTTCCTGCAAAAGTATAGACACAGAGCCTGCAGATCAGGCTCTAAGAATGTGACAAACAGGTCCCACTATTCACTTGGATAAGCTTCTGTCTGCCCATGTTTCTTTTCCACTTTTTATTTATCAGCTTCTTCTGCTTCTGAAGAGGCCCTTGCAGGGCTCTTGCATTAAGCTGTGTAGATCCTACACTGCACAATTCTGTGAGCACCATTCACAGCAGATGTGGTGGTCCTTGAAGCTCATTGAACTGTTTTTGTCACCTTTTCTGGGGGTTTCCAGAAGTGTAAATTGAGCCTTTCTATCAGGGAGTCATGGATTGTTTGCCTACATGTATCTCTCATTTGGGGAGTAAGAGAACCTATATTCATCGTGGAGGACATAAGCAATTGGATGGTGGTGAGACATCTGGTTTGCTGAGCTCAGCCTGCAGTTTTCAGGAACAACCAGAACTAAGCCAGTCAGGGTTTCCATTCCCGAGCCTGGGCAGAAGAGAGAGCTGTGTCTTCTTGTGTAGTGGGCATGGGAAAATCTACTTGTCTGTCTCCATCTGCTTCCCTTGTCAGGAAGTTACTTTTAACTTTCCAGGCCACATTTCTATTTTCTGGATTGCTTCTTAACATCACTCTAGGAGTCTTGGACTTGGGTTCACCCTGACTGAATTGCTTGCATAGGGCAGCCTCTCAAGTCCTCGTTGAAAGAATGAATTATGGAATGCACAAACTCGCCGTGTATCCTTGATAAAATCTTAACCTTTTGAAGCCTGTTTCTTCATCTGTAACATGCAGATAATATAATCTTTGTGAGGATCAAGTAACACAATATGTGCAAATATGCTTTGGGAACTACAAAGCACTGTGTTACTATAATTATGAAATCCATCATGTAGGCAGATTTCTTTTCAGTTACATAATGCTCCTGCCCATTGCCATAGAAATTTATTCATCTCCAAACACCAAGCACTTGCAATGGATATAAATCCACATTATGCATTTTTAAAAACATGGTTGACAAACTATAGAGCAGGGATTTCCCCAAGCTTCTCTGTATCAATCAGTGAAAAAGTATGTACTGAGTACCTCCTATGTGTTCCACATATTACTAAGCACCAGGGAAATATAAAGAAAATCTAAATAAGAGCCTCTGTCTTCATAGAGCCTCAGTCCACAAAGGTAGAAAAGAGATATATATTGAAACAATTAGAAGAGCAGGCAAATGATTGCCTGCAGGCCTAATCTGACTTGCCACTTGATTTTGAAAGCCTGAGATCTAAGAATGGTGGTAGCATTTCTAAATGATTGAAAAAAAATCAAAAGCAGAATAATATTTTTTACACAAAAATTATATGAATTTCAATTTCAGCACCCATAAATAAAGTTTTATTGGCATACAGTCATGCCCATTTGTTTGTGTATTTCTATGGCTTCTTTTGTGTTAATATTTTTTAATTTTTAGAAAGAGAGAGCACAGGAACCAGATAGAAAGGAAGAGGGAGAGAGGGAATCTTAACCGGGCTCTATACTCAGCACAGAGCCCAATGTGGAGCTGCAGGTCTCAATCCCATTGACCCTGAGATCATGACCTGAGCCGAAATCAAGAATTGGATTCTTAACCGACTGGGCCACCAAGGCACTCCTCCTTTTGTGTTATAATAGCAGAATGGGATAGTTGTGACAAAGATCTTATGTTCTACAAAACCTAAAATATTCACTATTTTCCCCTTTATAGAAAAAAATTGGCCAAGTTCTGTACTAGAGGACAAGAAACTTAGCTTTCGTCAGGTTTGTCAGTTGCTCTTTTGTCACACTTTGAAATATTTTGTTATATGCATTAGCAATTTCTGAATTTGCTAATTTTTTCAATAGATATTAAGTGAGAGCCTACAAGGTGTCAGACACTGTATCCTGGTTAAGGATGGAGGGACTTTAGCATAAAGTATTTTGCATTAGTTAGTTTTCCTGTATGAAATGCATGAAATGAGGTAAGAGAAAAAAAACCTGTAGCAAAATCCTCTAGAAGATTTACTGGGTGCTAGAAACTTCTCCAGGAATCTTTAGGGCTAGGCCAATGAGAACTGTGGGGGAGTTATTTGGGAGGATTCTAATTCTAGTAGTTGAAACCATGTTTGATAATGATTGGTTTTCTAATGAAAGAGGAGATGTACAATACTTTCTTTAACTATGGGAACATTCCAGATATGCCACACTTATTAAGAGTAGCTTACAAAAATTTATAATATTTATTCATTTCTGAGAGACAAAGACAGAGTGCAATTGGCAGAGGGGCAGAGAGAGAGGGAGACACAGAATCTGAAGCAGGCTCCAGGCACTGAGCTGTCAGCAAAGAGCCCCATGTGGGGCTCAAACTCATGGTCCCCGAGATCATGACTTAAGCTGAAGTCAGATGCTCAACAGACTGAGCCACTCAGGCGCTCCTTAAGAGCAGTTTTGAGGGGTGCCTGGATGGCTCGGTCAGTTAAGCGTCAGACTCTTTTTTTTTTTTTTTACATTTTTAAAGATTACTTATTTATTTTGAGAGATGAAGAGGGAGCACACAAATGAAGGAGAGGTGGAGAGAGAGAAAATCCCAAGCAGGCTCTGCACTGTCAGATGCCGGACTTGATCCTACAAACTGTGAGATCATGACCTGAGTCAAAACCAAGAATTGGATCCTAACCAACTGAACCACACAGGTGCCCTCCAAGTGCCAGACTCTTCATTTCAGCTCAAGTCATGATCTCACAGTCATGAGATGGAGCCCCATGTCATGCTCTATGCTGAGCCTGCTTGAGATTCTCTCTCTCTTTCTACCTCTGCTCCCCCCTCTCAAAAAAAGGAGCAGCTTTGAGATGAATATATTTGTCATAAACCTTTTGTGATTAGATCACAAATTTATAGGCCTAAGTACTTGTATATACATTCAAATACCCAGTGGAAATTGGGAAAGAGAACAGAGGAAAAAGCAAAATCCTGTGACAAAAGAAAGGAGGTTAAGAAAGAAAAACAGGGGCACCTGGGTGGCTCAGTCGGTTAAGCGTCCGACTTTGGCTCTGGTCACGATCTCACAGTCCGTGGGTTTGAGCCCAACACTGGGCTCTGTGCTGTCAGCTACCTCAGAGCCTGGAGCCTGTCTTTGGATTTTGTGCCTCCCTCTCTCTCTGACCCTCCCCTGCTCACGCTGTCTCTCTCTCTCTCAAAAATAAATTTAAAAAAATTAAAAAAAAGAAAGAAAAACAATTACCTTTTCTCTTCATTTTTACTCTAGTTTTCTCTTTTAAACAAACACAGATTTGCTTTAACAGCTGATGTAATGTAAGTTTGCTGTTGGGCCTCAAGTCAAAGGCAGAGTAATGCAGTGGGTTGTTACTTCTGATGCTCCTTCTGGGAATTTTGTCTTCTGTGTTGTATCTAAAGACATGTCCTGGTCCATGCTGTCTCACATGGAGCCAGGCTACAACACAGGGCTCTGGTGACCACAGGAAGAGCAAGGCCTTATTAATATTAATAACTCAGAGCTCACATTTAGTTTCTAGACCTCAAGGTGCTCAGAAATTAAAAAACATTTGTATCCTTTAGCTTTCCAGTCAACTGATTCCTGGTGCCCAAAACACTAATAATGGGAATAGGAAGAAGCCAAGAGGAATCCCACTCCCCAACAAGGAACTTTGGGCCAAGGGCATTTGACTTGTCCACAAAGATTATTTGTAGCCTGTGAAGAGAACATTCAGAGACCAGTCCATAAGAAGGCCAGGTCTTACACAAGGAACAATTCCTCCTGAGCCTCGCCTCAAAAATCTTTTTAAATGCAATTGCGGTCATATTTATGGACCCGATTGTCCTCTGATAACTATTATTTGATAGAGCAGCTGAAGGCACCTTTGGCTTGAAGACTGTTGCACAGACCTGATCCTTTGCAAAGCTGTTATGATGGTGACATTTTCCTTCAATGCCTCTAATCTCTCGCTCTCTCTCTGTCCTTTCCCCAGTCTTTTCTGTTATATTTCCGTCATGGTCTCTCTCACTCGCTTGGCCCCCTATGAAAACCTGATCTCAGTAAAGGATCGGACTTCTTTACACTGAGTCACAAGTGACCTATTAACAGCTTAAAACATATTTGCATGATAATTAGGAACAGGTCTTAAAATGAGAGATTTCTAGGTGCCCCTGGGAGGATGTTTGTGAATCCTCTGAGGTTTTCTGTGAAATTTTACCATGTCTGTGCATTTTTCTTGTCCATGTTCGACAGATTTTCAAAGCAATCCATGGCCCCAAAATAGGTTAAGGGCAGTCTCAAGGTAAAGAAATGAAATACAAATAGTGAAATTTGAAACCATGGGTCAATGACTGTAGACCTCCTGAGAACAGGGACTGCATCTGTCTTCTTTACCTGTCACCCTATTGTATCCCCAGTGACAAGAATGTGGTGTAGTCCATTGTAGTATTTCAATAAATATTTGTTAAATTTACTCATTTCATACAAGAGATATTTATTGTTGGGGCTCTAGGTGGCTCAGTTGGTTAAGCATCCGACTTCAGCTCAGGTCATGATCTTGCAGTTGATTGGTTCGTGCCCCACATCAGGCTCTGTGCTGACAGCTTAGAGTCTGGAGTCTGCTTTGGATTCTGTGTCTACCTCTCTCTCTGTCCCTCTTCTGCTCATTCATTCTCTCTCTCTCTCTCTCTCTCTCTCTCTCTCTCTCTCTCTCTCTCTCAAAATAAACATGATTTTTTTTAAAAAAAAAGATATTTATTGTTAAGTGAATGGGTGAAAGAGTAGGGGACATCAACTGGCAGATGGACAGAGGTATTCGTTGGGTGTGAAGCCCTTCTTGTCACTTGCATCCTTGGTTTTGTTTCCATTTGAGACACCTGAGATGGAGTCTCCATGATGGTTAACGATGTTCCTGATAAATATCCAGGACAGGAGCATCTGGGATGCAGGCATCTGCCCTGTTTGGTTGCCTTTTAGCACAGGGGAATGAAACCCACTTCCCTGCACTGTCTTCTTCCTATTCCCCCTGGCATCCTTGTCAGTGACGGGAATCATCGCCAGGTAGCAGCAGGCATCAAAGGCGGCCGGGTGCTGTTGGAAGCAGAGCTGCTGCTCAGCAGAGACCTGCCAAGGTATACCCTCAGCATTTTAAGGTGAGGAGCTCTCGTCCTCAGCAGGGGCGGGCTCCCAGACAGCTTGTGGCGCAAACTGTAAGTGGGCGTTGAAGCACAATGACCGAGGAATCCATTTCCGGGTTAGACCACCAGGGGGCGGAGATGTAGAGGTCTGAAAAGTCGGCCACTGGTGGCCCCTGCGAGAGTGGAGAGAAGGCTCCTCTCTCCTCCCCTGAAGCTGGAGGGTGGATAGTCCTCTTGTTTGTGTGGATATACTTTTCAAGGGAGGCTTTCAGCAGGTAAGAGCTGGCTGGGAAGGAGCAACTCTGAAAGGTCCCAAGGCTGGATATGTAAGTTGAATGAGGAATTCTTGTCGTGCAAATGAGCTTGATAGAGCCGAACTCTTTTAACCTTTTGTGGGTGTGTTACCTCAGGTGGGTTGTGTGATTGTTCAGTGAGGAGACTGGGAGTATTAAAGACAGAGCTAAGAAGAAACTGGAAGTTTGAAGTGCTCACAGGCAAACTAAAGGAGAAGAAGAGGAAGGAAAAGAAAGCTACTGTGTGTGTGTGTGCGCGCGTGTCTGCGCCCGCCCGTGTGTGTGTGTGTGTGTGTGTGTGTGTGTGTGTGTGTGTGTGTTGGGGATGGGGACAAGGAATCTCAGCTCAAGGAAATGGAGGGCACTTAGTCTCTAGAACTAAGGGAAAGACTCCTCAGAGGATATCTCTCTGGTTAGAACTCGGCAGATGGAGTCCGTGAACCACGTGGAAGGATAAAGCCAAAGGAGACGGACGGATGGACAGACGGACGTTGGAGGTGGGGTGGGGTGGGGAGGGCATGTGTGAGGGTCTGGGAGATTGGAATGCAGGGAGGAAAGAGGTAGTTACAGTATTGTGATTATTTGGGTTAGATAGACCTGCCAGTGCCCTTATTAAGAGTGTGCCCTTGGGTAAGTCACTTTGATCTCTGTACCTCAGTTTCCTCACTTATAAAATGGAATTAATAATAGTACCTGCCTCATAAGGTTGTAAAAATTTAATGAGGAGATAATTTTGAAAAGTGCTTCGTATAGTGTCTGGCATATAGTAAGTGCTCAATAAATGGTAGTTATTATTTTTTTAATGTTTATTTTTGAGAGAGAGAGTGCAAGCAGGAGAGGGGCAGAGAGGGGGACAGAGGATCCAGAGCGGCTCCATGCTGGCAGCAGAGAGCCCTATGAGGGCCTCAAACTCAGAAACCACAAGATCATGACCTGAGCCAGTGTTGGACGCTTAACCAAGTGCTCCAGTCGTTATTTTTGATGGTAGTTATAATGGTAATAGATTGGAAACAGTTGGGTGCATATACAATTTAACAAAGGTTGTTTATATGCTAGGTAGTCATTGCATTCTTATTACTGACTTCTCTAAGTCTTAGGGGACTGAGAAAGAGCCAGCTCAGACCCAGAGGTGGAGCCAAAGGGCTTGTCAAAGGTAAGGTCCAGGTAAGGTAAGGCAGTTAGCCCAGGATGCTGGGCGAAGCCAGGTAGACAGCAGTATGAAGGTTCAGAATGGGGATGTGAGAAGCCAGAAGAGCAGACCTCACCTTTTAAAGTTATTTTTCTTTATTTTTTTAAATTTTTAAAATGTTTTATTTATTTTTGATACAGAGAGAGACAGAGCATGAGAGGGGGAAGGGCAGAGAGAGAAGGAGATACAGAACAGGAAGCAGGCTCCAGGCTCTGAGCTAGCTGTCAGCACAGAGCCTGACACGGGGCTCGAACCCATGAATGTGAGATCTGACCTGAGCAGAAGTTGGAGGCTTAACCGACTGAGGCACCCAGGCGCCCCTAAAATTATTTTTCTAAAGGCAGGCTCTAAACTTTTTCATCTAGCTCCTCTATGATTCCTCTATATGCTTCTTTTCATTGCTGGGGTATCTTCTTTATTGGCACAGGGAGGACATAATTTTCACTTGAAGATATTTTCATAGAAATCAAAGAATAGGAGGCAGAAAAGAACAAGGACAGCTTCTACACTGTTATTACCTTCAATAAACACCAGGCCAATCCTTGCTGGTGTACAAACTATTTCTCTTCCAGAAATGAGATCTGAAAGCTATCCCCACTTTTCTGTCTTTTCAAATTTGACCTTCAAGTTTCAGCCCAAATTTTCCTTCTTAAGTCAACCTCAGAACCACCTAATCAGACAGGTACTGATAGATTGGAGTACAGCCAAGGAAACGGAAATCCTGCTAGGTCTTTGAAACAGAAAATTTAATGCGGGGATTAGTATGTTGATAATGGAAGAGATGAGAAGCCGAACCAGAGGACAGTGAAGCAACTCAGACATTACCAACGACAGGAAGCCCCTCTTATCCCTAGACTTGGAGGGACAACTGGAAGAGGTAGTGAGTGGTGTTACCAGAGTCCAAGGACTGGGACTATCTGGTGGGAACTAAAGCCAAGATGTGGATGCCTTGCAGAAGCTGGGGCCAACGAGGGAGGGGATGCCTGGTGGTAGTTGAAGGTGAGCCTGATAGGAAATAAAGCTGCTGCTGCAGGTACCCCAAAAGTGAAATATCCTAGCTAGTCCCTTCTTCTTACCTTTGGGTTGGTCAAACCTACCCAGAAGCCAAGGGGCAATGGACTGTGGAGAATGTAGTTCCCTTAATACAGAGCAGAGCAGGAAATGGACAAAGAATGGATCTCAGAGTCAGAGGCAGATAAAAAGCCTAATTATCATCCTTATTTTAGAGAGCGGTCGTCTGAGGCAGAAAGAGGTTAGATATCCCCAAACCACACTAAATGGCAGTCCATGTTTAAAATCCAGGCAGTCTGACTAGTCCTGTGCCCATGCTCTCTGTAATCACAGCTATTTTTAAAAAATGTTTTTTTTAACGTTTATTCATTTTTGAGAGATGGAGAGAGACAGGACATGAGCGGGAGAGGTGCAGAGAGAGAGGGAGACCCAACATCTGAAGGAGGCACCAGGCTCTGAGCTGTCAGCACAGAGCCCTGTGGCAGAGCTCAAACCCACAGACCATGAGATCATGATCTGAGCCAAAGTTGGATGCTTAACCGACTGAGCTACCCAGATGCCCCTGTAATCACTGCTATTATATACTCATGGTAATAATGCTATTGTTATTTTACTCATGTCAGGCTTCTCCCTCTGAAGTAGACTTTAAGCTCCCTAAAGGCATCAACATTTTTACCTTTATATAATTTATAGCACCAAGCCCAGAATATGTAGGTTGTTCATTTACATGGGATTATTAGCAGGTTTTCATAGTTCCCGCATTACCCAAAGTGGGGGCACTATTAAAATGCCCTCTGTGGTTCTAAATGTTTGTTTTCTTGTTAGTGAGATGTAGCAATCCCAGATCAGATTCCAGAGAATGGTTTGGCAATAGAGAAAAAGAGCAAAAGCTGCAATGAGAAAAATCAGTATCTATATTGCCTGAGGGTATCCCAAAGGAAAGAGACAGTTATTAAAATTTGAAATGGCTCTGCTCCAATGCCATAAAGTTTCTACAGATTGAATTGTGCATCTCTTTCACCAGGAAAGAGGCTGCCCTATCCCTTACACTTACTATAGTTTCTGTAGTTTTGGATTGTTTTATGGGACTGAAAGCTGGCAGGGTTTATGGTTTGTTCTATATTCTTATGAAGCAGTTCTTGAGAGCTAAGAGAGGGATACAGCTATTTTAGATGAAGTGTCTGTGATTCCTATCCTCATGAAATCTTTAGTCACTGGAACTGGTAGGACAGGGAGATTGGTGGTTCAGAGTTGTGCTTCCTGGCCTTAAAGTCTATGTGATAGGGTAGCAGTTCTGTTTATGAATGTTGGGATAAGGCTACCTCGGTTCAAATCCACGCTCCACCACTCTTTAGCATATGATGTTATCAGAATCCTGGGGATAACATAGTATTATAATATAGTGCATTATCCTCATTTTTCTCCTACCTTCTCTGGCTGTTCTTTCTCAATCTCCTTTCCCACCTCTACACAGTGGAGTGCCTCACTCTTGGACCTCTTCTCTTTTGTATCAACACCCACTCCCTTAGTGACCTCACTGAGTCCCATGGCTTTAAACACTATGCACATGCTACTGACTTCCACATCTTTATCTCCAGCCTGGATCTCTCTGCTAGACCTGTAGACCATGGGCTACCAGACATCTCCACTCAAATGTCCAACAGGCATTTCCAAGTCCACATATCTAAAACTGAATTCTGGATCTCTGCCTTGTTCTTATGCCTACTCCTATACTACTCTTCCCCATCTCAGTAAGGGAAAATTCCACTCTTCCAAGTACTCAAGCCCCAAATCTTGATGTCATCCTGGATTCCTCCCTTTTGCTCATACCCCATATCTGACCCATCAGAATTGGATCTAGTTTTGAAATATACCTAGACTCTGATCACTTCTCATCGTGTCCATCATGGCCACCCTATTCAATACCACCATCAGCTTTTGTTTTGGTTAATGCAATGATCTAACAATTGGTCTTTCTGTCTTTGCTGCTGCCCCACTTCTGTCTTTTTTTTTTAACTTTTATTTATTTTGAGAGAGAGACAGAGCATGAGCAGGGGAGGAGCAGAAAGAGAGGGAGACACAGAATCTGAAGGAGGCTCCAGGCTCTAAACTGTCACAACAGCCTGACGTAGGGCTCGAACCCATGAGCGAGATCATGACCTGCGCTGAAGACAGATGCTCAACCGACTGAGCCACCCAGATGCCCCACTTCTGTCTTTTCTTAATCAGCATATTCTTTTTTTTAATAAAAATTATTTATTTGTTTTGAGAGAGAGAGCGAGAGAGAGAGAGAGAGCGAGCGAGCAAGAGAGCGAGTGCAGAGGAGGGACAGAGTAGAAGCCAAAGTCTTTACAGAGGTCTCTCAGGTGCTAAGCGACCTGTTGTTTACCCTCTCTGACGTCATCTCCTACTTCTCTGTGATTTGTATTCTCCACTCCCGTCACAGAGGCCTTCCAGGGGCTGAAATCCGAGTGTTAGTGTGGCTGAGCTCTTATCTAGAGGCTCTCGAGAAGAATCTGCTTCCAAGTTCATTTTATGTTGTTGGAATTCATTTCTTTGTGATTGTAGGACTGAGGTCCCCACCTCTTCGCAGGCTGTCAGCTGGGGGTACTCTCATTTCCTAGAGGCCACCTGCATTTCTTACCACATTTTCTTCCATCATCAAGCCAGCAATGGCACATCAAATCCTCCCTATGCTCAAATATCTGACATCTTCTTTTGCTACCAGCTGGTGAAAACTCTGCTTTTAAAGGACTTACATGATTAGATTAGGTCCATCTGGATAATCTCCCTGATTAGTAACCTTAATTACATCCATAAAATCTTCTTTGCCACGTAGTGCAACATAATCACACATGTGCTATCTCATCATATTCACTTTCCTGATGATTAGGGCTGGAAATCTTAGGGGAGCATTTTAGGATTCTGCCTGCCATGATAATATTCATACTGTTTAAGAAACTGACCAATCAGAATGTATGCCAGCACTCATACTGGAACAGAGGCATGGAAAATACCTGCTGTTCACACGTTAGCTTTTACTTGCTGGATTGTGAGGTGATCTGTGGGAATCCCAGAGGGAATAGCTGGAGTGGCAGCTATTTACCAACTGGTATGGAAATATTTCAATGTATAGACAACTAGGTGCTGTATCAGTGCATAGCAGTTGGTCATCTGCCTGGTTAGCAGGTTACAGATCATGGCGTAGTGTACAAATTGTTGTCATCTTCTCTGTGCTTTGAAAGTCTGAGGTTGGTCCTGGATGACTGTGGGTGGACAGGAAGAACATCTGCCCCCGTAGGTACTTCCGGGTGTGCAGTGGCCCCTCCTAGAGCCATGCTTACTGTCTTTACAGTGCTGGAACTGTTTTTGATGAATGTATTTATGGGCATAGCTGTGTTAGGCAGTTGGGGAGTTCATTCATTATCTGGGCCTCCAGATGCTGCCTCCCCAAGGGAGACAATCAAGTCTATGCATTTGGGCTCTCCCCAAGCCTTGCAGCAGATGTGGCTCCGTGAGGCAAGTCCTATTTACTTACTCTTAGCCTTGGAGTGAGCACTCCAGAGTAGTCAGTGAAACCCAGGGTTCTTATTAACTTGCTAAATGAGGCTATACCACAACAGATCATTATAAGACTCATGTTTTATGAGGACGAGTCTCAGTCAAAAGAGATGCCCCTTGTAGGTGAGTTGGAGGTAGAAATAGGGCCTGAGGTGGATGAATTTTGTGGGACTGATCTGTCCCTCCCACCTAATATTTTCATAAGGGTCAGTTTGATTAAAATGGTATCAAGGGCAGCTTCACTTGATGTAACTTGGAACATACACATGAGGAATGGCATGTTGAAAGAAGTGTCACAAGGAGAAATAAGCAACTTGAGGGAGATAAAAAGATAAAGGGAGAAGAGTAAATCACTGTTCATCATAAACAACAATAATGTGAAACATGGCCAGCTTTACCTGATGATGCTGGCTGGGACCACAGAGCACAGACCTGGAGTGATCCTGGCTTCCTTATATCTTGAAGTTGACTATTACTGTAGTGGAGCTTCCTCTGGCATAGAAATAGGAATTTCTAAAGAGCCATATATCTCTTCTCCCAGCGCTCTGCATCCTACACAGAGCATTGAGAAAGAGCTCGACCCTTCAAGGTATTGCTATTACCCGACGTTCCTGAGGCCTGTCCTAGAATGTACACTAAACAGGTTCCCAGTAAAATTTGCCAACAACTGAGTCTCTACTTAGACTGAGTCAGCCTGTTGAAACTTTTGAAGTAGGAGAGACTTATCTTCAGTGGCTTCCCTTACTGTAACATTTTCTCTATATCAGGGCCCTTCTAAAAACTGCGTTCACTACTGAAGTGGAGATTTTGCAAGTGGACTCAGATCTACTTGCTGGTCTTTACCATTCAACGAGATCCACATATTTTTGGCAATCAGGTTGCCCAATGTCAGGATTTCACCGGATCCGGGCCCAAATGATAAAGACACGTTACTGGAGGATCCCAAAGTAGCAGGTAGGATTCAGAATGGTTGACCATGACTTCATACGTATGAAATGATATAGATTCTATTCGGGTCATCTTCCAGCAAACCTTCCTCCCTCTGCTCCCAGCTCTCTCCAAGCTAAGATATTTTCTTCAGGTACAACAGTAGGTGGCGTTAAAACACAACTTGCTACCAGCAGGTGGTGGCAAGAAAGCCAGAGTTGATTATTTCCACTCTTCCTAGCAAAATGTCACTGAGCTCAGTGGGAGATACCACAGCCCTGCATTAGGTGACAAGAAAATTTCTTCCTTTTCCATTGCCATTAGGAGCAATCAGTTAAAAGACACCCAGGGAGAAAATGACAAATGCTTCAGCATGAATATTGTCATCTGTGGCAGGGGTAAGGGGATGCCAGGCATAGGGGCAGAAAAATACTCTCCCTGAGATTTTATGCCTGTCCCCCTTATACAGACAAATTTGGATTGAGTATAGACATTCCAGAGTTCTTGATCTGGTTGGGTTTGAACCATGGAGAGAGAAAAATATAAAATTGAAGTATATTTCATTTCAAAAGCAGCAGATGGGCAGAATTTCAGAACTAAAAGGGACCTTGCAAGCTTAGCCTGTTCATCTAGACATGCAGACTCACAGGGTGTCAGAGCTGGCAGGGATATTAAAGACCACTGTATCAGATATACATATGGCCAACGGGTGCATGAAAGGTCCTCCTCATCACTAATGATCAGGGAAATGTAAGTCAAAATCACAAGGAACTATCACATCACACCTGTTAGAATGGCTATTATTAAAAAGATAAGACGTAACAAGTGTGGTGCAAATGTGAGGAAAAGGGAATCCTGGTGAACTGTTTGTGCAGCCACGATGGAAAACAGTATGGAGGGCTCTGAAAACAGTTAAAAATAGAAGTACCATATGCTCCCACAATCCCACTTCTGGCTATATATCCAAAGAAGATGCAACCAGTATCTCAAAGACATGTCTGCACTCTCATGTTCACGTTGGCATTCTTCACAATAGACAAGACATGGAAACAACCTGTCTGTGCACTGACAGACAAATGGTTAAAAAAATATAGTGTGTGTATATATATACATATATATAATTATAAATATAATATATGTAAAATGATATTATTATTCAGCTGTGAGAAAAAAGGAATGGATGGATGGATGAAACTGGAGGGTGTTATGTTAATAAGTCAGACAGAAAAAGACCAATATTGTCTGATCTCAGTTATATGTGGAATCTAAAAGAAGTCAAACCATAGAGACAGAGAGTAGAATTGTGGTTGCCAGGGGTTGAGGGTCAGGTGAAATGGGGAATGTTGGTCAAAGGATACAAATTTATAGTTAGAAGTTGAATAAGTTCTGGGGAGGTAATGTACAGCATGGCGGCTATAGTTTACAACATTATATACATGAAAGTTGCTAAGAAAGTTTCTATCTTAAAGGTTCTCACCAAAAAGGTAATTTATGTGAGGTGATGGATGTGTTAATTAACCGTATTATGATAAACATTTTGCAATATGTATGTGTATCAAATCATCGCGTTGTACACCTTAAACTTACACAATAGTATATGCCAACTATATCTCAATAAAGGCCATCCATTTCAACCCTTTCACATTTTGGATGAAGAAACTGAGGCCCAAAAAGGGAAAGTAACTTACATAATGTCATAGTTATAAACAACAGGACTAGTACTCTAGTCCCTAGTCTTCTAACTTTTAATATATTTTTTCAGTATACACCCCCACCTAAGCACCTAAGATCTAAGCCATTTTAGTGGATACATTTATGTTCTTGTTTTTTATATTATTCAGTGAAAGAAATTCTACAAACCCACATAGGGGATTATATCTCATTGTTATTTATGGTTAGGAAAATTTTCCAAATAGGTAACTAAAAAGCCTCCTGCTGCAATATAAACTCATTCTTCTTTGGTCTGTCCTTAACCAAAATGGATCATAATGGTCACTATTTCCAGTAATATTTATGAAATATGGACAATATGTGTGTATCCATGTGTGTAAAATGTGTATATATGTACATATATTTATATGTACACTTATATTTATATAACCAATAATTTAAGCTTCTTTTCTGTAGGCTAAAAGATTCCTCAGTAGCAGACCAAATCTGAGAAATAGCATGTGTGAAGAAAGACAAGAATCAGGTCTTTCCATTTGTCTTCTGTGCTATAGCAAAAACTTTCAGCAACAGATAGACCCATGGGGGTGAACTAGCACCTTAATAAGAACTAAACATCCAAATCCACTGATGCCCAACCAAACAGGGTGTCAGATAGCCAGAACTCCTCTGCTAATACTGTATTTCTAAACATGATAGGCAGATTATAAGAAAATAAGCTAAGGTTAGATATTTTCTATGACATAAAAAATCAGGGCAGGGCCTGAACTGATCTTGTATCCTATACCTTCACCATTTCTAGTTTAGAGTAATATTTCTGATCCAAATGGTAACATGATGGTCAAAAAGGATTCAGTGATTGACTCTACTTAAGCATGTCTTACTATGGAGAGCAATTATTCATATATTCTTGATAAAAAAATAGTCATTCTTTGAGAATGCTGTTTTTGGCAATGAAATGCTCAGTTTTGTGAAGGATGTTTTCACAGTGAAGAGGGAGATAGGACCCTCCTGCCTAGAGAACCAATTAGCTTAATCAACCTTAAAAATTAGTGGGATGACAAGTTATAGTCAAAGTGTGCCCATATCTCCTGAGCTCTCCTTTGTAAGGCAAGAAAATGGATTCAGAATTTTAAACATTTTTACCAGGCTACCAAAATCATATTAACAGAACATCCCCTTCTAAGTTACTGAGATTCAATGGACTAAGGGTCCAAACTGAGTTGCTTCAGAAAGAAATAATGTACTCTAACAACTGAGAAGGCTAATGTAAAATACTTGATGCAGACAGACCGCTTCATTGAGCTTCCAGTGGGCTCCATGCCAACGCGATCACTCTTGAAAATCAAGCAATCACCCTTGTAAAGCAAGCTACTCACGGCAATAAGCTGGTAGGAATTGTTCATCATGGCAATCAGCATGTTCAGCAGTACTACCAGGGAGATGACGTTATATGTCCCAAACATGGTAGCTCCCACAAACTCTGTGAACTCGTGTCTCGCTTGCACGTTGGTGACATAGAGATTTAGAAGGCCGAATACAGACCAGAAGAGCGACTGAAGAGTTTCAAACAGCCTAAAAGAGGTCAAAGAGCACGTTACTTAATTCTATAGAAAGAGCAAGAAAAAGAGACAGAAAATGTAATCTGCTTAATAAGGGACTTGCCAGATTTATGTCCCAACAGGTAGACTGATGATCTCACATATGTTGGTCTCTTTCCCCACACAAACCAATCAGGTGGGTTTGTTTGTTACCACTTCTATGTCTTATGCTTTCCTCTTACAACCTGGAATACCATCTCTCTTTTTTCAGTCTATGCTGAGTCTATACTTTTCTAAGATTTACTTCAAAGGCTGCTTCCTTCGCCAAACTTTCTCTTTCATGTTGAGACCACATGATTTATCACCCAATTAAACAAAGACCCTTGATGAGTAGATGAGAATGTGGTACTTGGGTTAAATTGTTATAGGTTAAAAATTCAGCTCTGTCATTTGCTAGCTGAGTGAATGTGAACAAATTACCATTTCTCATACTTCTATTGTGGTTCTCACAGGGTCTCCCATGGTGCTAAGCTCAGTGATGGAGCTCAAGGATCTCTGAATTAACACTTTGTATAGATTGTTTAAAATTATTCTTTTTTTTCTTTTTTTTAAAATAATAGTTTATTGTCAAATAACACCCAGTGCTTCTCCCCACAAGTGCCCCCCAACATGACCATCACCCCCTCTCTCCCTCCCCCTCCCCCTTCAGTCCATGGTTCGTTTTCAGTATTCAGTAGTCTCCCTTGATCTGTGTCCCTCATTCTTCCCCGCTCTCTTTCCCCTTCCTCTCCCCATGGTCCCCTGCCAGGTCTCTCCTGTTAGACGTATGAATGCAAACATATGGTATCTATCCTTCTCTGCCTGACTTATTTCACTTAGCATGACACCCTCGAGGTCCATCCACTTTGCTACAAATGGCCATATTTCATTCTTCCTCATTGCCATATAGTACTCCATTGTATATATATACCACATCTTCTTGATAATTATTCTTTAATGTTTATTTATTTTTGGGAGAGAGAGACAGAGTGCGAGCCAGGGCAGGCTGAGAGCGAAGGTAGATACAGAATCGGAAGCAGGCTCCAGGCTCTAAACTGTGAGCACAGAGCCCAATGGGGGGCTCGAACCCATGAACCATGAGAGATCATGACCAGAGCTGAAGTTGGACACTTAACTGAATGAGTCACCCAAGTGCCCCTGTGTAGATTGTTTTAAATGATATGTTACCTGACAATTACTGAGACCTTATTATACATAAACATGTTACGCACTTTCCATACATGATCATTATAATCCTTATAAAATCTTTATTGTACTGCTGAGGAGATTCAGAGGTCACTCAAGTGCTGAGCTAGGATTCAAATCCAGTTCCATCTCACCTCCCCAAACTACAGCATTATTTAATATTAGACGGCTTCACAAATTATTGTTTCCTCTTGTATTCTCCACCTCCAATTACATAACTTTGCAATTATATGTTTTCGGTGTCTAGGGTTTCTCTGGCCTCATATTCAGAAATTTGTGCATATAGCAATAAAAGGCAGCCAGCTCTGGGTGGCACAAATCAACCATTTTTGAAGCACATGGATGAAGTGCAGAACATAAGAAATGCTGCTTTAAGATTAGATGTCCTGTTTCAATTGCTCAAAATATGTTGTTTTTAGAGTGTAATGTATTTTGAGAGGCTTAGGGATTCATTCTTGGGTTCATTGTTGGGGCATGTGGGAAATGTTTTAAAGATTCCTTTTCTCTGGGCCTGATCTTCCCCTAGATCTTTGCAGGACTGTCTCCTTATCATCATTGCAGTCTCAGCTCAAATGCCACTTCCTCAGAGAACCTTTCATTGGACACTCTACCAAAAGCAGTTCCACCAGTATTTTTTCCTATCTTACTGTCTCATTTTATTTTCTTTGTAGTGTTTCAAACTTCTTAAAATTATAGGAATTTTTTTTGTTTTAATGTTCATTTTCTGTCCATCCCCACTAGAATGTCAGCTCTGTAAGGGCAGATATGTACAACTACGATGTACCTGACACATGATAGGCACTCAATAATACTTGCCTAATAAATGAATGAACACTTTTAACTATTACTATTACTGTTATCAAGGGATTAGAATCTAGGAGACTCGAGGCCCATTGACAATTGCACGGTCAGTGGGCTGCACAATGGGGTTAGTCATTTTGATGAAGGCTGTGCTATGTCTGCACCGGCTGACTCTCATGGAGCCTCCTTCATGGAGCCTATGCCTGGGAAACATGCACATGGCTCTTTTCAACCTGTTAAATGGCTCTTCTCTTATCATCATAGGTAACATCCATGATTCTTCCAGTAGCACACTGCTTGTGAGCTAGCCTTCAAGGACGAAATATGCTTTTTGTTTGATGAAATTAAGGGCCAGTTGATGAAGCATTTGAGAATTAAAAGTAAGCTGAAATTCACAGGATATGAATTTCCAGGAAAGTCGAAAGGTCAGGGCCAGGCAATGCAGTTCATTATAGAGCCAGGCAAAGGGTCAAAAAACGGAAAGATATGGGGTGCAGGAGTCTGGTTGTACTAAGAGGGCACAATCTGGACATGGCAAGATCCATTTGAAATCAGGACAGGTGGGAGGCCAGCAATGGCCCAGGCAGGTAGCCAGTAATAGAAGCTGGGGCAAGTATATCATTCATATGTTGGCAGGGTCTTACTTCATTGGTTGTTCTCCAGAATAGATGGCATTATACTTCTTTATCCCCATCCCATTAACAAGTACAATTGCAATGATTAACGTTTGAGTGTAGAGCTTACTACTAGCTGTTCCAATGACTGATATAAAGAGTCCCTAAAAGTGGAAGTTCAAGCATTTAAAATCTTCCTGCAACTACAGTGATATTCTAGTCAGGGAGAGCCTATATGTACAATTGTACAAGAGAGAAAAATAAAGGTGAAAAGATTATTATTCAGTTTTGGTACTTTATACTAACAATACCTTTGACACGGGGCACAAAATAGCACAATAGGAGAAGCTGGTTTGTTGAAGGGCACGCCCAGGTAAATTGGGTGACTGACATGTGAGATAGATAAGAGCATTCTAGTGACACATTTGTAGAAAGCCTTGTGGCTTCTAGACTTAGTTGAATTCACTGGGAAAGAACCACTACCTAAGGAGGTGGGTATTACTTGGTGACCAGGTCCATAATAAAATCATCACAGAGATGGGAAGACTTGTTGACTAAACCCCAGAATCCTAATACCATAGGAACATCTTTATGATTTTAAAGGAAATAATCCATTTAAATAAAAATGCTAAATGAAGCAAAGAGTAAACAGACATCGGAAGTTGTAGCTTAAGGAGGGGCACAAAGTGAGGATATAAAGACTCAAGAAGACTTGATATTAAATGTATGGAAGACAAATCCATCCCAGCTGGTTAAGGGGGAACTTGAGCATGTTGAGAGTCATCCACAAATAGATCACAAAGCTACGAGGGGCACAGTAGAATAAAGATGGGAACTACAGTCTTCTGGACACTTTATGAAAGTCTCATTTTTGAAATGGGGAGTTCATCTTTCAAAAAGTAGAAGGACCATGGAGAGGATTTACCCCTCTGGACTTAATTCAGACCAGTGACGGACTGGGGTTTCTTCTGCAGTTTCCTAGACTTGCAACTTCTTTGTCCATCATGCATTTAACAAGCTTCTAACTCTGGATGGAATGCTTCTGCCATGCTCCCAACTTCTAGTCTCCACTTTCATCCTGTCTCCTTCTCTGCCCAACTCTTGTTTGTCCTGCCCCGAATCCTTCCCTACAAGGTTGGGTTAGATGCTCCTCTTTTGTTCTTCCATAGCACCTTAGCCTGATTCTACAAAGGCATATATCACATTTTAGACACAGTACGGGGGAGTGGTTAAAGGAAACTTTAGATTCCTCCCCTTATTAACTATTTGACTTTGTAAAAGTTAAGTAACCTCTTTATTTTTTTTTTAAATTTTAATGTTTATTTTTGAGAGAGAGAGAGAAAGAGAGAGAGAGAGAGAGAGAGAGAGAGAGAGAGAGAGAGAGAGCAAGCACTAGTGGGGGAGGGCAGAGAGAGAGGGAGACACAGAATCTGAAGCAGGCTTCAGGCTCTGAGCTGTCAGCCCAGAGCCTGACGCGGGGCTCAAAGTCACGAACCTGTGAGATCATGACCTGAGCTGAAGTCGGGCACTCGACCAACTGAACCATCCAGGCACCCTTAAATAACCTATTTAAACTTCAAGTTTCCGCATCTCTAAAATAGTTTATTGGTAGGATAAATACTAATTGCTAACATTTACTGTGCTCTCATTACGTACCAGACACTGTGCTAAGTACTTTGCATGTTTTGTATTGTTTGATTCTCAGAATAACCCTGTAAAATAGCTACTATTCTTTTATTTTTTTCAGACAGGAACCTAAAGCACAGTGGTCACACTGGTAGGAAGTGGCTCTTCTGACTCTGGAGCCCACATGCTTAACCACCATTCTCTATTACATAAGATACTGTTTGGCAGAAGCATTAAAAATGGCACCTATTCTAATTGTTTGCTCATGTTCTCCATTAGACTATGAGCTTCTTAAGAATAAGGGTGCCATCTAGGGCTCCTGGGTGGCTCAGTCGGTTGAGCATCCAGCTTCAGCTCAGGTCATGATCTCACAGTTCATGGGTTCAAGCCATGCATTGGCCTCTGTGCTGACAGCTCAGAGCCTGGAACCTCCTTCTTATTCTGTGTGTCCCCCTCTATCTGCCCCACCCCTGCTCATTATCTGACTCTCAAAAATAAATAAATGTTAAAAAAATAAAAAAAAAGAATAAGGGTGCTATCTTAGTATCCTCATTGGCTGGCATGTTGCAGTTGCTGAATACATGTTCATTGAATAAATCTGTTAAAGATGACAGGAGAAGCACACAAATAATCAAAGTGCAGATAATTAGTACCATCCTGTAATAAGAGTAGTAGGAAGGCTATGAACTTAAAATAGGGGGAAAAAAGAAGAGACAATCAAAAACAACCTTTAAAATCTGGCCAGAGCCTTGAAGAGCCTTTGATGGGGGCTGAGTTCATATCTGTGCAAATAAGATGGTATAATAAGAACTGAATGGTAGGTAGAGAAATCACCACTACTTAAGTAGGAATAGCCACAAATGAATGGAGTTGGTCTACAAGGAGATCCCAAGTGATCTGTGAGTTCATGGCTCTGTCCTATTGCTTTGCTTGTATTCATGACCATTGCAACTTTACACAACACATTTTATATAACTTAACAAAACCAGTCTTCTACCTGCACCCTTGGATAAAAGCACAGACTACAGCTTGTATGCCTGGATTGAAATCCTAACTCTGCCACTTACCATCTATGTGACTGCAGGCAGCCTGTTTAAGTGCTTTGCATCCTTATTTCTCTATCTGTAAAATGGGTAATAATAATGGTGCTTACCTCATAGCATGGTTATGAGGATTACATGAGTCAATTCATGTAAAACTCATTCTGTACTAGTGTGTGGATCTAGCACTCAGTATATATTAGATATTTTTATGACTTGGTAACCTTTACACCTCTTTCTTGTCTTTGTAGATTGTCATTCATTTCCATACCTAGTTGTACATAGTTGTAATCATAGTGTGTATAATTTTTGTCTTTTTAAAAAACTACACATTTGTGGTGTGTCACTTCTGGCATATATATAGAGTCTTCACATGTATCGTTTTAATAGCTGCCCATTTTCCACCCAGAAAATATCAAGCCTGTCCGATATTTTAATTGATGCTTTGGATAAGAAGAGATGACAAGTTTCTAAGATCTTCAGATGACACAAGACAGGGAAGGATAGCTAACGGATGGGATGACAGGATAAAGATTCAGAAAGGTTTCAACAGCATGGAGCAATGGACTGGAACTAACAAGATGAAATTTAATAGGGATCAATGTAGAGCTTTGCTCTTGGGCCAAGTGCCCAAATTCAGGATGAAAGACGTAAGAGAAACGCCAAGGATTTTTTCTGACAGCAAGCTAAAAATAGATCAGCAGAGCGACACTGTGCTAAGTGTTTTGTATGTATTGTAATATTTGATTCTTATATACTTCAATATGGCCAGATACTTCAGCCATATGAGGGGACAGTGCCAAAGTTCAATCTTCTAGAATCGAGGGTAAGATGGGCATATTGAACATCATTTTGTCTTAGGCCTCTGTGGTACGTGCAAGGCTTACTAAAGTGGGGGTTCTGGTGGGTAAAAGAGGCAACAAATGACTAACACACAACAGGTTACACTGTCATGGAGATGTGCTTAGAATGCCACCAGGAACAAACGCAGAAGGAGCCTGTAACTAAGAGTGGGGTTGAAATGGGTAAGAAGAGACTTAAAAGAGCAGGTAAATTTTCAGCAGAAGCTTGAAAAATGGATAAGAGTTTTCCAGGCTGGCCAGGTGGGGATGGGTATTCCAGGCAGGCCCATGGAATGGCGTGGGACATGCAAAGACCCATAGGGCCAAGACACTTTCCTATAGTTGGGAAGAACAGAATTTCAACTATGGGGAAGACAAATGAAAGTCTGGAGAGGTGGGGTCCAGATTGCCAAGGCTCTGTGAGCTGTGGTAAAGAGGTGGATTTTACACTCAAGAAGATTCCAGGGGCGCCTGGGTGGCTCAGTCGGTTGAGTGTCCGACTTCAGCTCAGGTCATGATCTCACGGTTTGTGGGTTTGAGCCCTGCGTCGGGCTCTGTGCTGACAGCTCAGAGCCTGGAGCCTGCTTCGGATTCTGTGTCTCCCTCTCTCTCTGATCCTCCCCTGCTCACACTGTCTCTCTTGGTCTCTCAAAAATAAATAAAAAACCTAAAAAAAATAAACATTAAGAAAAAAAAGAAGATTCCAATACCTGGCAGGCATGAAGGTGGGTGGTGACAAGAAAAGACTGGTATTTAGAAAGAAACTTCTGTGAGTCAGGTGCAAAATTGTTTGGAGGAGAGAGAATACTGGAGGAAGGGAGACCAGTACTGTGTGTGTGTATGTGTGTGTGTATGTATAAAGGATGAATTCAAGAGATGTTTAGGAAGTACGACAGAGAGGGCTAAGTGACAGCCTGGATGTGTTGTGTGAGGCAGACGTTAAGTCATAGATGTTTCCTAGGATTCTGACTGGTGTCATTTAATAAGATGAGGGATCGAAGGGGAAATAGGTTTGGGGTGAGGATGTGGAGATAACAGATTTAGTTGTGGACATTTTGTGTTTGTGAGGCGCAAGATACAGCCATGTGTGTGCAGAAGGCGTCTGGCATTGAGGGCTGGAACCTCAGAAGGAGACATAGGACCTGCCAGTCCACTTCTACCCTTTTCCTCTCACAAGTCCCATGCCCTCAGAATGATGATGCCTTCCCAGTCACTACTCTCAACAGTGAATGAAGGTCAGGTATTCCCAGGATGGAATACTAGACTTTAACTGCCAATAGTCTTGTCATGTATTTGTCAGCAAGAACAATGAGGTCCTCTTTAACCATGTTCCCTGGGGAAAATATCTGTTCTTTTTCTTTTTAAGCCAAGGAATGGCAAAGGTATCTCTGGAGAATTAGAAGGAAAAGGATGACAGTAAGCTTATGACATGGTTTATGTCAGGTATATAAATGAGCTCGCTTTCTCTTTCTCTAAAAGTCGAGTTTTTCTCTACACTGACCAAGTAGTGTGTATTTTAGTGCGTATTATAAATGCCTGAGTTGAGGTATTTAAAAGAAAACATAAAGCTGAGTCAGACCTATATGGAGGAAACAAATTGACACCTAGAGGAAAAGGTGAGGTAACATTACTGCTGATTTCGCCCCAGCGTGACAATGCTTCTTCTTACCTGATGCCCCAAGGTATAATTTTTGTGTATACCAGGCACCTATTCTTGTCAATTGTCCCTGCTGGGCAAGTGATGGGAGCAAAATGTCAGTTGGCAACAGGGGTGTTAATAATGACTACAAGCTTGCAAGAAGGCATTTCATAAACTTTTTTAGCAGAGTTCACATGAAAGAGCAATTGGCAGGGGATCTGGCTTCCTGGAAGGTACCTTGCATTCAGGTGTTCAATCCTGCTGAACACTTTGATGTGAACAAATGCAGTCTCCTGGTGCTCAAGCTACTACAGAATTTCTCTTTATGGTGAAAGCAGGTTGATGTGAGTTCTGCCTCTAGAGTAATGCAGGAGAGGAAGTAGGTCTTAGTCAAGAGGCATTAGCAAGGTGACCAGTTGTCATTATATACTCTTGGTTAGCTTAACCAAAACAACACCATCTTCTTGTCAACCCACTTTGGCCTTTTTTCCCTTTGACATGAGTCTGATTTCCCTATCCAAGATTTTCCCCTGAGTTCTGGGGATAGAGGCAGGGGTTGTGGCCTAGTGGAGGTGGTTGGGTGGCTGCTGCAAAAGGGGCAATGGAGTGAGCCAACATTTTTCAGACTCTGTTCATTTGTACGTTATCTTGGCCAATGCATGTGGGGAAATTTCTCCCTACGTTGTGGATTCACAATGAAATGCCTCTGAAAAGACTTGCCGTGAAGAAACCTTTTAAAGTTTGTCCTAGCATTTCCAAAGTGTATTGGATCATAGATTCTTTTTATTTTTAATCTCTGGTCTATTAACATCCCTGTGAAATGTGGATTTTTGTAACTGATTTTAGGAAATGCTGTTAGAAACAAATAATAGGGGTAGGCTACATAACATTGTTTTTTTCCATCTCTATTGATGCAAACTTGGGGGGTGAGCGGAAACTCTTTATTTCCTCCCTGGCCTTTGTTATTGAGCACATTTCTAGAATGTCCGAATTCACTGAACTGCCTTAGTTTATATGGTTAAAGAGAAAAATGTGTCTTACTTTAATGACTAAAAACCTCTCATGACCTTGGGGTCATTACAGTGAATACCAGTGATGATGAGTGGCACTTTCCAGAACTGAGGTTTGAGATGGACAAGTTACAGGACACTGAATCTTGGATAAGACCAAGACTTCTTTTAGAACCTAACAAATTTCCTGTCATGTGCCTATTTTCTTCTCACCTGTTTCATCTAACAATGATCTGTGAGAAAATAAAAGTCATTCTGGAGGCTTGAAGGTCCTAAAGAAATAGATGTTGAGTTTATAAAGAAAAGGTATAGGAATTCCGTATGTCTGGAGGCAGTGGACTCGTGGACAGCACCACGAGTTGTCTCCTGTGTCCCGAATGGGAAAGGGAGACATTTCTGATCAGTGCTTGGTGCCCTCTGGTCCACTTGAAACCTTAAATTAATCCCAGAAGGTGAATTGATTCTAATCTTGCCCTCAGCCTGTTCCCCTTTCTAGCTTGCTCCTGTGAAAGGGGTGCAGTTGTCACTGGGAGGTGTACACAGGCTTTTACTTGTGTCTCCCAGCATTTCAGCTTTTATTCCACACTGTGTGGCCTGAGGCAATCTTACTGGTTCTTATGAAGCCTGCCCAATTAATATTGATGGAAGAGTGGATTTACATGCCTTCTCTCTTACAATACTAGGTAGGAGAAAAACTCCCCAGTTAGATATAATGTCCCTCCCCACAATACAATCAGATAAAAGGGATGCAACCACTTTGTATAAAGCCTGTTCAAACATACCCATTCTACAAACTTCTACCTTAATTCCATCAACTTTTATGTTCCTACCTCTAGTCTCTATTAGGATTTCATTGACAGACTTTGGTTTTATAACACCAGGTAGTGGAAGTTTTCCCCAGCCAGACATAGTGTCCATTCCCATAAAAACATTTAGGTAAAAGAGACACAAAGTTTTTACATGTAACCTGCTCAAACATTCCATCTTTCGTGATCCTATCAACCCTTACATTTTATTTTTTAATTTCTTTTTAAGTAAGCTCTATGCCTGACATAGGGCTTGAATTCATAACTCTGTGATCAAAAGTCATGAGCTCTACTGACTGAGCCAGCCAGATGCCCCTACCCTTACATTTTTATATTGTCTCAATCCATTGTAGCCTGAGTCAGGGCTTCACCAATGGGTTTTGGTACCACAATTAGGAGGATTTTTGTATTAATGAGTCTTGGAAACTCCCCTTTTCCACCCTCTGACCATTTTACCAACTCTTGAGCCAAGGGACCCTGGCCCTTCTGTCAATCTTTAACTTGATTAATTTGCCCAAACACTGTCCCAAATGATTGGTGGTCAGGTTTCTCATTTTAATTTTTGCCTTCTGGCTTTTTAAAGTTCTCCAAACTGGGATAGACTAGACTTATTTGGGGCCTTTTAATTGTAGGGGACCATCACAGAGTTCATTTGGTCCTCCCAGCCTTTGATAGTGTTGTATTAACATCATTAACCCTATCAATATCTGTTTTATTCATCTCATTTCTTAATAACCATTTAAGGATTTCCATCTTGTGGCATGAGTCCTGGGACTCCTCTGTTTTCTCTTTCTTTTGTTCCTATCAATATTGCTTTATTTACTTCATTCCTTAATAGCTGTTTAAAAGCTTGCACCTTTGTGGCCTCTTCCTATTCTCTTGTTAATTAACCTAATGTTTTTATTAAGACCCATGAGGGAAAGCTGAAACTGAAAATTGGCTTACCAGATTTTTTGGTTTCACAGCAGTAAGGTTATATGTGGTGCCCATGTGAAAGAGACTCCTTAACCACAGCATTTACCATTACCTGGGTACTAGGCATATATATTCAATAGGCAAATATCTCAGTCATCTTAAAGCCAGTTCCATGTACCTTGCATATGAAACATGCCCACAGCTTCATCTGGCATATTCCACTTGGCATTCATAGGGTGAATTGAGAAGTCCCCCTTCTCAGGGTAAACAGATCCTACAGTGACTTGAATCTAGTTAACCAGGCTGGTTGTTCCCTTAAGAATAACCTCCTGTGAATCTGGATCACATATGGCCGTCTCTGATGGTTCAGTCGCAAACTGTGGGTCCTGTATCAATCCAAACATGCACTTCCACTCCACAGTATTGAAAACCAAAGGTCCAGCACCTAAATTAGTGACTCCCATAATCTATTTAGCAAAGGTTCTTCAGGAAGTTGATGATACTGATCTACAAAAGGAAAAAAATTCCTTCATGCTATACTCTGTGGTTTCAATAGTTTCTTGACACATTGACTACCTTCTTGGTGACCAGAGGTCTTAATAGGGATCTTCTATTGTCCCTGTACAATTTTTACCTTCGGTTTTGAGGCTAGTGGCCCAAACTCAGATTGACCCAAATCTGAGCTTGTTTTAGCATCAAGGCCCAACCCAACACTTTTCTTTTACTTTCATTTTAATTATTATGGATAATAACCGAGGGATTGTATGTTTAGTATAGTTCTTATTATTTTGTATTTCTGTATATATCCAATGAGCTAACTCCTTCTTAAGAGCTGGGTTTACTACTGAAGTGGTTTAGAACAAGTATCCCTGAAGTATGCCATTTTGGCATGTGAGCTATTTTTTTTAATTAGCTTATTTTTTATTTTATATGTCAAGCAAAAGTTAGATACTCCATAATTCTAGTATTCATATTATGGCCTAAGGCTTACAATAAATTTTTAAAAATTTAAAAAATTTTTTTAAGTAGTTTATTGTCAAATTAGTTTCCATACAACACCCAGTGCTCTTGCCCACAAGTGCCCTCCTCCATCACCACCACCTCTTTTCCCCCCTCTCCCTCCCGCTTCAACCCTCAGTTCATTTTCCATATTCAGTAGTCTCTCAAGTTTTGCGTCCCTCTCTCTCCCCAACTCTCTTTTCCTCTTCCCCCCCCTCTGGTCCTCCATTAGGTTTCTCCTGTTCTCCTGTTAGACCTATGAGTGCAAACATATGGTATCTGTCCTTCTCTGCCTGACTTATTTCACTTCGCATGACACCCTTGAGGTCCATCCACTTTCTACAAATGGCCATATTTCATTCTTTCTCATTGCCATGTACTACTCCATTGTATATATATACCACATCTTCTTGATCCACTCATCAGATGATGGACATTTAGGCTCTTTCCATGTTTTGGCTATTGTTGACATTGTTGATATGAACACTGGGGTACATGTGCCCCTGTGTGTCAGCATGTCTGTATCCCTTGGATAAATCCCTAGCAGTGCTATTGCTGGGTCATAGTGGGGTTCTACTGATAGTTTTCTGAGGAACCTCCACACTGTTTTCCAGAGTGGCTGCACCAGTTTACATTCCCACCAGCAGTGTAGGAGAGTGCGCATTTCTCCACACCCTCGCCAGCATTTTTAGCTGAAGGCAAAATAGCCCCAGAGGGCTAAAGAGAAACTTTTGCCCCTCTCTTAACTACCTAGAATTTGAATTGAAATTTTTCAATTTTCAAGTTTTTCAAAATGAGAGTTTTTGCCAGAGATAAATTTTATCTGAGGGATCCTTCTGTATGGCAGGGCAAATACCTAAGTGCTAAACATGTGCTCTTCTTACTGTTCTGTGAATCACCCTTGGGAACCCCAGAGCTCTATCCCATTCCTTAGGTCAGGAAGGCATATATACTTCATTTTACCATTCTGTCTTTGAACCTCTCATGTATGTCGGGTTTCTGTATGTATAAAATTAAGTTTGATTTTCTTCTTTGAATCTATCTCATGTCAATTTAATTCTTAAACCAGCCAGAAGAACCTTTGGGGGGTAGAAGAAAAAAATTCATCCCCAATACTATCATTTCTAAATTCCATTGCTAACTTTTACCTTTAGTAACTGATCACAGTGCAGCTGAAGTTTTACACTGTGGGTGACTAGGTAGCTATCCAGTGATCAAAGGCTCATCATCCCCTGCCCTTTTATCCTTTCTTTTTCCAAATCACATATTTCCATGATTCAGGGCTCTTTTAGCAAATCCCATTTCTCTGATGCCCACTAAGGGCTTCAGAACTCAATGTGTGGGTGTGCTGAGAATTTCTCCCCATGCCACAAATTCTCCATCACCAGCTGGGTGTCCTATAATTCAACCCAATTCTGACACTACTGGGAGATAATCTTAGATTCTGCAGATTAAGGGCTCAGTCCCACAAGACTACCCTCTTTTCCCCCACGTTAAATGTCAGTAGCAAGTTCAGGTTGTTACCTGTGCTTCTGACTGATTAGTTATAGGTAAGGGACTCCCACAACCTCCTTTTTGGGTTCAATTAATTTGCTAGAGTGACTTACAGAACTCAGACATTTCAGTTACCAGATTATTGGCTTATTATAAAAAGATATAACTCAGAAACAGCCAGATGGAAGAGATGCATATAGAACAAAGTATGGGGACAGGGTGCAGAACTTCCATACCCTTTCCAGGTGCACACACCATTGTCCCAGAATCTCCATGTGGTCATTGACCTGGAAGTTCTCCAAAACCTGTCCTTTTGGGGTTTTGGGGAGGCTTCATTACCTAGTCATGATTGATTAAACTCATTGGCCACTGGTGACTGAACTCAATCTTCAGCTCTTCTCCCTTCCATGGTGGTTGAGAGGTGGGACCAAATGTGGCAACCCTCTAGTTACCTGGTTGATTTCCCTGGCAACCAGCCTCCGTCCTTAGGTGGGGTCAAAAGTCACCTTCTTAACACAACAAAAGACACCGTTGTTCTCACTCTCAGCCCTTAAGAAGTTCTAGGGCTTTTAGGAGCTCTGTGCCAGGAATGAGAAGGCTAAATACACATTTCTTATTATAAATCATAATATCCAAGGAGGCACTTCCGCATCCTTCTTTCTTTTTGTCCTTGATTCAGAATAGTTAAGTTAGCTTTGGTAATCAATTGTTCAGAGGAATAGCCTTGTTCTTTCATTTCCTTGGTTAGCGATGCTTTTTTGAATGAGGAGTTATTTACCTCCTTCCCATCAATTCCTTTAATAATGTGAGATGCTACAAAAATAATTCAGAACTAACTCTTTAAATGGCTTCCTGGGAGCCTATGTGTGTGTTTGTCTCTTTCCTCCCTCACCTAACTGCTTCCTCTCCTAGTCCTCTATAGCCAGAGAAGGCCCTCTCTCCACTCTGGACCCTTTGGGTTGATCCATAAGTGAGCTTTGTGTGCACTGTCAAGAAGTAGTGGCAAAGCTGTGGACTGAAAATAGAGCGAAGAAAAAGAAAGCATAAAAAGGCAAAAGCGGGGGTCTTACGTGGAGAAGGCATTATTCTGTTTCTCACATCGGATTCCCTTGCAGTTGTTTGGTTCATCGATCGCTCTGGTTTCATAATAAAAGTAAAGCTGGTTCAATCCGTTGGCAAAAGCCAGCAGTACCAGGCAGTAGATAAAGAGGAATTTGAGGATATCAAGTAGCATGCGCCCCAAAGAGATCTGCAGAGGCCCTAAGTGGGAGTTGGCTGTGAACAAGGATATGAGACGCAACGAACTTAAAATGTTGGATATTGCAAACAGTGCTTCTGCAATCAGAGTCGGATGCCACATTTCCCATTCTTCCCTTGGACGAGAACCATTATACTGAAAGAAACAAGTGCACAAGGTGAGAGGTACAGTGAGCATTTTAAACTTTTTCTTCTTTTCTCCTGTCTGCATCCAAGTAAACCCACCAAGGTAAGCATCAAACATTCATTTATACAACAGACTCCATGCATGGCACTCTTTGTCTCTCCCCCACCATCAATATATGATGTTAATAACTCTCTTCCTCCCACTCTCATATAAATATATTTCCTGCATATACACAGAGAAAAATGAAAATTTGAGCCATCATCTGTAGTAACCACCTGTGGTTTATCAACAGACGTTTTCTAACTGAGAGTTTACCAGATCGTTGGGGAGTGTCACTGGAACAGAGCCATTGGTATGCCCAAGGTAGTGGGGACAAATTACTCTGCTTCTTAATGAGATTTCAAATCAGATTTGCCTTCCCAATCCCCCATTTTCTTCTGAGCACCAAGTGCAACCTGTAGTTACTGAAGGGCAAGGGACAGTTTCAGCTTCCTCAGTGTGCAATGTTCTTCCTGAGTTCCTTGCCGATTTGTAGTCTGGGACTGCTAGAGCAACCTTAGAGGGTCATTACTCAGTTTTCTGCTGAATTTCAGCAGTCTATAATGTATTTCATAGGGTTGCAAATAGCATGTCAACCTTCCAGGTAGTGAATTTAGTACAGCTACACATGGTGGTATATGCATGTATTTTATTGTTCCTTTGATAGCCCTACAAGCTTGTTCAAGTTCTAGTACAAAAGAAGAAAATGAAGGGAAAAAAGCCAGTGTTTCTGTCACTGGTTCCCCATTTTTGAGCCTTATCCTGGACTTCCAGCTCCTGGAACATTGGAAGTTTCTTTATAGAAAGATGGCTTTATTGTGGGACCTTAGGTCCAAACGAGGCTTTGTCAACTTAAAACTGCCTGTATCTCTCAATTTCACCACGGAATGAGGATAATATCTACTCTTATCCACTGCATACATTTGTGATTATGTATCCATAACGTGAGAATGTGTGTACTCCATAAGGACTGATGTTATGGAAATATAAGAATTTGCTTATTACCTTCACCAAGACAGAACTAGATTTTGCCTGGAATTCAATCTGAAGCATATTGCCTTGAGCTCTCATCTAAATATCACAATTTCTTAGGACTAGATGTAAACAACTTTTCTGTGAAAATGTTGCATTTTGGGGCCAAATTATATTGTTAGCATTTCTAAAATGTGCTTCAGCTCCAACAACTGACAAAACTGGTGTTGTTAGAATCATTTGCGTGCTTCCAATATTCTTCACTGTCAGAGGAGTTTGGAGAAACCCTGACACACTTGTGCTTCTTTTTTGGATGAACTTTAGGTGGCTAATCCGTTTTATACACTCTTGGCCAAATTTTGTATCTCTACATTTTCCCTTCCAAAAACAAACAAACAGAAACACACCACATTGGCTGCATCACTGTGAGGGGTGGGCATTACCATGTCTGTTTTATAAGTGGAGGAGCTGAGGTCCAGATAGGCACAGTGACTTGCTTAAGATCACACAGCAAGCTGGTGACAGAGCCAGGACTAAAACTTGAGATCTCTATATACTCAGTCTGGCATTATCTCTATTAAATGTTCACTCAAATGGTTGGTTGATATCACAGCACATATGTTAGATAGGCCTTTATTTTTTTTTGTTTTAATATTTTATTGTCAAATTGTTTTCCATACAACACCCAGTTAGATAGGCCTTTAAAAGTTTTGAACTATATGTGAGAGATGGAGACTGCTGATAATGAAACAGACCTATGTTTTAAAACTGGAAATTATCAACTGGAACATGCACAGCTAATAGTTCAGGATTTTCTCCCTCTGCAATCACAACTGTAAACATAGGGAAGTCTGCTTCCCATGGAACAGTGTGTCTGGATTTGCAGAACATTCAGAAGTGTGAAAAGTGATTCCTATGGCAAATCTATGTTTTGGATATACTTCTTTGGAGGAAGATATTATAAAATATGATAGCAGGGAATAAACTTGGAACTCATTTAGCATCAGGGTCGAGCTCATTTAGCATAAAGGTCAACAAACTTTTTTCTGTCAAGGGTGAGATAGTAGATATTTTTGGCTTGGTGGGCTATATGGTCCCTGTCACAACAACTCAACTCTTTCCTGTAGAACTGACAGTGAATAAGTGAATAAGTGGATATGGCAGCAAGCCATAGTTTGATGGTCCCTGGACTAACACAAGTGGTTTTCAAATTGTGTTCCTTGAAGCCTGAAGTTCCAATAGAGGCAACTGGTAGTCACTGTGGGAGCCATAAAGGAGGCCTGAAAGATGGAGTACTCAATCCAAATTCAGTCTTTGAGCTTTTCAATATACTGAAGTTCTGAAAAAGTTTTAACTTCAAGATGTGAATTCATGGAAAAAATTAAAAAGCTGATAGCCACTGATCTAGCCCAATCTGCTTATTTTTCAGAGGCAGACTCTAAGCTCAGAGAGGTGCAAGGATGACCTATGGTAATCCGTCTTGTGTCAGAGCAGGGATTACATTCAGGTTTATGGGTTTTTGAGTTAGTGATACTAGGAGGCAAGTGATTTTTCTTATATTCTTTTAGATAAAAAGCAGATTGAAAATTGACCTCCATGTCTTTCAGAAGGGTGTAAATCCACTCTGTCAATTCAAAATCAAAATATGAGGAGCACCAGCTAAATGTGGGGATTTAACAATAATATGGATGGAGGGGGAAATTGTGTCTTCAGCCAAGTACTGGTTGAAGAAAAGACCACAATTCAATGAGTATCAAAATTCAAATTTAGTTTGAATATATGGAAGTAAGGTAATGGGATAAATCTAAGTGGTACCATCCTAGAAGACAAAAGGTCAATTATTTTCCATTTGTAAGGTTGTCTAGGGTCACTGAAGGCCAATCTTTTGTGCATTTGTTCCTTTTGAGTACTTTCGTATGTATCTTTTCATTTCTGTTGTTGCAGACCATGTGCAGTGGAGTGTATATATCATTGACAATTGTTTTTGCTCTAATAAACGATATTCTTTGAGGTCAGCTTATCCCATGGCATTTCTGTACTGCCTTAGTACAACAGTGATCTGAAGTGTTTCAAGGAGCCTAGGGACCAGCTTTTGTGGCTTTACTTCATAGAGGTTGTCTCAGCCTACTTGGTGAAGTTCATTTCAGACTAATGTGCCTCTGCGGATGAGAGGACCAGACTGTGTATTTGCAATTTCTCATTGCAAATCCAAATGTGCATTGGCATGTCATGCTTTGACGATTCTCCTTGTTTTGAGAAGAACTCCAACTTCTTGGCAAATGTCTCCCTTGAGTTAAGTGTTTGTCAGTTGAGGGGCGTTTAGTCAGCCGAGTATAGCTGATTTATCTTTACACTCTGTGGTGGGGAAGTTCTAGCTCCTTTGAACCTTTGCCAGTGAAACTGGACAGGCTATTAAATGATCTAATGTTGGGCATCTATAGATAAATTTTTACATCCATAAGAGAAATCTTTTTCTTGATCGTTTATTCTAAACTTTTCTGTTTAAACTAAACCAACCAATTTCTAGATTGATCTAGAACTATTGTCCCTCCAGTGTATAAATACCACTTCCAAAGGAAGAGATTTTTTTAAGGCAATAGTGTTACTTAGCAGAGTGCCAGAATGACATGGATTTCATCCAGGCATATTAACCAGAGATTCAAACATTTTCCTCACCAGCTTTTTCTCGTAAGGAAGTTGTAAGTCAATGTTAAATGATCACCACAAGTATAAGGCATACTCTTAGGATTCTTTCAAAAATGTTTCATGACTGCATTCAATATTCATGCTCCACGTAACTAACTCTTAAGGTCTTAAATTTTATGCAATATGCATATTAGGGATATAAAAATAAGTTGTTGGAGATTTGGGGGACAGCCATATTCCCATTCTAAAACTCCTTAATGTGGGATTTAGTGCCAAAAAATATGACTGACTAGACAATCTTGGAGACTGAATTGTCAGCTTTTCCTCATGCTAGAGAAGTTCAACTCAGGGTAGGAGCACAGCCATTCTATTATCTAATAAGCACAAAATCTGAACTCAGAGCCTGTGACTACCCAATGTGAGATGTTGGACATGAAACTATTTTTCAGGATAATGTAGGCTGTACATTGTGTGGGAAAAGCATAAAGGGTATGTATGTGTGTGTGTGTGTGTGTGTGTGTGTGTGTGTACATTATCTGAATTGGCAGAGAGGCATAAGTTGAGTGTGATACTCAAAAGGCTGGATTTATAACAGCTTGAATGATCATCCTGGTGCTGGAAGTAATGAGGGAGGCAGAGATGATTAAAGATCTCTGTCTCCTGCAGTGAAATTTCTAGGGTTCTGTTACCTGTCATATAAAGGACACTTGAGGGAAGTGTGAATACTTAGCCTTGAGAAGAAACAACTCAGCAGGTTAGAGAGAAATAACTTCACATCGGAAGCACTATTATGGAAAAGGAGCAGCTTTGTTCTGTTTGACCCCACAGGGAAGAAGGATTATTAATGGATGTGTCACAGGGAGAATAATATTAGAAAAACATAAAGTAGCACTTTTTAATAAGGTGACAAGGGTGGATAGAGGCTTTTGGAGATTGTGAATCCAGTGAGTTTCCTATCGCTGACCTATGAAAGGGTCGGTGGGACATCTTCTTGGCAAGGATACTGTAGAGAAGATTTAAACACTGACTGGATGGGTGGATGGCTGAAGACCCTTCTACTGGCAGAGTTTAAAAGCTAAAAATTCATTTGTAAATTGCTCTATTCTCCACTTTCTTTGCTTAGGTGGACACTGCTTACAAACTATTGAAAGAATGTCAGTTTATATGGTACTTTCCCACATGGATTGGACTATCATAAGCACTTTTACCCTAAGCTCTGTATGCTCCCAGTGCTAAAGCTGAATGTAACCCAAACCATTGCTTAAGAAAAATGGCAGACATTCCAAGTTACCTTTACATAGGCCACAATCTTCAAGGAAATGGTTGCCAGGTAGAGTGAGTTCATTGCAAAATCCATCAGGTTCCACCAGTCATGGATATATTCAGTAAATCCACCATCCCACATTTCCTTAATCTCCCCCCAAATGAAACCTAAAGAATGGAGGCAAGAGGTTTATTTCTAGACAGGGTCAGAATAGTCATCTTAGTACAATTCTCCCAAGTAAAGGCAGATGGAAACAATGAATGAACTGAGATCACTGAAGTGAAGCCCACAGAGATGGTAGTAATAACATAGCTCTTTTCTTTCCTACTTCACCTCTCAGTTGTGAACCTGCCAAACCTGATAGGCTTTGTCTGAAGATGCCCATACATTATACTTTTCTGGGTGCTCCTCACTTTCAGTGCTGTTATTATAGTTATTGGGATGTTGTTGCAATTTTGGAGTGCCTGATTCTACCCTCTTCCCATTTTGAAGTAGGAAATTTATTAATTGCATTAACAGATCCATTAGGTCAATATCCCCCTGTAGTCCTTAGTTTCTATCATGTGCTAGAGGGAAAACTCAGTAAGTTTTACGGTGAGCTACTTGACCATCAACCAAATTACTGGATTTTGAGGCTGAATCTAGGCAATGTGGCCAAAAATTATTTATTTATTAATTTGTTTATTTATTTATTAATACTTTTTTACAGCGAGAGAGAGAGAGAGAGAGAGCAAGTGATTGGGGGAGCGGGGAAGAGGGAGGGAGAGAAAGAATCCCAAGGAGGAGCCATGCTCAGCATGGAGCCTGACATGGGGCTCGATCTCATGACCCTGGGATCATGACCTGAGTTGAAATCAAGATTCAGCTGCTCAACTAACTGAGCCACACAAGCGGGGGCCCAAAACAATTTAGAATCCTCTTTTCTCCTTTATTCTTTCACTGTGTGTATGCAGGTTTTGTGGAATTCTGTCTGGTGACATAGATGTCTCCTGAAACTTAGAATTGGGAAACCAGTAAAAGATATGACTGTAGGAGTGCTTCTCCGACTTTAAAGTGCATGTCAATCACCCAGGGATCATGTTGAAATGCAGATTCTGATTCCATAAGTCCAGAGTGAGACTTGAGATTTTGTATGTCTAACAAGTTCCCAGGTGCTGATGCTGACATTGGTGATTTGGGTATTACAGTTTGAGTAGTAAGAACTCGGTGGATAGTGGTGCATTGGAGGGTCCAGTGCAATCTAACTATGCTTAGAGACTACTGGTAAAGTTACTTTTACCGTGGAATTTGTGAATTTCCTAAGTTCCCCTCCTGATTGTGGAATCTGTATCTATATAGGATGTAGACCCTGAATAATACTGGGATCGTGTGGAGTAGCCACAAGAAATCAGCAGATACAAGTGCCCTTGAGTTATAGGAAGGGCTTTGAATAGACTGATCATCACTTGCCCTCCCTAGCTTACCTGAAACCCATTCTGATTGATACTTGGCTTTCTTTCTAAACCAACTGACAGGCAATTTCTTGTCTTTGAAGATGTTAGGTTAGCAGAATTAAGCCCTGGATTCACTGCCAATCTCACTGTGGACCATGAAATACTCAGTAACCAGAGCCTGGAGAGGAAGGCACCAGATTTCTGAAACTCCCCACAAAGGGCTTCCCCACGTCACAAAAAGATGTCTTAAATCAGGGTCAGCCCAACTGCCTATTCCAGTACTTTATTTAAACAGGGGCAGTAGGCACTCTGACCATAGCTTTTGGTTTCTTTGACTCACCGAGAACCCAAGGCAATATCATCCATTCTACGACAGTTGGCGGAGGCCCCTGTACATGAAGGTCTGTCCTGACGATGTGCTGAGAAGCCAGGAGAAGCATGAAGAGGAAGGTCAGATATGATGCTGTGTGACAGATAAACTTGATAAAGGGTTTCTTGATGAACAGCCCAAGGTTGCTCCTGGGTGAGATCAGATAAGCAATAGACAGCATGGGAAAGAGGAATCCAATGGTCATGCAGGTAAGAAGCTTGACTACCCAATGTTTTCGTCGCCATCCAGGGAAGCCGTCATACCACAGAGTGGCAAGTAACTGTTGGCAATTAGGCTGAGCAACAAACTGGAAAAAAAAAAGAGAACAAGTTAGGCATCTTAGGTGTCCAGGGGGATTTCTACATTCATAATACCTCTCCTAGTTTATAGCCAGCTACATGGCCAATCCCCAGAAGAGGCCTGTTTTCCAGGTTTCCATGAATGGATTTAACCCCCAAGATAGCTCTATGTGTCATGCTATAAGACTAGGTTTTCCTTAGGGTTATTTATTTCATATATTTTTATTTTGTGCTTTGACATGCTTCTCTATTCTTCTTCCCATCATCTTAGAGAAATGGTTCTCAAACCTTGCCTCTGGATCAGAATCATCCAGTGCATATTAAAAACTTAAGATTGCCAGGGGTGCCTGGGTGGCTCAGTCGGTTAAGCATCGAACTTCAGCTTAGATCATGATTCTCTCATGGTTCATGAATACGAGCCCTGTGTGGGGTTCTGTGCTGACAGTTCAGAGCCTGGAGCCTACTTCAGATTCTGTGTCTCCCTCTCTCTGACACTCCCCCACTTGTGCTCTCTCTCTCAAAAATGAATAAACATTAACAAAATTCCGATTCCCAGGTCACACCAAACACTGACTAAATGAACATCTCTGGGGAGTAGAGTCTGGGCAGCTGTTTTACAAAGTTCTTTGGGGAATTTACTTGTCTCTTAGTGGAGAGTCATGGGGATATTTTATTTCAAATTGGTTCACTTTTACTCATTCCCCTAGCTTACGTGAGGTCATCAACAAATGTGCACTGTGTTTGGGCAAACACAAACTGTCATGGAATAAGCTCATGCCTGTGGCTATGGCTTGGAATGGAAATGAGTTCCCTTTTTGATTTTCTCTTTCTTCCCCTTTGGTTTTGAGCACATCTTGTTTGACTAGCAGTGAATCAGCTTGCTGCTTTGCCATCTATTAACACCCTCTCAAGTCTAGACATGCAAAGGAAGAAAAAATATTTGGGGGTCCAAATTACAATATTCTGTACTAACCCAGCTGGGATTTTACTTAAAGGCAATCTACGAAGTGTCAGTGATTAATAGTTAAAAAATCATCATTGCAAGTCATCATCAAGCTGCTACTTCCTGGTACACAACTCAATAGGGAGCTCAACTGTCAGCCATGGTTTTAAATATTGCCTATATTTGACTGTTTCAGCTTGTCATGGGAAAGGTTAAATAGAGCTGCACCATGTAACTTACACAAAAGAGATAAAATTCTTCCATTATTTACCTAACACCCCAGGTCCCACCAAAACCATTCTGCTCTTCCTTGTGCACATCTTCCAATCTCCCTTGTAGTGAGATGCAGCTGCATGCCTAACTTCTTAACGGGAGGTGCAGAGAAATGATGAGTGGTACTTCCAGCCTGGCCTATAGAGGTCTCCCATGTGCAATCCTCCATGTTCTCTTCCCCTTCTGGCTGACTGGAATGTGGTAACTCAGGATGACCTAGGAGTTTCTGTCAGCTTGTGTCCCTCAGTGACCATATAGAGAACTATCAGGCTGATACCTGTCTTGGACTGTTACATGACTGAGAGGATTCTACCATGTTTTAGCCATTATATATTTGGGGGTCTAGACTACCCTCAAGCACTTAACTGTTATGAAACTACCAAAAATAAGCTCTAAAGTCTTTTTATCATGTGATCTCATTTTCTTCAAAGGTGCTTGTGATCCCCAACGTGTCCTGTGTCACACAAGACACAATCCTGTAGTCCCTTTCTACTCTTCTTGGCATTATAGACTTTGCTTGAGGCTGGGATGAAAAAGTCCCAAAAAATAATGTACAGAAAAGTAGAAGGGTAAAGCAAGATGTTTGGATACAGTGGGAAAAGCACTGGGAGTACGCAGTCTAGTTAGGGAGATGGATGTAAAAAACAAGATGGTTATAAAACAGTATAGTAAGTGCTTAAATTTAAAATGGATATGACCAGGGGTGCCTGAGTGGCTCAGTCTGTTAAGCGTCTGACTTTGGCTTAGGTCATGATCTCAGTGTCTGTGGGTTCAAGCACTGCATTGGGCTCTGTGCTAACAGTCAGGAGCCTGGAGCCTGCTTCAGATTCTGTCTCTCTCTCTGCCCTTCCCCTGCTCACAACCTGGCTTGCTCTCTCTCTCTCTCTCTCTCTCTCTCTCTCTCTCTCTCTCTCTCAAAAATAAATAAACATTAAAAGAATTTTAGGGGTGCCTGGGTGGTGCAGGCAGTTGAGCATCCAACTTAGGCTCAAGTCATGATTTCATGATTCGTGGGTTGGCGCTCCATGTCAGGCTTTGCCTGCTCTGGATTCTCTGTCTCCCTGTGTTGCTCTTTGCCCCTCCACTGCTCATGCTCTCTCTCACTCAAAGATAAATAAACATAAAAAAATCTATAAAAAAATTAAAGGGTATGAACAAATCATAATGGGAACACAAAGGAGAGCAAATCTGGATAGCCAAGGCTCCCTGGGGGAAGTGATACCTGAATGGAGCTTTAAATAATGTGTAGAAAGTAGTTAAGTGTAGGAGAGGAGAGGGTGAAAAAAGTGAACAGCCAAAGCATAAGGGATAACATGACTAAAGGCATAGAGGTTAAAAAAAGAACATGACTTATATGAGGAACTAGAGCAGTCTGAGGTGCTTGTAACTTGAAATGCAATGCCATGAATGGCAAGAAGTGGGGCTGGAGAGGTAGACGGGGGTTAAAGAATATTAGAATGATAACTTTTGGCTATTGTAAATAGTATGACTCATTTTAAAAGAGATGGGGAGCCATAAGTGATATGTTCATGTATATGAGTATGTGTGAGTGTGTGTGTGTTTAGAACAGTATAGTAGACTAGATAAGACCTTCCACAATATACTCTACATTGGTTCTCTTTGTTCTTCAATGTTTTCATCTAAAGAATGGAGATAACAACCGTATCTACCAGCTACAGTTGGTGTGAGAAGATCACTTATTACATCCGAAGCACTTAGAACTATGCCTAGCACATAGTAAGGGCTCATTTCAATCTTAGCTGCATATATTATACATGTGATAGGATCAGACTTAGACTTTATAATGATCCTTCTGGGTGTTGAATGGGAGAAGAATTGGGGACAGAAAGTGGGCAAAACTCGAGGCAGGAAGACCAGTTAGCAATCCGGTATACCATGATTGTGACTTGGACTAAGGTAATGACTGGAAATGGAGAGACGTGCTCAGGTGCAAAATATAGTGAAGAGGTGGCAAGTGACAGGATATGGTGATAAATGGGGAGTGAAGTTATGGATGGGGATTGAATGTATAGGGGAGGGGGGCTTCTCTTTGGGGAAATTGGTAGATATTACTGTCATTATCTGAGAGTGGGAACACTGAAGCTGGGACAGCTTTATGGAGATGCATGCACTTTTAGACTTGCTGAGTTAGATTTGTCTGTGTGACACTGAATGGAGACATTTTGGTTAATGTACTGATATTCTATAGCAGGGGTTGACGAACATTTTCTGTAAAAAGCTAAGAAGTAAATATTTGGGGCTTTGCAATCCATATAGTTCCTGTAGATACTACTCAACTGTTTTGGTGCAAACTCAGCCATAGACAAGTTGTAAATATGTAAATGAACGGGTGTGGCTGCGTGCGTGCCAATTAAACTTTAGTTGTAGTTTGCCAACCCCTGTACTATGATACTGCTCCTTGCTGCTTCCAGAACCAAACAAATATTTGGACCACTTCTGCAACGGTCCTTTCATGTATCCCTAAGAACTCTGACCCCAGAAATCAGTGTCCCTTACATAAAAAGTGCAGAGGTGAAGCTTCTTTTAATAATGGATATTATCGTCCAACCTTTATCTTCAATGTGGCTGCTCTGATTTTTGATTAGGCCGAGGATGGTAATTTTAAAGTTTGGACAGGGTTTTATTTTCTATTTTTATATCTTACAAGAGTAGAGTCGGGTGGTGTGGATTCTGGCAAAACAAACTGCAATTAGAATATTTGTAAAGGAAGTTTTTATGAAGCCACCATGTAGTATCGAAGCCCAAAACATCTGTGAGCTTTGAAAGCACAATCCTAATTCCTGTTTGGATACTGAAGTTCAAATTTGACAGGTTATTTAATCAATCTCTACTTGATTTCAAGAATGCCTCAGAAGGAGAGATTGCAGGAAAAACAGTGGAGTGCGTAAGTGTTGTCTGCTTTATTGCCCTAAGAGCCAAGCTGTACAGAGCCTAGAGTGGTAGTTTTTAATTTTGATGAAGAACAATTTGTGTTTTATTTTGTTGCTTGTGCTGCTGCTGCCATCTCTAGAAAACCATTACCCTATCCAAGGTCACAAGGATTTGTGTCTATGTTTTCGTCTCCAAGTTTGATAATGTTAGCTCTTATAGTCAGATCTTTGATCCATTTTGAATTAACTTTTGCATATTGTATGAGAAAGGGGTACAACTTCATTCATTTGTCCCAGCACTATTTTTTGAAAAGGCTACTATTTCCTTATTAAACTGTTTTGGCATCCTTTTGGAAAATCAACTAACCATAAATATAAGGGGTTATTCTGGACTCTTAATTCTAGTCCATGTATCAATGAGTCTATCCTTCTCTTGTTCCTGATTTTAGGGGACAAGCTTTCAGTTGGTCTCCATGAAGTGTGATATTAGCTATGGCTTTATCATAGGTGGCTCTTACCAGGTTATGGAAGTTCTCATCTGTTTTCTGAAGGTGTTTTTAATCATAAAAGGATTTTGTCAAATACGTTTCCTATGTCACTTGAAATGAATATGTGTGCTTTTCTCCCTTCCTTCTATGAATATAATGTAATACATTGATTGATTTTATTATGTGAATCACTCTTATACTATTGAGATGAATTCCACTAGGTCATGGTGTATAATCCTCTTTATGTATTTCTGGATTCAGATTGCTTTTTGTTAAGCCGATTGTTTGCCTCAACTGCTATCCACTGTCTTAGGCAGCCACGGTGTTAAACAATTGCTGCTGAATTTTTCAACAAATACCCTTAGGGAAAGGGCTATTGGTGCTGAGTCATATTGCATAAAGATAAGCTCTGTAAATGGAGCTTTTCTAGGAAGTTGCCAGACAGGTCATATAATGACAGTTTCCTGGGGATGTGTCTTTTGGGGGGAGATGGAAAGCCAACCTTTTCCTTGCAATGACTGCTAAGCTGTTACTTTTCACAGTTGCTGTGGTTCCAAGGCTGTTGGTTTTCAAGACTACTGTGGGCCTGGGTAAAGGGGGATAGGAATAGGCAGGTTAAAATATCACGAAAATTGCTGTTCTTACCAAGATTCAGCTGTTTTTCTTGAATACATGCTCCTCTGGTTGTTGCAAGCCTTTGATTAATTTTCAGAGTTGTGAAAATATTTATTTGGAATATTTTTCCTATGCCTTATTGCTTTTTTGAAGAAGTGGATTTTCAGAAGTCCTTACTTCATCATTCTGGAAGGGTTTCCCCTTGTAACTTTTTAATTTTTCATGATGTTGTATTTGGGCTGTTGGATTGTGGGTTAGTCCAAAGGATAGAGTCTTTCCCCAATGTCTTCCTCACGGGGCTTAAAAAAAAACAAAGTTTGAGCAGTATGGGAGCTTCTTAAAACGCAGAAGACTGTGTGTTGGTCAAGGACTGGGAGCATGTCTTAGTTTCCATCATATTCCAAATATTTTGCTAAATGCCTGACACAATGTAAACGCTGAATAAATATTTGTTAAATGAGTGATTGAATAAATAAGTCTGATGGAGGAATCTTGGTGGAATGCTCTCTTTCCAAATGTTTCTTTCCTTAATGTATAGAAGGGGTGAAGTGTGGTAGCTTAGACAAGTTTCCTGGGAGTTGAAATTAGGAACTACTCTTAGCATAGATTAACTACCATATATTGAGCTCTTACAATGTACCAAACATTATATCAGATTTTTCACAAATCACCTCATAGCAACCCTAAAGGAAGATATTGGTATTATTTTCCTTTTACAGATGATGAAACGGTCCAGGATCACATTCATGGTATATGGTGGGGCCAGGACGGGAGCCCTGATTTGGCTGACTCCATAGACCAAGCCCTTACACACTGCGTTTTGGCAATCTATGGATGGTGTGAACTGAGATTTGCAGAAAGCTGAATTCCCCAGTATCTACCCCATTGGCCCTCCCACAGTGATTGAAATGCTCATATCATTTATTGCTTCGGGTCAAGGTATTGAAATTATATTCATGTTTTTAGGAAGTGGTAACATATGAAACTATTAACTAACCTTAACAGTTTAAAGTTTGTGTATCCTATTAGCCAGTTAACTAGCTATAAGGGACCTGCATACCAGCAAATATGAAAAGCAATGGTCAGAAGCCCAGGTCTGGGCTTTCGAGTGGCAGCTAGGAGAGGCAGGATGGGCAGTGCATAGCGAAGGACATAGGGGAGACTCAGAAGATCTTACCTTCCTGGTTTAGCCCCAAGCCAGGTCGGCATGGGACCCACCATTTCAACCTGTCCCAATCCTGTCTTCATCAACCTGTTAGGCCCCTCACTGCAGTTATGCAATGTTTTGTGTCTCCAGTGCACGTGGGCAAGGGTTGAAAATTAATTTTTTCCTTACTGTATAGGACTTTTGGAAAAGCCCTGCCTTATTTCCTTGGACATAAAGCTTCATTTTGAATGGAGGGGCTCAATAGCTCTTTGCCCCTCAAATGAGTAATTCTTTTTCTTTTAACTTTAAAATGCTTATTATTTTTTGAGAGACAGAGACAATGTGCAAGTGAGGGAGGGTCAGAGAGAGAGGGAGACATAGAATCTGAAGCAGGCTCCAGGCTCTGTGCTGACAGCTCCGGGGCTTGAACTCACAAACCGTGAGATCATGACCTGAACTGAAGTTGGACGCTTAACCGACTGAGCCACCCAGGCATCCCAAATGAGTAATTCTTGATAGGAATAATGTCAGTTCTCCAGACAACTAGCAAACCTGTTTTGATTTTACCTCAACAGAGCTCTGACTTCATTCAGTAAGGAGAATTATTTCCCTAGCTCCTTACCAGTCTATTGTATGCGACTTTTGTTCCTACATCTATTTCTTTCTTAAAAATGTTTATTTATTTATTGAGAGGGGCGCCTGGGTGGCTCAGTCGGTTAAGCGTCTGGCTTCAGCTCAGGTCATGATCTTGCGATTCTTGGGTTCGAGCCCTGCGTCGGGCTCTGTGCTGACAGCTAGCTCAGAGCCTGGAGCCTGCTTCGGATTCTGTGTCTCCCTTTTTCTCTGACCCTCTCCTGCTCACACTGTTTCTCTCTCTCTTTCTCTTTCTCTCAAAAATAAATAGAATATTAAAAAATATTTATTTATTGAGAGAGAGAGAGAGACAGAGAGACAGAGAGACAGAGAGAGAGACAGAGAGAGAGCTCAAGCAGGGGAAGGGCAGAGAGAGAGAGGGAGAGAGAAAGAATCCCAAGCAGCCTCCGGCCTGTCAGCACACAGCCCAACATGGGGCTCGGTTACACAACTGTGAGATCATGACCTGAGGTGAAACCAAGAGTCGGATGCTTAACCCACTGAGTCACCCAGCTGCCCCTGTTCCGAAATAATCACGTGGCTTTAGTGCTTGATTCTCATGCTGAACCCAAAGCAGAAGAGAATTTGACTCGCTCATTGCTAAGGGAAGACAAGATCAACTTGATTCAATTTAGGCATTTCAACAAATATTTCTGTACACCTGCTTTGTGTCCGGTTCTGTGTGGTGTGTGGGGAGAGGGACACTACAAAAGGGACCCATGGCGATTCTGGCCTGCAGGATCTCATTGACAGACCAGCCAAACTCCCATGAAACTATTAACAAGAAAGCAGTGTTTGTGTTCAGATGCCTGCATGAGTGGGGCAGGTGGTAAGAGTGTCATGTTCTCAGATGGTTGGGGGCCACAGACTGGGGAAGGCCACTCCCTTCCAAATCAGGAGATTTTGCCAGATAAAGACATGATTTAAAAAGCCACACCCCTTTGATTTCCTGTTAACACTTCATAAAAAGAAGGGTCAGAGGGACGCCTGGGTGGCTTGGTTGGCTAAGTCTCTGACTTCGGCTCAGGTCATGATCTTAAGGTTCGTGGGTTTGAACCCCGGGTCAGGCTCTCTGCTGTCAGTGCAGAGCCAGCTTCTGATCTCTGTCTCCCTCTCTCTCTGCCCCTACCCCGTTTACACACACTCTCTCTCAAAATAAATAAATAAACATTAAAAAAAGAAAGGTCAGAATAAAATATAGTCATTCAAACTGGATCAAGTTAGTATTAGGAAAAGCTGACTACATTGTTGTGAGGCACAGCAACTTAGGAACTCAGGCCATTCACAAAAGGGACAAATTAGCAGGCACTAAAGTCAGAAGAAAAGGCTGCAGAGAATCATTAAAATGAGAGAATCTCACTTCCTTCTGGAAGCCTTCCCTGATTTCCCCAGCAGAGGCAATCACTCCTCCTTAAGCACAGACTACTTTGCTTCTTCCTTGTGGTGCCTCTTGGAGCCTGACCCATGTAACACTTACTTTATGTAGAACACGTGACTTGGCTAACTTACCATGGTAAGCTTCTTGTTTAAAAAATTATTTATTTGTTTTGAAAGAGAGAGTGAGCGAGCGTGTGGAAAAGGGGCAAAGAGAGGGAGAGAGAGAATCCCACGCAGGCTCCACACTGATGTGGGACTAGATCTCATGAACCGTGAGATTGCTACCTGAGCCGAGATCAAGAGTCACATGCTTAACCCACTGAGCTACCTAGGTGCCTCCCACCATGGTAACCTTCTGAAGGGAAGAGATAATTTTGTATGTTGTATGACATTGCATAGCTCAAAAGGCTTTGCAGACATTTACTGTACTTGTTACAGTGAGAAAGTTCTTCTCTTTGCTTTTCTGCTAAACTTGAGACCTGAATGTTTAATCCCCAGTGGGCATTTCAAACTCATAACCCAAATGGAACTTTCTCTCTCCCAAGTCTCCCAATACACACATATAGACACACACACACACACACACACACACACACACACACACACACACACTTCTCTTTTCACCGCATATTCTGTGTGCCCTCAAGGTATTTCTCTAATACTAGACATAATAGTCACTGATTAAATGTACGCAGAACTTCCTATGTTTTGGATACGTTTAAAAGTACTTTATATATAATAACAAACTTAAGAAGTTGCAACTAACTTTACACCCAATTTACAGAGGAGAAAAACTGAGGCTCAGAGAGGTTAAATACTAATGAGACAACAATTACCATTTGAAGGCTTACTTTGTGTCAAGAACTGGAGTAAGTGCTCATTTAAGAGTACTGAGTGAGAGGGGTGCTTGGGTGGCTCAGTCGTTTAAGTGTCTAACTCATGGTTTTGGCTCAGGTCATGAGCTCGTGGTTCATGGGATTGAGCCCTGCATCAGGCTCTATGCTGACAGCATGGAGCCTAGTTGGTATTCTCTCTCTCGCTTTCTCTGTCCCTCCTCTGCTTGCGCTCATGCTCTCTTTCTCTTTCCCAAAATAAACAAATAAACTTAAAAGAATAAAGTCAATATGTCTTTTAAAAAAGGTAGTGAGCTAGGGATATACTTCCCTGGTTATTGATTGAGTCCCCAGTCTCTGAGGATACAATGGAAAGTGAAGAGAAGACCCTTGGTAGGAACAGAGGATCTCCGGGTGGGGGGTGGGCTCCTGACAAGTCAGTCAGACTGTGAGGTGGAGAAAAAAAAAAGCCAGTAGCAGTGACTTTCCAGTGGCTCCACTAGGAACAGGCAATGATCAAAGGAGAAAAATCTTTCTTGACTCCCACCATCCACTCTGTTCCATGCCGTGGTGGCTGTCAGCTAGAGAAACATTAGATCAGGAGAGACCAAGCCAGCCCCACACTGAGTCACCTCACTGATGATTTTCACATGATTTTCAACTGTTGGGTGTATAAAAGTGCAGTAGATGAGACTGGAAGGAAGGTCACCTTGACATATATTTAGCATTCAGAGGTTTGTTAAACAATACAGGCCTGTTGTTCCCTGAAATAATTGGCAATGAGTTATCTTTGTTTCCTAAAAGACATCAGCTGACTTCAAGCTGGGGGATTTAACGTTGTAAATACTTCTTCCTTTAGTCCATTCGGAGGAAGAGAAAATCTGAAAGGTGAGAGTGAATCTCCCTCCCACCCTGCTTCATCCCTTTCCAGGGGAGAAGGATCAGGAAGAAAAATTGAGTTCCCAACTATGGCAGGATCAGAGTTAAGAGCCTTTCTTGGTGGTTTGAGGAAGTATGCTGATCTTTCAAGAAACTTCTTCTCCCTCAGTGAGTGGCTGCATATTGGAATAGGCCCACTGCATTTCATTGCATCAGATGTCAGTTCTTCAAAACAGAGTCCAGATGTATATAAGGGTGTATTTAAAAAACAGCCAACAAAATGATCTGAGATAGAACAGGTTTGGTTGGTTTGTTTTACAGTTGCCTATCAAGCTGAGCTCTGATGAGGAGATAAATGCTCAAAAAGGAAATCGATGGCAATACAAAATTTTCCAAAGAGGGGGAAAATGTTCAAAACACCTACCCTTGCAGTGAGCTAGCTGAGCTGCACCGCTATTAAGTGGTTCAGCTTTTTACCACTGCAGCAGAAATTTGAGATGAAGAAATAGGTTTTGGCAAGTAGATTAGGCCCAGGTTATAATTCAGAAGTGGCCCCTACATTTTGCGTGTAGTCTCTGTCTAAAACAATTTGATATTTACTCACTCAGATCACTAATCCATGCTGATTAAAATTTTTTTTAAGTTTATTTATTTTTGGGAGAGAGTCAGAGATACAGCATGAGTGGGGGAAGGGTGGAGAGAGAGGGAGATACAGAATCTGAAGCAGGCTCCAGGCTCTGAGCTGTCAGCACAGAGCGCGATGTGGGGCTCTAACTCACAGATCATGAGATCATGACCTGAGCTGAATACAGATGCTCAACCGACTGAGCCACCCAGGCGCCCCACGTGGTGATTTTTTTTTTTAAAGGGAGATGTGGTACTGCCCCAGGGATTACTGAGGCATTTTGTACTCAGTTGGCTGTTACTGCAATTACCTAGCCGACATGGTTCCTGAACAAGGATACCAATATCAACGACAACACAAGTTCAGTCTCACAAAATAAGTCAACTGGCAGTCATTCCTCTAATTTCAAATTTGACCTAAGGCTCACTAATTTGAACTAACTGGAGGAAGGTGAAGCTAGATGCTGAAAACTTGGTTTTAAAATACATATTTAAAAAACAGTTTTTTATTTGCACATATACACAGCAATTGGAATTTGCTAAATGGGATTTCCTGGCAGATGTTATAATTCTGTGTTGGAGGTGATAGGCTCTTGAAAGCATATAGTGCTGTGGAATTAAGTCCGTTGCAATGGCTTGTTATTGCCATGAGATGGCAGCAGAGAGCGGTAGGCGCTCACTTCCCACTTCCAAGTGGGGAGTTCTAGAAGGAAAGAGGAGGGGCGCCTGGGTGGCTCAGTTGATTGCTTGGACTTGGGCTCAGGTCATGATCTCGCTGTGTGTGAGCTGGAGTCCCGCGTCAGGCTCTGTGCTGACAGCTTGGAGCCTGGAACCTGCTTTGGATTGTGTCTCCCTCTCTCTCTGCCCCTTCCCCACTCATGCTGTGTGTGCGTGTGTGTCAAAAATAAACATTTTTTTTTAATTTAGAAGGAAAGAGGAGCCTGTATTAGAAAACTTCTCACCTGGGAGGGAGCAAGTGCACCAACATGGCAGGGCAATTGAAAAGGAGAGCCTGGAAACTCACTAAAGCCAAAGATGGGGTATGGTTAGGTCAGCTGATGGCACATAGAATAGAACAGGAGGAAAATATAATGAGAGCCAAGGAGGCAACCAATTCTTTTTTTTTTTTTTTTTTTACCATTTTTTAATGTTTATAATTGTTTTTGAGACAGAGAGAGACAGAATGTGAGCAGAGAGAGAGGGAGACACAAATCTAAAGCAGGCTCCAGGCTCTGAGCTGTCAGCACAGAGAGAGGCAACCAGTTCTGATGGCACAAGTCTTTGAGAGCTGGGTGCCCTTCCAAGCCTAGTGCTGGGAGCATGCTATGGGTCCACAGATCCACAGTACTTATTCTAAAATCCTTAAAGACAGATATGTTTTGCAATTCTAAATTTGCCAGATTTTGGAAAAATAATACGCTGTCTGTACCATTTATTAGGTAACACTTCCAGTGGGATTTAAGGCAGCACTCATAATTAGGGTTGCCAAATTTAGCTAATAAAAATACAAGATATCTAGTTATATTTGAATTGTCGATAAATAGTGAATCCTGTTTTAGTGTAAGTATGTCCCCTTACAATATTTGGGACATACTTACATTAAAACATGATTCACTGTTTATCGGCAATTCAAATGTAACCGGATGTCCTGTATTTTATCTGGATCTCCTACTATAGTCAAACACATTAATATTGCAGCAGTGAGGGGTGCCTGGGTGGCTCAGTCGGTTAAGCCTCTGACTCTTGAATTCAACTCAGGTCATGATCTCAGGGTCATGACACAGAGCCCTGTACCAGTCCCCTTGCTGAGCATGGAACCTGTTTAAGATTCTCTTAGCCTCTCACTCTGCCCATCACCCACACATGCGTGCAGGCACTCTCTCTCTCTAGAAAACACCTAAAAAAATTCAGCAGTGAAACATGTGAATGTTAGACTCAACAGGATAAATAAAGACACTAAATTGCCTTATATCAGTTCATCTTAAATTTTGCCACCATATGCATTTTGATAGGAAATTTATTAAAAGTTTTTTCTGGCTTTCAGGACTTGGTCAATTTTGGAATTGTGGACTTGTAATTGTTCATGCATAAAATAGTGGAGAGATCTATGGTGAGATGTGTTCATGCCTTCAGTGTATCTCACTCTTAAGGGCCGAGGTCCCTCCTTTTTCTTCAGGTCACAAAATATGGTCAGACATTGCAGATCCTGAAGACTGGGGCAAAAAAGGAGATTAAGTCAGGTAACACCCAAGTTGTTTTCACATTTATAAGAAGGTTTGGCTAGAAGTTTCATGACCTGCTATGAGCTGCCCACTTGGAAATCTTCAGCATGAAATCAGAACAAAGGAGGTGGAAGAAACTTAACCCTTAGCTATAAGAAGGAACACATTTCAGAAACATATATCTTTCTTTTTTATTTGAGACAGAGAGAGAGCAGGGTAGAGGCAGAGGGAGAGAGAGAGAGAGAGAAAGAGGGGAGAGAGACAGATAGACAGACAGACAGACACACACACACAATCTTGTGTGTACACACACAGAGAAACGGAATCCCGAGCAGACTCAGAGTGGAGCCCGATGCAGGGCCTGATTCCACAACCCTGGGATCGTGACCTGAGCCAAAATCAAGAGTAAGATACTCAAGGGACTGAGCCACCCAGACACCCCTGGAAACATGTATCTTGAACTCTGACTCTGGTTTGGCCTGTGAGTTGTGGTGGGACTTGGGGCAAGTCTTTGTGGTTGGGTTTTTATCTATGCAGTTGATGGTTGCTACCCACCCCACCTTCCTCACAGGGCTGCGCTGACAATCAAATGGATCATGGGTGGGAAAGGGCTTTGAGACATTCTCAATACTAAACAAAAGGAAGATAGGTTCCTCATACATCTTTGGTAGCTTATCAGTAGAATATAGGCCTTATACACAAAGATATTCTAATAAGGTGAAATGGCAGCATGGTCTCTGTAGTCAGACAGACAGACTCAGGTGCAAATTCCAGCTGCACAACTTCCCGGCTGGCTGACCTTGGGCAAGTTGCTTAATCTTTCTGTCCTTCACTTTCCCCATCTGAAAAATAAGGATTACACTAGTAACCCATGTCATAGGGTTGTTCTAAAGATGAAAAGAGCTAATTCAGTGCCTGGCAACAAGGAAAGAAACATTATTATAACATTTTCATCATGGATTATTGTGAGAATTAGACAAAGAAGTATTCAATGTTAGCTATTTTCATCATTATGGCGCTCATTATAGGAGATGGAGAATCATTGCTTCTTGAATAGCCTTGAAATGACTATATATGTGATTTGACAGAGGCCTCCCTAGACAGTACATCCAATTGGAGTCAGTACAGTCCTTGTCATATAGTCTGAGCATATAAATAACTCTAACAAATTCTAGAATGAAAAATTGGATTATTATGCAAGACACATTTCAGAAGAAACTGGACAACTTGGTAGATGAGGGAGGGAATATCATTTTTTTAGATTTATTTTTGAGAGAGAGAGACAGAGAGAGAGAGAGAGAGAGAGACAGAGAGACAGAGAGAGAGCGAGCAGGGGAAGGGCAGAGAGAGCGGGAGACACAAAATCCTAAGCAGGGTCCAGGCTCACAGCTGTCAGCACAGAGCCCGATGTGGGGCTCAAACCCATGAAGTGTAAGATCATGACCTGAGCTGAAGTCAGATGTTTTAACCAAGTGAGCCATGCAGGTGCCTTGAAGGAGGGAATTTCTGATTGAGAAAGATTGGCAGGTCAGGGTTGCAAGAAGGGTGGCTTTTGGGGGAATGGCTGCCAAGCTGACACATCTCAGGGGACTCTCTAAAGCGGAGATGGAAGATTCTCTAAGTATTATTTGGGGTCAAAGCACAAAACTTGCTCCAGGTTGCTTGCCTTGGGTGATTATTGAGGAGGATGGCCGGGAGAGAAGATTGCAACATAGCTCCTGTGTATTCGATGTGGCCCAGGGACAGGATGTTCTGCACTACTCTGTTCTCTCAACCATTCCTCACGTTCCCATGCCCTCCCCTGCCACATGCACATGTTCTGTCTCCCTTTTATGGAGAAAACAGGACTCTCAATGCTGTGAGGGCTTTTATAAAGTCACTTCCCTTCTGCTTTCAGGCAGGATTGCTCCAAAGCCAGTTCGATGCAAGTAGCGACATTTCCTCAGCACCTTACTCTGTGCCAGACCCTGTGCTGGGTACTCGGGACACAGGCAGCCAGAATCTCATCCCTGATGGAAACACCTAACAAATAAAGACAAAACCATTTCCTGCCCCCCTCTTCCTGCCCCATGACGTGGTTCCCAGGGCCTGACAAGAGCTACAATGAAACCAGGAGACTTTCTCACTAAAGACTAAAACAGGAATGTAAAAACTCATAAAAGCACAAGGTCAACGTGGCTGGAAGGGAGCCGAATTAGCTGAAATCCTAAGGGGTTTACTTACTGCTGCTGAATATCGAGACCATTGGAGCTTTGGTGGCTTGATTTTAAAGGCAGCAACACGTATCCTAACCCCTGTCCTTTTCCCTTCCTTCTAGAGACCAGCTTTATGGTGGGCTTTTATTAATGACTTATTGAGTGCTTTCCTATATGCCAGGAACTTTGTATTTATTCATCCTTTTAATCCCAAATTCTCAGAAAGACTCATCAATTTTACAGATGAAGAAATGGAGACACAGAGAGACTAAAGAATTTGTCTAATAAGTGGTAAGAACCGGGTCTTGAACCCACGTGTATCGGAGTACACCACAGATGCTCTGACTCAGGGGTCATCAAATTACAGCCTGGGGGACGAATCCAGATTTTTACCTGCTTGTGTAAATAAAGTTTTATTGTAATACAGCCATACTCATTTGTTTACATATTATGTATGGCTGTTACTGTGCTATAAGTGGCAGAGTTGAGTAATTACAACAAAGACCATATGGCCTATAATGCCTAAAATATTTGCTATCTGGCCCTTTACTACAGGAAAACTTGCTGACCCCTCACTCTACCCACCATACTATACAGTCTCTGGTATGTAGATGTTGGAGTTAGAGCTAAGGTCAAACTTTGGCTTTGCCATTTATTAACAGCATGCCCTTGGACAAGTCCTTTTAAGTCTTTGCGCCTCAGTTTCCTCATCTATAAAATGGGAATAGTAATATTACCTATCTCCTAGGATTGCTTAGAGAACTAAATGAGATACAATGCATGGAAGGTACCTAGCACAGTGCCTGGATGCCTGGCACATGGTGAAATGTTAAAAATGATAGTGGATCAACAGAACAGAGCTCTGTGCCTGGAACATAGTCAGTTTTACATAAATACCAAGTATTTGAATTTGTTTTGTTCCTATTCTTGCTAACTTTTCTATGGCCTTGGGTTGCTGAATAAAAAACTGAAGTTAGAGGGGTGGGGATCAGTAGGGCAGGGCAGTGAACACAGTGCTTTTGGCCGACAGGGTGGTTGACAGCAGAGGATTTACTGCTTTAATCCTGAATAAGCCTGAACCACAATATGTGACCAAAATGAGGGGTGTGTGTGTGTGTGTGTGTGTGTGTGTGTGTGTACGTGCGTGTGCGCACATGTGTGAAAGAAAACGAGACAGAGTGTTCACCCCCAGTTTTATGGGTTTTTTTCTTTTATCCTCAAAGCTGTCTCCAAGTGTTACCCTCAAATGGACTCAGATTCCATTTTTTGAAAATTTTGAGATTTTCTTCAAGATTTCAGTGTGTGCTAACCTTCCCACTCTCCAGGCTCCTGTAGCAGCTATAGAAAAGAAAAAAAAAAAAAGACTTGGCATACATTTTGTTCTCAGTTGTGCTTGGTTGGTCCACTTGATTAGATTCTAAACTCCTGTAGGGCAGAGACCATGACCTACATCTCCCAGGTTTAGGGAGAAGGAAGGTTTTGCTACTATTAAACAATAAAGGAATGTGTGTTTGTGGGGTGTGTGTGTGTGTGTGTGTGTGTGTGTGTGTGTGTGTTTCTGAAGGGATATGAATATGAGAAGCAAGGTCTTTGGGAGATAAATAAAATGCTTCAATGCTTCAATGTTTCACTGTCCTCGTAAACAAGACTTCCTATAAAAGAGAACTTGAGAAAAGAAACGCAAGGATTTAGCCAGGGGACCTTCTCCTGGGTGGCCATCATCTCTTAATCATCCAGACAAAAGAAGTTACCTGCAATGTGATAGAAGTTCCTACATTTAATAGGTAAGCCACTGGGTTATGCCCCTTCTATTTCTGAGAGCCATCTTTTTCTAATGTCTCTGTAAAGGAGAACCCTTCACTCGCAAGGTGAGTTCCTTCATAATCAATTCACCACTTGCAAGTGTCGGAGAGGACACTGAACATAGATATGTTTTGCTAAGGGAAGAAGGAATGAGCTCTCTTTCCCCTTTGGGGAAAGCACTTGCCTTTCTCTTTCAGATATAAATTTTCACTTCTTATAATCTATATTTGGAATCTCATGCCCATTATTGAAATGGATACATATTTCCTGTCGCTGATAGAAACACCATTCAAGCCAATTCTTTTTGTTTCTTGCCAGCCGATAGTGGAAAACTTATGGCTCATGCAACCATAATTTGGATCAGGACCACAGACAAGTTACGACCTAACAGCCTAAGGGAGCAAGTGGATTCTCTCCCAAACTATCTTGGTTTATGTGTAATGTAACTTCCAGATGATTCTGTTTGAGATGAAGATCAAGGCCATAACTGGTCTACACTACCCAGACTTCCCTAGCAATGCTTACTTGCATTAACTGTGGTTGTCATAGAGTTCTCTTAAGAAATGAGGTGCAAAATTGTAACCAACAGACTCAGAATGCTGGGCTTATAAAGGTTATGGTGGTTGGTTTTGTTTTGTTTTGCTTTGCCCTTTCTCTTACAGCTCTTATTATTACTGGAGGCATTTAGTAAGTGACAGCTGTATTTCTTAAGTATCATGCTGCATAGTCATCATGCTTGAATACTCAGAAGCTTTGGTTGAACACTGTTCTTAGGATTCAGTTTGCAAGACCTCATATTGCTGAGATGATTACCTATGCGTGCTCAGATTTGTGTTTCAGAATGCTCAGTCTTGGCCATACAGAAGATAAATTGGCAAAGGGGATGGAGATGTGGTGACAGAGCGGTTGGAGATTGGGGGGGTGCTGATTAGGAGTCTGTTATAATTTTCCAAGTGAGAGGTAACAGGGCCTGAATTAGAGCAGTGGGAGTTGAAAGGAGACAGTGGTGATGGAGATACTTTGGAGGTGGAATTGACAATATTTGGCAGTCAGCTGCACTAAGGGGTGTAAAGTAAAGAGGAGTTGAGGGTATTTCTGCTATTACATCATAGAAGGGAACAGGTGGAGGACTGGGTTTGGGACAGATACTAATACATTTATTTTAGGTATGATTGACTTATGGTGCAGGTTTGTCTGCTATCGAGGGAATTCCCAGGACATGGGATATTCAGTGCTCAAACCTAGAAAGTCCTGGGCAAACTGGGATGAGTTGGTCACAGTAAATTTAGGATATGTTGGGGGGATCTTGGGTGGCTCAGTCGACTGAGCATCTAACTCTTGATTTCAGTTCATGTCATGATCTCAGGGTTGTGAGATTGAGCCCTGTGAGGCACTCTGGGCTAGACATGGAACCTGTTTAAGATTTTCTCTCCCTCTCCCTTTGTCTTTCCCCTGCTTGCTTGCTTGCTCTCTTGCTATCTCTTTCTCTGTCTCTGTCTCTTTAAAAAAAAAAGATTAAAAAAAAGGATATGTTGGATTGGAGGTGTCTGCAGACAGTATCCAAGAGGTAGTTGGACAGCTAGGAGGTGGTTTTAAGGACATCAGAGTCACAGGCATAGTTTGGGGTTTTGCGTGTGACAAAAGATGGGTGAAACCACAGGACTGGGGATAATAACTAAGGGAGAATACACAGCTTGAGATTATACCTCTCTCAAATCCCCTGTGGAATTCTAGATCTTTGTGAATATAAATGAATGAATAACATAATTGAATAAGAGTAAGAGGTGAGTGAGTGAGTGAGAGTAAGACAGCAGGCTGCCCTTTGCGGCACACATACCTGTACAAGTTGGCTGTGGAAAGAAATCTGAGACTGAGCCACAAGAGGGCAAAAGAGAACCAGAACGGATGATGTTGTGAAAAAAGTCAGGGAAGAAGGGAATTTTAAAAGAGTGGAGGTTAGGAAGATTAGTATTGAGGATAGGAGATTGGTTCTGGTAATTAATACATCACCAATCACCTACAAGAGAACAGTTTCTGTGGAGTCCTAGCATCTGTAATGTTCTGAAATCAGATTAGAAGATGCTAATTAGAGAAAGAGAAGAAAGCAAGTATGGGTGGCATAGATTTGTCTTTCTCCCACCAATGAGGGCAAGAGAAAGAATAGTTTTCTCCTTTAAATACCAGCTCAAGATCCAACTCTTTCTTTTATGTTTATTTATTTTCTGAGAGAGAAAGAGAGAGCACAAGATGAGGAGGGACAGAGGGGGGGGGCAGGAGAGAATCCCAAGCAGACTCCTGTCAACGCAGAGCCTGATGTGGAGTTTGTACTCATGAGCCTTGAGATCATGACCTGAGCCACAATCAAGACTTGGACGTTTAACCGACTAAGCACCCAGGCGCCCCAAGATCCAACCCTTCTTAAGTTTTTTTAAATGATTGCCATGCCTGCTGCTCTCCTCCTTCTCCAAGCCCCTACAGAACCAGGGCTTATACCACACTATGTAGGAAAAAATATAACTATGTGTGATATACTTCTTTATTTATTTTCTGGTAGCTTTAGTGTGCTTGTTTGGTCTCCCTCTTACATTCTGAGCTCCCTTAGGGCAGAGACCATGACTTAGAACTCCCATAGTGCCCACAAGAAAGGCCTTCAAGAATATTTGCTAGTTGTTTGGTTAGGAAAGGTGGAAAGATCCTCTAGTTCACATTTTCTCGACCTCCACAGTATTTGCATTTTTGTTCTGGGATACTGTCCTGGGCACTGTAGGATGTTTAGTTGTATCCTTGACTCCTACGCATTAGTTCCCAGTGGCATTTCCTTATCACCTTCCTATAGTTGTGACAACTGAAAATATTTCCAGACATTGCCAAATGTCTCCCAGAGAAGGTGTGGGAATCTACTCAGTTGAGACCCACTAATCTAGGTGACCTGAGCCTAGCTTAGTTACCTCCTCGTCCTTCAGCAGGGGCAATCAAAGCCATTTCCCATTGAGAAATATTGGTGTCCAGTTCACAGTCTCCAAAAGGAATGTATAACCTTCCCTAGTTACTCCCTTTCAGTTCTGAGACAATTAAACTTATTCCTTTCTCTGCCTCTCCCTGGAGTGACTGAATGGCTCACTACTCTCACTTAAACACAAAGCACTGAAATGATGCCAACACACTTCTCTTATGATCCTGAATATCAAAGCAAATCCAGAGGGACATCTAATTACAGCAGTGGTGTAATGTTTCTACAACTGTAAGTGAAGCATTTATTAATTTGTTCACAATGTGTAACTAGTAGTTAATAATACTTGTTCTTTTCAAAGTGTTTTTCAGATATTTATATTATAACTCTGTAGCCTTCTCAAAGAATGATGGCCAGTGGTTGGGCAAATGGGAGAAAGAGAAGATGTATAAAATAAAGGTATAGGAGTTTTCAGTGCCTGGGCGGAGTGGAGAACACAGAAGTCCTGGGCTCTCATTCTTCAGATTAAACCTGAAGTGTCTTCCTAACATTTTTATGCATCATCCCAACAGGGCCCATGGTTCTCAAAAGACATTTCATGTGGGTTGAGCTGGACTAGGGGTGTGGATAAGGAAAAATCTCTGATATCTTGTTCTGTTTTATCACCATATTCCAGAACCTCAGAAGGTTTCTTGGTAGTGCCCTGTGAATCTTCCTACTGCTGCTCTATGGGAAAGTCCAATAAACCAGTTAGTACATTTTTATCAAGTACATGATAAATACTCTTAAGACACCAAAAACTGATGTGAATAAAAGGAGTAAGGTTGAGCAAAACATATTTCATTCTTCCTGGTTCTTAATGGAGCATGTTAATTTATTGAACTAAGGCTTTTCTATATATTCTTGGATTTCTGTACCATGACAGATATTATCAGCATCTGGCCTCTTTTTTATAGAGAAGAAAATATGAGGTTCAGTGAGGTTAAATCACATGCCAAGGGTATATAGCTCCAAAGTTGTAGAGCTGTGATCCAAATCCATTCTGTATAATTCCAAAATCTGTGCTCTTATCCACTATGCTAATGTGATTCATTTATTTAGTCTACTTTCTCTCCATTTTTTCAAATGGGTAAGCTATTGCATTTGATAGAAAAAAGAACTATGGACCAGAAAATATAAATGACTTGCCCAGGATGATGTGGTGGTGTGGTTATGGTGGTGGTGGTGATGATAGGGGTAGGAATGGAAGAAACTAGAAAAACACATTTTGTTACTTATACTGTGTGTGCTTTTTCTCCTTACCACATCATTTTTAGTTGAGAAGACAAGATACCTCTCATTCTAGGAAACAATTAAAGGACTATAAAGGGAAGCCTGCCATTGACTTGTGATGTTGAATTTCTGAATTCTGTGGCACTGACAAATCAGATGATGGAGACACTTTCTTTCCCAATGGATACTGAAGGTCATTAGCTACAGTTAGCCTGCCAGCAGACTTTGAGTGGGGAGTACATTGAGTCCCTTCAGAATCTTCCAGGAGGATTGAAGAATATACTGAATATATAGAATATAAGTAAGAATGGAGAATACTGAAAGAATATAATATACAATTTGACCAGAGAGCTGGGCTAGAGAATTTAGCTGCCACAAATGAAAAGGTTTTCTATAGCATTACTAGGTTGCTTCTGAGTCACTTTGAGGAAAGAAAGGGAGGAGAAATGCAGAGCCAACTGGCATCTCCCAAGATTTAACTGAGTGATGGTTGAGTATCTGGAATAACCTTGGAATTCCCCTCTACACCATTATGCAATGAACACCCTCCCATCACTGGGTCAAGGTGAATAAATTAAAGGGATGGGGCTGGTCTTGTATTTCCAAGAGACTAAATTTTATTTTTGTTTTATCAAGCATATTTACATGCAAGAACTAGCTGTTTTGTTGCAGAATGTGGATTATTAAGCATTATCATTTCTCACAACCCTAGGGGTTACTTTAAATCCCTCAGAGAGTTTTGTTACATTCAATAGTCATAAACTTTCTGATTATTCTTACCCTTTCTCAGTAATTTGCCAGGAAGGAATCTTCCTTTTTTTGTCTCTTTTCCCACAAAAAGTGGTCATAGCTCAGAGGTTTTATATAATTTTAACCCTCTTTTCCTTTTCAGCCATTGTCCATGCCACACTCCTGGAGGTCTGTCACTAGATTTTCATGCTACCATTCCTATCAAAATCATATCTCTTTCCCATCCTCATGAAGTGAGCAGAACTGAAGAATAAAGACTGAGCTGTTGATGAGTGGCTTTAATAAAGGAATATGAAGATCTTAAAGCTCTTTTCTTCATTCTCTGAGGTTTCTAAGGCCAGATATCAGCACTGTACTGTGGTGACCCTGCAAATACTTGGGGTCTGGAGTCCATCAGTTCTGGGTTGGAATCCTGTCTCGGCCAGTTACAGCCATGTGATCTTCAGCAACAATCTGTTTCCATCTTTGTAAAGTGACGATGGTACTCGTTTGTTGCTGCTGTCTGTTTTTCTTACCACCTGGCCATTTGCCTAGCTCTTTCCCCCTACTTCTTCAGCTATTCTTTAATTTTGAGATTTTCCCATCACTTTTGACTCTGCCCTGTGATTTTGTAGGCTATACACTTTTCTTTTTTTTTAAGTAGTTTATTGTCAAATTAGTTTCCATACAATACCCAGTGCTCTTCCCCACAAGTGCCCTCCTCCATCACCACCACCTGTTTTCCCCCCTCCCCCTTCAACCCTCGGTTCATTTTCAGTATTCAATGGTCTCTCAGGTTTTGTGTC
>NC_043717.1:76521735-76588541 GCF_006229205.1 Suricata suricatta
ATTCTGTCGATTGCCTGTTAGTTTTCTGGATTGTTTCCTTTGCAGTGCAGAAGCTTTTTATCTTGATGAGGTCCCAAGAGTTCATTTTTGCTTTCATTTCCCTTGCCTTTGGGGATGTGTCAAGTAGGAAATTGATGCAGTGGAGGTCAAGGAGGTTGTTTCCTACTTTCTCCTGGAGGGTTTTGATGGTTTCCTGTCTCACATTCATGTCCTTCAGTCATTTTGAGTTAATTTTTGTGTATGGTGTAAGAAAGTGGTCTAGTTTCATTCTTCTGCATGTTGCTGTCCAGTTCTCCCAGCACCACCTGTTAAAGAGGCAGTCTTTTTTCCATTGGATACTCTTTTGTGCTTTGTCAAAAATTAATTGGCCGTACATTTGTGGGCCCAGTTCTGGGTTCTCTATTCTATTCCATTAGTCTATGTGTCTGTTTTTGTACCCATACCATACTGTCTTGATGATGACAGCTTTGTAGTAGAGGCTAAAGACTGGGATTGTGATGCCTCCGTTTTGGTTTTCTTCTTCAGTATTACATTGGCTATTCAGGGTCTTTTGTGGTTCCATACGAATTTGAGGATAGTTTGTTCTAGCTTTGAGAAGAATGTTGGTGCAATTTTGATGGGGATTGCATTGAATGTGTAGATTGCTTTTGGTAGTAATGACATTTTCACAATGTTTATTCTTCTGATCGATGAACAGGGAATGTTTTTCCATTTCTTGGTGTCTTCTTCAATCTCTTTCATAAGTTTTGTATAGTTTTCATCATATAGATCTTTTACATCCTTGGTTAGGTTTACTCCTAGGTATTTTATGGTTTTTGTGCAATCGCAAATGGGATCAGTTTCTTGATTTCTCTTTCTGCTGCTTCATTTTTGGTGTGACTATACACTTTTCTAATCTAGACTTCAATTCATTGATGAGCAGACCTTTCCTTGGTTTTGTTTCTAGAATGAAAGCCCCACAAGGGCTTACCCTTACCATCATATTTGCGCTTACCATCATATTCCCAGAACCTAGGAACATATCAGGCACATAGCAGGTGATCAATCTACTTTTATGAGATGAATGAATGAATAAATGAATGCATGAATGAATTTCCTGATCCTAGTACCCAAATCAGTCCCTTTGACCTGCTGTTGTATACAGTCTGATACAAGGAGTGGTTATATCCTACAAGAGCAGGCCCTGTTTAGGTACTAGCCTGTGAGTCTTGCCCTGGGTAGTATCCACAAATTTCAGTTAGGTCATTCAGGGCTGATACTGAGTCACTCTGTACTTGTAGTGGTCAATAGGACTGTACAGACCTATTTACGTTGAGAAGGACGGCAAAAATTATTAGCTGAGCCAAAGTGAACATAGCTTTGAGTTCAGTTTTGTGAAGCTTATTTATACTCCCTTTACTGCAGTTGTAGTGTGTTTATGATCATTCTTATTAACTGCCAATTTCATGTTAAGGGCAAAAGCTGCAGATGTATCTCCTGTACTTGAGTTATGTGCAAAAGCTGCAGGTGTATCTCCTGGATTTGAGTTACATGCAAAAGCTGTAGATGTATCTCCTGGAATTCGTGCAAAAGGACTTGGTGCGAAAGCTGTCAATGTATGTATCTCCTGGACTTGAGGTACATGCAAAGCTGTGGATGTACCTCCTGGACCTGTGTTATGTGCAAGAGCTGTCTATGTACCTCATGCAAAAGCTGTCGATGTATCTACTGGGCTTGAGTTATGTGCAAAAGCTGTCAATGTACCTCATGCAAAAGCTGTCGATGTATCTCCTAGGCTTGAGTTAGGTACAAAAGCTGCAGGAATGCCTAGCATCTCCTGTACTGGAGTACCCTTTCTTCTATATCTGTTACAAACTTGTTGCAAAATGTCGGTAGGTGTCCTGGGAGGAGTTGCAAGACCATTTTGACTGAGCAAAAAGATTCCGGGTAGTGTGTTACCTTAAAGAGTATCCCCTGGTTTCTTGGGGGGTTATCAATTCAGTGGTTCCTTCCTGTATTACACTATAAATACATCTGGCTGAAGTGAGGCTAGAAGTAGTTTACTTCCTGTTGCAGTCGGATGAGGGAGGATTATCCATTCTTTTCTATGACGGAGAGTACAGCCTGAAACTGCAGGATAATTGAGGTAATGGCAGATACAAACTAGCAGGGGTGGGGGTGAGAGCTGAAGGGAGGTTGAAAAAAAAATTTTTTTAACATTTTATTTTTGTGAGAGATGGAGCATGAGCAGAGGAGGGGCAGAGAGAGAGGGAGACAAAGAATCCGAAGCAGGCTTCAGGCACTGAGCAGTCTGCACAGAGTCCAATGCAGGGCTCAAACTGACAAACTGAGATCGTGACCTGAGCCAAAGTGGGACACTCAACTAACTGAGCCACCAAGGTGCCTCGAGCTGAAGGGAGTTTTTAATTGAAGTTACTTTTAGTAAAGAGGCCTTAGGCATGTACAGTCATATCAACTGCAATTTAGCAAAGGCCTAACCAATGGTTAATTGAGGCAAAGCCAGGCCTTATCCAGGAGCACAGTTTAGAAAAGGCCTGGATGAGGCCTAGTTGGGGCTCAAACCTAATTAGCCATGGCCTTGGCATAGTTAGGCCTAACCAGGGCACAGCCAAGTTCAAAGCCTAGTCAGCCCAGTTGAGGGCTAGTCAGCCCAGATAAGATTTAACTAGATCCTAAGCCTACTTATGGCCTAGTTGCCCAGTTAAAGTCTAGATAACACAGTTAAGGTCCTGCCAGGGCCTAAACACAGTTAAGGTCTAGTCATAGTCTAGTTAAGGTATAGCCAAGGCCTAAGGGTAGTTAATTACTAGTCAGAGTATAGTTAGGCTTAGTCAAAGCATTGTTAGGGCCAGTCAGGGTCTTATTAAAGGTTAGCCAAGTCCTAAGCCTAGTTAAAAGCTAGCTAGCTTGGTTAAGGCCTCATCAGAGTGCTGTCAAAGCACAGTCAGTACCTTAGCCTAGTTTAGGCCCAGGAAAACCCCAGTTAAGGCCTAGCTAGGACCTAGCCTAGTTAAGTCTTAGTCCTAGTCTATTTAAGTCCTAGTAAGGGCATAAACAACGTTTTTTTCTAGTCAGAGCTTAGTTAAGACTTAGCAAGGGTCTAAACCTAGTTAAACTGTAATCAGGGCTAGTTAAATTCTAGTCAGGGCTTCATCCTAATTAAGTGTTAGAGCCCAGTAAATGCCCAGTCAGGATATACACCTAATTTAGATTTTGTTAAATTCTAGTTAAAGCCTGGTCAGTGTTTAAGCCTATTTAAGGTCTGTTCAGAGCCCAGAAAAAGGCTAACCTTAGTTAAATATTAGTCAGAAATAGGTTAACATATAGCCAGGGCCTAAACTTAGTCAAGGTCTACCCAGAGGTTGTTAAGATATAGGCGAGGCCTAAGCGTAGTTAAAAGCTAATCAACATGTTGTAAGATCTCCTTAGAGTATGAAAAGGACTAGCCGTGGATTAAACCTAGTTTATGTTTAGTCAGAGACCAGTTAGGGTCAAACTCTATTTAAGTTTCAGTCAGAAACTATGTGAGGTAGATCCAGGGCCTAAGGTTGTCCAAACCTAGTCAGAACCTAGTTAAGGCCTAGTCAGTCTTATTAAGGTATTCAGAGAATTCAAACCTAATCAAAAGCTAGACAGCCCAGGTGAAACCTGACTAGGGGTAAGGCCTAGTTCAGGCCTAGTCAGAGCCCAGTGAAGGTCTATTCAGAACTGAAGAGTCTAGTTAATGTATAGCAAGAGCCTGAGACTAGTTATGGGATAGTTTGTTCAATTAATGCCTAGTTAGTTTATTTAAGCCCCAGCGAGGGCCAAAGCCCAGTTAAGGCTTCGTCAACTCAGTTAAGGCCTAGTCAGGGCTCATTTAAAGCTTAGGGTTCAGTTCAGGCCTACTGACAGTCTGAGACTGTTTAAATATTAGCCAGCCCACATAAGGTCTAACCAGGCTCTAAACATAGTTTAGGCGAAGCTAGAACCTATTTAAATCCTTGCCAGGGTCAAAACATAGTTAAGGTGTAGTTGGAGTCTAATTAAGGCCTAGCTGTAGCCTAAATCTAGAGAAGCCATAGTCAGAGTCTAGTTAAGGGACATCATGTTCCTAAGTTCAGCTAAGACTTAATCAGCCCAGTTAAGGCCTAGTCAGAGCCCATTTAGCATAGCCAGGGACCAAGCCTAATTAACATATAGTCAGAGTGTAGTTAGGGGCGTAGCCAGGACCTAAGTCTAGAGAAGACATAGATAGCCAGAGTCTCATTTAAGGATTAACAAGGACCTGAGTCTCTTTAAGGTCTATTTAGCCCAGTTAAAGCCCAGAAAGGGCTAAACTTAGTTATGTCCTAATCAGAGTGTAGTTAATTCATAGCCAGGGCCTAAGCCTAGTTAATACCTCGTTAGAGTTTAGTTATGGTGGCACCAGGGCTTATATCTAGTTAAGACCTAGTCATTCCAGTTAAGGCCTATTTAGGCCCTTCACTTTGTTAAAGGCTAGTGAAGACTAGGGTAACTAATTTATTCCAATTTTCCCAAGACTTTCCTTGTTTCACAGTCAAATTTTGGGTCCTAGAAAATCCCTTGGCCCCTGGTAAATGAGACTGATTGGTCACTCTAGTCAAGGTCTTTAGAAAACAACTTCTTTGCCACGGAATCTACAAAACATACTTGTAGTTTATAGTTTTAGTTTATAGTTTACAAAACATATTTTCAACATTATTTCATTTGATTATTAGAGCATCTATTTGAGATGGTTGTTATCATCAACCCTAATACATGAATGAATAAATTCAGGTTTACAGAGAAGTAACTTCCTTGATGCTGTCTGGTCAGTGTCCAAGGTAGAGTTTAAATCAAAATTCAAAATGTTTGAATTCAAAAGTCATGTTGTTATTTTTTTTTAAGCCACAGTAAAGGGGCATCTCCCCATAATTAAAAGTTATCTATGTTACAAAAGTAATACTTGCTAACGTGTTATCATCATTCTTATTTTCAGATCAGAAAAGCACGTTACCGTAAACTGAAGTAGCCTGCCCAAGGTAAGAAAAGTTTTAAACTTGAACTCAGATTTTTCTGCCTCCAAGTCCCTTTTTATTTCCCCCTTAAAATAACCTCTTTTTTTCCTTCCTCCTTCCCCCTTCCTCAGTGTCAAATACTTCAGTACATGTTTGTGTGGCTGAGATTGTTGTATGTCTTCAGGTTTCAGAGACGCTTACCTACATATGTTATCTGAAGTCCATCAGGCATTTGATAGGGTATACTTACATTGAGACCTCTGATTTCAGCATGAGGTTTACTTATTGAACTGATGCTTGTTTGTCTCATTATGGGGATGTTTGTTGATGGGCAGCAGAGCTGACGGGTAGTAGAGTCAAGCCTCATGCACATGACTTGCTGTGATTAAAGGATGAAGACACTGAAGACAAACTTGGTCTACTTAGTATTTCTTGGGAGGGTGACTTGATGCATCCATGTTGTAATGACATTTTGGGGACCAGGGAATGAGATCAGGCCTCCCTCTCTGTTACTGTGGATTCAGTTGCCAGAAGGCACTGATAACTTGGCTTGCCTTTTCCCGGCTGTGCCATTTCTGTTGCCTCTTGTAAGCTTACCAGGGGTGACAGGTGTCTCGGTTAAAAAGCCTGTATGTAAATATAGCTGTATCTTCCACTATGTTATCCTCAGGACAAAATAGTTGCCACCCCTGCAGAATGTAGCAGCTTCTGGATTGGATGCCAATGGTAGCAATGTGCCAAGCATGAAGTATCCTGTTCCCCCTACCTCTGCCAAGTCAACACCAGCTTCCTCTTCAGTGGTACATTTAAAGAGACAGCCTCCACTCTTCTTGTGTGGCAGTGATAGAGGGGGAGAGCTTTCAACATGGCTTGGATTGTGGCACTGTGGACGAGGCCACTAGAATGCACTTTTGGTAGCAGATGCCTTCTTGGACTATGATTTCCTTCTTTCTGCTGTTAAGTCGTTTTGGAGAACAATTTGGTTTACTGTTAATGTGAGAGGAAGACAGAGCTGGTTAGGAAGAAAAAATGATTTATTCCGCTGAGCAGCTGGTAGATTCAGATGTTGCTTTCTTGCTTGAAGAGAGCACCATTTGGGAATGGCATTATTTTCTCTGACATTCACATGGCAATTCCTCACATAAACTCAGGTCTTTAGATGACTTTATGTGTTTGTATTTCCATGAGCTGGTGAAACACATTTAGCTTCAAGGCATTGGGTTAATGGCATAGGCAGGGCATATCTCTCTCCTAACGAAAGATCTGGAAGGCCTTTCCTTGAAGACTGAGGGTTCTGCAGTATAATGTTGGAGGGTATGGAAAAAGCACAGAACTAGGTTTCTGGTTCTACCATATTCTAGACGTGTGACATCATCTTGATTTTCTGGGTGTCCATTTTCCTAAATGTAAAATGGAGGCAATAAACTCTGTGTTGCCCCATCCATGCTATATGGTAACAGTGAGGATCAGATGAGATATAATGTGAAAACACTAGAAAAAGTATAAAGTCCTATAAAAATGTTAAAGAATTATTAGTCCTATTATTCATTCAACAACTATTTATTGAGTACCCACTAGGCACACTTAAACAAAACAAGATCACTGTCTTGTTGGAGTTTACCGTCTAGAGAGGAGAGCCATTAAATAAATAGTTATGATAAATAAGGAAGCTATACAATATACATAGAAAGTGGTAAGTTCTAAGAACATTGAAAAAGTAGAGCAGAATAAGGAATAAGGAAGACCCATGAGTGCCAGGTGGGGAAGGGAAAGTTAAATTTTTAAGATGGTGGCATATGTAGCTCTATTGAGAAGGTGAGATGTAAGCAAAGAGTTTGAAGGAGGTGAGGAATTTAATAATTCAAAGAAAATTCTAGGCAGAAGTAACATCCAGTGCAAACTGCCTACAGAGAAAGTGTGCCTGGAGAGTTTGGGGAATGGTAAGGTGGCCAGAGTGGCTAGAACAAATTGCAGGCGGGGGGGGGGGAGAAGTAGAAACGAAGTTTCAGATTATATCATGTAGGGCCACACAGGCCATTATAAGGATCTAGGTTCTCTTTACGTTGAAGGAAATGCAGAGCCATTAAAGGAGGAGAGACATGGTCTGACTTGCATTTTAAAGAAGTCACTCTGGCTGTCGTGTTGAGAAGAAATTGGAGAGAGGCACAGGACACCCTTTTAGGAGGCTATTGAAATAATGAAGGTGAGAGGTAGATGGCGGTGGTTCACAATGACACATTATTAGATTTGAATATATATATTTAGAGAAATATTTTAATGTTTATTTTTGAGAGAGAGACAGAGCACAAGTAGGGGAGGGGCAGAGAGAGAGGGAGACACAGAATCTGAAGCAGGCTCCAGGCTCTGAGCTGTCAGCATAGAGCCCGACAAGAGGCTCCAACCCACAAATCACGAGATCATGACCTGAGCCAAAGTCAGACACTTAACCAACTGAGCCACCCATGTGCCTCTACATTTTGAATATATTTTGAAGATAGGGTCAAAATGATACTGGCTGTTGATTGTGGGGAAAAGAAAGGAATCAAATATAAACTCACGATTTTTTAGCCTGAGTAGTTAGAAGGATAGAGTTGCTGTCTACTCGGCTGGAGAAGGCTATAGGTAGAGTAGGTTTTGGAGGGAAGACAAGAATCTAGTTTTGGGGATACTGAGTTTTAGATACTACAAGTCAGTGTGAAGGCAATTAGATATACAGGATAAAATTCTGGAGAAGAATCTGAAGTAGCTAAATCAACTTGGGGGTCGTCTGCATATAGGAGTTAGTTACAGCCTGTAGGAGATCATCAAAGAAGTAGCTACCAATGGAGAAGAGGACGACTTGCAGAGTGATCAATCATGTCAAGTGTGGAAGCCACCGGGGACCTGGACAAGGGTACTTAAGTGGAGTGGCCATTATATTTAATAAAAATGTGTTTTAGAACAGAAATATTTAACCGGAAAATTTAACCAAGGCAATATTCAGCAAACGTGCCTCAAGATTCCCATCTCTAGCTAATATTAAAAAGGGAATTGTGTGAGGGACCCTGAAAGGACAACTCCATTCAACCTTTCACTTTGACTTAAGCAGCAGGCTAGTTTCGTATTGGGAGGACTTTTGCCAGACCAAAGACCTGTGGCCTTGATGTGCTTTCCTGAGTGCCAGGCATATAGATGATGGAGTGAACTCTTCATCCATGTTTAAAATGCTAACCTTTGGCTCCTTCAGGAACCTCGAGTGGTAGGGATTTGAAATCTTCAGGGGCAAAGGAAACAAGAAATTCATGCCTGTGGGCAAAGCATTTTTCTTTATTGGATATTAAGGAATTTTTTCTCTGATTCCCTTCCTCCAATTTATTCTGACTGTATCTGTCTCAGAGGTCAAAAATGGAGCAGTGTAATTTTTTATTTCCATGGATCAGCATATGGTCTTTGGGTGAGTTTACTGTTCTTTTAGGTTTTTGGCATCGTTCCTTTTTACTACAGTGTTCTAATTGTAGGTGGACGTTGGGAACAAAAGTATGTAAGGATGAGGACAATGAAACGGTTCTCCTCAAGGGGACTTGTGGCCTCTGAGCCATTTGGTAAGCCACCCACCACAGCCATCTTGTGTTCTTGCTGCCATCTTAACACTGCTTCTTATTCTGCTGGTGATTGTGAGCTCCCCCTGGAGCATAGGTAGACCCCAGTGTAAGGGACAGCAGAGAGGGTCAAGAGACCAAAGAATCAGATTTTCACTCTTGCTCTGCTACTAACCAGCTGGGTAATCCCAGCAGCTCACTTACCATCTTTGGGACTTTCACTTCCTCAGTCGTAAAAAAAGGAATATTCATCCTTGCTGTGTAAGATGTTATCAGGATTAAATAAGTTAATGTATGTGAAGGTACTCGGGGATGTAATTAGCAGTAGGAGGAAACCATGAAACACAAGAATGAACTACCAAGAGAGATTATGGATTCTTGACTTGAGATCCTTAAAAACAGTAACACTCTTCCTTTGGTGGATAAGGAGTAAGCACATTTGCAGGCAGCAGGAGGAACTATATGACCTCTGATCTTTTTTCCAGGTGGAAAAAGAAATGAATTGGGTCTCTCCTGGAAAGCTGTCATTTGCCACTAAAACAGAGAGGAGACCATGATTCGTGCTTAGTTTTGCTCCTATCAAATTTCAGAGAAGTGTTCTTGAAACTCAGGGCTAAATTCAAGGTAGGATGGTAGAGGATAAAAAGTATACAAGGATATATGTATGATGCTCCCTTTCTCACCCAAATGATACACATAGGAAGATCTGAAAGTTGGGGTTGGTTCAGGTAAGGTCATGCTAGACACAGGGTAATGACTGTCATTATGTTGCCTTAATGACTTTGCCAATTATGTTCCAAGTGTTTCTAAGGAATATCTAGTTAATGCTTTGAAATATTCGTTGCCATAAGATCAAGTGGAGGGCCTTCTCCACACAGCTGGCAAATATACTGGAAGAATAATAGCCAGTGAGCAGTCTGATGTGTAAGGAGCTTTTTTCAGCCAGAGCTAGGAGCCAGAGTAAGCATGAGCTTCAAAGGCAAGGAGTCCGGCTAGGAAGATCCACTAATCCTCAAGGATTCCCAACCTGATTGGTCTCTGGTCTCCTGAAAGGATTACATGGGAGCAAGAGTCAAAAGACAGTCCTGCTCTCTCCTATCTTTACCCAATTTCAAAGTTGTGTCAGTTCGGTATATGAGATAAGTTGTATCTGGTACTTCCTTCCAGTTTTTATTTTTATTATTTTTTTTATCTGAGAGAGAGCGAGAGTGAGAGAGCACACAAGTAGGGGAGAGGGACAGAGAGAGTGGGAGATAGAGAATCGCAACCAGGCTTCACAGTCAGCATGGAATTGGATGTGGGGCTCAATCCCATGACCCTGGGATCATGACCTGAGTGGAAATCAAGAGTCAGACACTGAACTGACTGAGCCACCCCGGTGCCCCCCTTCTAATTTTTATAATACCTGCAGCTATCTCCCTTCCTGCCTTCCAGGGTCACTTAGTCAGTACTCAGGATGCACCACACACTGTTTCCTGGATGCTGGAATTTCTCCAGAACAATTATATTCGCTAATATTTATTAAGAGCTTACTATATACCAGGCACTATTCGAAACTCATTACATACATTAACTCCTCTCATTCTCACAACTGTTTTACCTTCATTTTGAGGAAACTGAGGCAGAGTAGTTGAGCAATCTTCCAATTAGTAAGTAGAAAAGTTGAGAGTCAAACATAGACCTGTTTGACACAGATCCTACCCTTACAACCACTGGCATCATTTTACTGTCTCTCCCAAAAATACACAAGAAAACAAACAAAAACAATTTGCCTTTTTCCTTCTCAAAAATCTGGGGCAAGATGTGGAAATAGATTCCCTTTTCCTATTGCTTTCAAGTTTTGTTTTTATTTTCCTTATTTTAGACCCTGTCCTCTGCACTGGTAATATTTGAAAGCCAGGAATCTTTCTAGAAGTATTACAGCTCCTTCCAGGCCCTCTGGGGGACCTGGGGGCTTCTCACAACAGCCAAGATTCAGGGACAAGCCTGTGCAGTGTCCCACCAAGTCAAGATGGGATGGGGGCTTTTTCACGTTTGAATAGTGTTTTGAGGAAGCTATTTGTCTGTCTAGGAAAATAACAAAGAGATACAGTTCCAAATGTGGTTGTTTTTTTTTCCAGTGACTAAGTTGTCTTTCTGAAGGGTAAGCAAGAATTTGTGATTCTCTCTGCAGCAGTGAGCAAATTTGGAGGAGGAGGAAAGAAATTCAGTAGACTTCGGTTTAAATTGACCATAAGGACATTTCCTACTCTCTCTTTTTTCCAGTTTCTGTTTTGAATTTTTCATATATTTTCAAGAAGGGACCATGTTTAGCTCTTCAGCTGCACAATCCTTTCCTTTCTCTCTTGATAAATTAAAGATGGTTCATGGGGATTTTAAATGTCAGATCCTATAACAGGCAAGTGCCTTATTGCACACAGTTTTTTTTTTAAAGGCAAAGGTTTATAGCTTAAAAAAAAGGAGTTTAAAGGGTAAATACTATGGTGTTGTTCATTGTTGTCCCCAGAGAGCACCAGCTATGTCAAAATGATAAAATTTGTCTTTTAGGGACAAGGACCTCTTGATGTTTCCTCAGGGGTGGAGAGAGGAATGAGAAGTAATATCTGAGGGGTGCTTTTTTTAAATTTTATATTGAATGCATATATCCAAATGTTACTGCAGTACCAGGGAAGGAAACGTCATGAAAAAATTTTCTGTTCAGGGGCACCTGGGTGGCTCAGTCAGTTAAGCATTGGACTTCAGCACAGGTCATGATCTCGCAATCTGTGAGTTCGAGCCCCAAATCGGGCTCTGTGCTAACAGCTTGGAGCCTGGAGCTGCTTCAGATTCCGTATCCCTCTCCATCTGTCCCTCCCCTGCTCATGCTCTGTCTCTCTCTTTCTCTCAAAGATAAATAAACATTAAATTTTTTTAAATAAAAAAACTTTACTGTTCATAGGAAGGAACGTGGCACCTACACCCACCAAAGGCACATTTTAATTTCTCCCACATAGCTGCCTCTGTTCCCCTTGGATATGAACTAATTTACCTTGCCTGATGCAGAGAAGCTTATCAACTATAAACATAGACCCAGAGGAGTTGGATTCTTTTGCTCCTTTTCCATCCTCCTATTAGACACTTATTGCCAGTTTGCTAGTTATGAGCATCACAAAATAGCAGGGTAGGACTGTCAGCTAAAAGAAAAATGATGGATGTTGACTAGTTATGCTGACAAAAATGTCATAAGAGTGAGATGAACAGAAACCCATGGGGTTAAAGACCCTAGCTATCAGATGGTTAGCATGGCCTCTGCCCTAGCTGTCTTTCTGGGCTACTTGTAAACTGTGGGTTATCTCATCCTGTGTCAGTTTATAACTCCATCTAGCTATAAAGCCCTCTTGCTTTACTTAGCACTGACATGGAGACCCTCTTTGTACCTTCGGACTTCATGCCATTTTCACTGGCGGTAATGACTAGCTTGCTAAACCTTTGCAAGACCCTCATCACTGTCTTGCTGTTCTGACTAGTGTTATAGGAAATAGACCTGAAATTAAAACTAAAACAATTTTTTGAGATATACATACAGTAAACTGCACAAATTTTAAGGGTACAGCTGAATTTTTTGTATGTTTTAAAAATACTTATTTAAGTAATCTCTACACCCAATGTGGGGCTCAAACTTACGACCCTGAGATCAAGAGTCTCATGCTCCTCTTATGGAGCCAGCCAGGTGCCCCCAGCTGAATGTTTTTTTTAAACATATACAACCAGGGCGCCTGGGTGGCTTAGCCAGTTAAGCATCTGACTTCAGCTCAGGTCATGATCTCACAGTTCATGAGTTGGAGCACTGCATCGGTCTCTGTGCTGACAGCTCAGAGCCTGGAGACTGCTTCAGACTCTGTGTCTCCCTCTCTCTCTGTCCCTCCCCTGCTCGTGCTGTCTCTGTCTCTCAAAAATAAATAAACACTAAAAGAGATTTAAACATATACAGTATGATGATGACATAGAACCTTTCCTGTACCCTAGAAAGCTTTTTCATATCCCTTGCCAGTAAACTCCCCACCCAAAGCTAACCACTTCATTTACTTCCATTCCATAGATTTGTTTGCTTGTTTTAAAATTTTGTGTAAATGGGCTTCTACAATATACACTTTTATGCATCTAGTTTCTTTCCACATTCTTGTCCATGTATTTTTGTGGGCATTTGTCTACTTTTCTTTTGACTGTATACTTCAGAATAGAATTGCAGGATCATGCAATAGAGGATGTTTGGTTTTAGTAGTTTTTAAAAAATTTTTAATGTTTATTTATGAGAGAGAGAGTGTGAGTGGGTGAGGAACAAAGAGACGTGAAGACACGGAATCTGAAGCAGGTTCCAGGATCTGAGCTGTCTTACAGAGCCTGACATGTGGCTCGAAACCATGAGCTGCAAGATCATGACCCTGAGTGGAAGTCAGACACACTAAACTGACTGAGCAACCCAGGTGCCCTGGTTTTAGTTTTCTAAAGTAATTGTGCCAGTTAACACTTTTACCAACAATGTATGAGAGTTCCAATGCATGTTCTTCTCAATGCTTGGTATTGTCAGCTTTTTTTTCTTTCAAATTTAGCTATTCTAATGGGGTTCTGTGTGTTTTATTGTAGTTTTAATTTGCATTTTTCTGATGAACAGTAATGAAAACCTACTCATATGCTTGTAGGTCATTCAGATGTTCTCCTCTGTCAAGTGATTTAATTATAACATTAAAACATGGATTCTGTCTTTTTCTTATTGATTTGAAAGAGTACAAAAATATATGTATATACTGGATACACGTCTTTCACTATATATATATATATACATATTGTGAATATTTTTTCCTGGTCTCTGGCCTTTTCACCTTCTTACAGTGTCTTGTAATAAATGGAAGTGCATTATTTTTATGAAATCCAATTTATTAGTCTTCATTCATAGTTCATATTTTTTGTATCAAATAAGAAATCTTTGTTTACCAAGATCATGAAGATATTTGTTTATAGTTTGACCTTGAAGATTTACTGTTTTATCATTCATATTTAGGTCTAGGATCCATTTACAATTATTTTTAATTTTGGTATGTGATGTGAGGTCATGGTTCTATTGATTTGTTTGTCCCTGTGCCAGTTCCATGCTGTCAAAATTATGTAGCTGTAAAGCTAGCCTTGATATCTGATAGTATATGTCTTCTAATTTTGTTTTTCTTCAAGATGTTTTGGCTATACTAAGCCCTTTGTATGCCCTTGTATATTTTATTTATTTTATTTTATTTTATTTTATTTTATTTTATTTTATTTTATTTTCTATTTCATAGAGAGAGAGGATAGGAAGGGGAGGGGGGAAGAGGGCGAGAGAATCATAAGCAGGCGCCATGCTCAGGGTGGAACCTGATGCGAGGCTCAATCCAACTACCCTGGGATCATGACCTGAGCTGAAATCAAGACTCAGAAGCTCAACCGACCAAGCCTCCCAGGTGTTCCTTGTTGAATGCTTTAAAATCACTTTGTTCAGAGTGCCTTTTGGGGATGGTTTTGAGCTTATTAACTTATTAGCCACCCCAGACCCTCACAGTTTCAAAATCTAGGTAACATTTTGAAGGAGAGACTGGTAGTGTGCTTGTGGCAGTCCCTTTCCCTCTAGTGAGAATTTGTCTCCGAAGTACCATGAGACTGTGGGAAATTCCACCCAGCTTTTCCCTGCTCAGAAAGGAGCCTAATTCAGATGACTTCTAGGTGAAGAAAACTAGCCCTGCATTTAGGCTTCTCAAATTTCCAATCTATTGCACTAACCTCAAAAGTTATGCAGATTTCTCCTTTTCTACTGTAGAGTCCCTCTGCCTTATGGCCAAAACTCATCTTCAACTTGTGCCCAGAATTAGCAAATGTCTCAGTGAAGCAAAAATCTCTCCATTACCTTCTCTGTGCTCTCTGAAATTTTAGTTCATCTTGTTCTTATTTCCACAGATCAGGGATATCTTTACATGTTGACTTTGCAGTTTCTTTTTGTTTTGTTTTGTTTCTTAGTTTGGACAGAAACATCCCACGTGTGAGTCCAGAAAACGTTCAATAGAACCTTGAGTTTCTCATCCATCTCAGCTCTATCACAGGTGAGTAGTTCATGAGTGTTTGGGCCAGTTCAGTAGGTCATTGGAAGGGCAGATAAAATGGACACAACCTTTCCTTCACAGATGATGAAGATCCCTGAGGACACTGCTCAGGATGTCTCTATCCCTCTGCTTTAGGACTCACAGTCAACTTGGAATTCAGCCAGTTTCCAGGGATGGCAAACGGGAGATTAACATTCTCAGTTCTATCCCTGCTTAGAATGAGATGTCAGTTTTGACCTGAGTGAGGCAAATGTTGCTTTTACTCCCCTTGATGCAATCTCTATTCTGGTTTTTTTTCCATCATGGATCATTTTGCATTCTCTAGAATTGTATACGAATGGAATCATATGATATGCATTCTTTCATGTCTGGTTTCTTTCATTAAGTATGTTTTTGATATCCATTCATGCTGTGGTCCCTATTAGTATTGGCTTTCTTTTTCTTGCTGACTGGTATTACATTGTATGGATATACCACATTTTGTTTATCCATTCTCTTTTTGACTGACAGCTATTTTTTTTGCGCTATTATGTGCATAAAGCTGCTATAACCATTCTTCTAAAAGTCTTTTTGTGAATTTCATTTCTCTGGGGTAAATATCGTGGAGTGGAATTGCTGGGATCAAGTGTGCGCTTGATTCATTTTATGAGAAAGTGACAGACATTTTCACAGAGGTTATACCATTTTACACTCCCCCCAGCAATGTGTGAGAATTCTGGTTGCTTTACAACTTTGGTCAACATCTGGTGTTGTCAGTCTTTAATTTTAGCCAGTTTAAAGTTTTATTGTGAAGTTAATTTGTATATCTTTGATGCCTAATGATGTCGAATATGATTTCATGTGCTTATTAGCTATTTATTTCTCTTCCTTTGTGAAAAGTTTGCCCAAATATTCTGCCCATTTTTAATTGGTTTATCTTTTTATTATTGAGTTGTAGGGGCACTGTTTTTTATATTGATGTATAACTGACATACAACATTAGATTAGTTTCAGGTGCACAACAAAATGATTTGATCTTTGTATATATCACAAAATGATCACCACAATAAACGTCATTAACATCCATACCCTACGTAGTTACAAAACCTTTTTTATTGTTATGATAGTTTTTGAGATCTACTCTCAGTAATTTTCAAATATGCAATACAATATTATTCACTTTAGTCATCATGCTGTACATTACATCCCTGTGACTTACTTATTTTACAGCTGCAAGTTGGTACCTTTTGACTCCATTCACCCTTTTCCCCCACAGCCCATCATCCAGTTGGGGCTCTTTATATGTATTCTGGTTATAAGTTTTTGGTCAGATATCTACTTTGTGAATATTTTCTCTCAGTCTGCAGACTGGTGCTCATTTTGTTTACAGTGTGTTTTGATGAATTCGTTTATCTTGGTACCCCTTGCTACTCTAGCTGCAACTTGATAATATTTACTGAATGAAAGAGCTAGAAGTTGTCCTGCCCTCCAACCGATAGGAACAATAATGCAAAAATGCACTGTGTGCATGAGAAAGGGATGGTCAGGGGAGTTTTTTAGGTTGGAGGGTCAGAAATCTGAGGAGATGATATTTAAACTGAGACCAGAATGATCGGAAGCCATCCATTGTTTTTTCCTGGGGAAAAGGTATCCCAGGCAGAGAGAACAGCTAATCAAAAGGCCCTTAAGGAGCCCTCATAACACTTTTGGTGGAAATAGAAGTTGGTGCAGCCACTGTGGAAGACAGTATGGAGGCTCTTCAAAAAATTAAAACTAGAACTACCTAATGGTAACAGTGATTCCACTTCTGGGTATTTATCCGAAGAAAATAAAAGCACGAATTTGAAGAGATACACACACCTTATGTTCAGTGCAACAGTATATAATAGCCAAGACCTGGAAGCAATGTGCATGTCTATCAGTGGATGAATGGATAAAGAAGATGTGGTGTATATACACAACAGAATACTACTTAGCCATAAAAAGAAAAAGACCTTGCAATTTGCAACAACATGGAAGGAACTTGAGGGTATTATGCTCAGTGAAATAAGTCATGCAGAGAAAGACAAATACTTTATGATTTCACTTATATATGTGAAACCTAAGAAACAAAACAAATAAGTAAACAAAACAAAACAAAATTCACAGATACAGAGAATAGATTGGTGTTTATCAGAATAGAAGGGGGTTGGGGGATGGGTGAAAAGGGTGAAGGGGGTCAATTGTATGCTGATTGGTGGTAACTAGTTTTATTGTAGGTTTTGCATTATATGCAAATATCAAATTATTATGTTGTATACCTGAAACTAATTTAATGTTATATACCAATTTGACCTCAATAAAAAATAAATAAAAACAAAAACCAAAAGATGTAAGAGTTATATTAAAAAAAGGGGGCCCTTAAAGTAAGTTGAGGCTAGGCACAAACTATCCAACAATATTCCTTTAGACAAACTAAGGTGTCAGAAGTTGGTTGCTTTAAAAATTACCACAACTGGAATATGCTGATGCTACACTCTTACTCTTTCTTAGTATTGCAGTACTTAGCAGTTTCTCAACACCCTCCTTGCCTTCCCCATATCCTCCAGGTCCTAGGTTCCAAGATGTTTTTAAGATATGAATTGTGGATTAGTTAACATGACGGTCAACAGGGTTAAGGCTAGGTCAGGAATTTTTTCCCCCTCAAAGGTGACCAAGTGACAGAAATAAATCAAGGTTTGCATAAGTAATAAGCAGCTACATTTATCTTTATGAAACAGCAAAATATGAAATGTGCTACCTCTCTGCACTTTACATTTAGATTGTATGATGTAAAACTTTATCAAACACAATATTAATTCATTAAGTAGAATACAATCTATTTTGGAAATTTTGCCTAGTTTAGGGAGAGATGGAAGAAAAGATGATGGGAAGGGATAGCAGAAGATAGAGATACAGAGAGAGTCAAATAGAATGAAACATAGAGGTGAATAAATAGAGGTATATTGATCAAGAGGAGGAATAAAAGAGTTCTAGTGGGAGGTAGAGAAGCTGAGAAAAAAATGTGTAAAAGAAAGCCAGAACTTAAGTAGGTTTTGCGTATATTTGCGTATATTTGTCTTGCACCCTTGGGCTAAAGGTGTCAAAACAGGTTATTGCTTCCTTTGAAAAATGTGACAGTACTCTCTAGTAATATTTAACACACACCTTTCTTTTGTGTTTCCCTTCCAATGAGCTGATTTATGCTCTACATTAATGCCAAATTTCTAGCATGATTTCTTTCCATTATTTCCTTCCACCAAACTGCTTTTTCTCTAATCAAAATGCAGAGACTCTTTATGTTAATAAAGTAACCTCCATGTCCATTCTCCCATATTTCAGAGTGGACTTCATGTGTACTGTCATGACTTTTGGACAAAAAAAATACGTGGTTCTGAAAAAACTTACACTAAGTGGAGATAGTATATAACTGAGTGGGTCAAAGCAGGTCTTGTGGAGACCAGCAAGCTCCATGTGAAAATCAGCAATCATCTGGCATGGTTTGCTGTACTTTGATAAAGGTCTAAGGAGTACAATTAGCAGGAGGTAATGTGTATGGGTTTTGGGTCCCACTCTGGTCAGAACTGTTAGAAACAGGGTGTTGATAGATTTGGCAAAATCCTAAAGGAGTGAGATGGTTGGCTGCTTCCTAATACTTTCCACTAGGAAAAGCTTGACTGAGGCTGGAGAAATAAAACCAGCCCGATTTGAAGGACTGGTGGCTAGAAATTCAATGTATATATATATACCAAAGAAAATAATTGGTCAAAGGTATATAGCTAAACTGATCAGCCATGGACTGGTGATGTATGCCTTAATAAATTGAAAACTACAGACTGAACTATTTATTGCAAGAAAAACAATCTGGTGAAGTGAGATATGAAAATAAATCAATGAAAGAAATCTAGCAATTCATGTAGGATATATATCAACTCATCAGAACACAAAGAATAATCTATTAAGAGTAAAAGAAGAGGGTGGTGGTAATGGAGGAGGGCACTTGTGGGGAAGAGCACTGGGTGTTATATGGAAACCAATTTGACAATAAACTATTAAAAAAAAGAATAAAAGAAGAGATAATCTGAGCCCCCAAACTAATGCAGACTCTACATTCTTGGGGACTACAAGTCCCAACTCAACTCCCTCGTCAGTTCAATTTAAGGTTGCAGAATTGGCACGTGAAGCCTCAGGACCTATGGACATGAATGTCTTAGATGAGGAAAAGTTGGGGGGGGAACTATGAATCAAACAAACAAATGAATAAGCAATATGAGACATGTCAAATTACTAAAAACTTTCATTAAATTTTTTTTTATGTTTTTTAAAATTTATTTTTGGGAGACAGAGATAGCACGAGCAGAGGAGGGTCAGAGAGAGGGGAGACACAGAATCCGAAGCAGGCTCCAGGCTCTGAGTTAGCTGTCAGCACAGATCCCGACACGGGGCTTGAACCCATGAACCATGAGATCATGACCTGAGCCAAAGCCAGCGGCTTAACCGACTGAACCACCCAGGCAGCCCTAAGAACTTTGATTTTTAACAAACTCATTTTTAAGAGGATAATTCATGTTAAACCAGACACACATGTGAAGTAGATTGATTGTACTGGGCCAATCTTTAAATTTTTTAAACAAATAATATTGCCTTATACGAGTATAAACTGAGGAAAGGGGTTTGCACAGCACATCAGACATGCAGATGAGAATCATATGTCCATGGTTTTAGACAAAGATAAAGGAACTAGCTGCTAGATATGGAAATATTGGCAGTAATAGGAAATGACAAAAGAACTAATGTTATAACACAAGTTGTTCAAAGTTTGACAAAAGAGAAAGACTGTGGGATTTGCATTTCACAAAGTCCCCAAGCTACAGGGGCAATGGGAAACCCCAATGAATGGGATACTAAAAACACAGAAAGAATTAGCAGCACCAGATATAAATGGCGACGAGGTAAAGTTCTAATAAAGAAAGAATTAATTGAAAGACTCTGAGTGAAAAAACTTCCTCAATAGAAATGTTCATGAAAGACGGACAAACAACCCATACTCACTTTGTTCTCAAATCTTCAATGAAGAGATAATGAGAAATATAAAGGAGAGAGAATATGAGTAGCAGATCCTCATAAGGCCAACAAAAAGGAGGATCAATAACTAGGGATACTCTTTTTAACCTTATAACCAGAAACTGTGGGATAGATAAAGGCTCAAGGATACTAATCTTTATGTTTCTCTTTTCTATTATTAGAACTGCTTTGCTGTTTTCCGACCATAGAACCATTGCCACCCCCATAGGATCCACTATCACCAAGAGCTACAGCTTTTAGTAATATTTATCTACAGAAGAGGTCATTGAGGTATGGGGTCTGTGTCAATCCCTATGCTGATTAGTGGCATTGCTGATTGTATTGCCCAGCTAATAAGAATAGCTGAAGAGCTTTTACAGCTGCTTGCGCAAGAACAAATGGCTTGTGCAGAGCAAAATGATAGAGCCGAAGAGATGGCAGGAGCTGCAGCTCCTCCTGAGGAAGAAGATACACTACCAGACCTTGCTGAGTTCTCAGACTTAGAATCAATACTTGCACCAAGACAAGATGAAGACCTAATCGTTGACATAGATCAAGCAATGTTAGACGTAGAAGAATTACAAGATGTACTCTCTAGCATAAACGAAGACTTAAGAAGTGGATAATAATGTGAGAAGAGATAGTTTTCCTGTTTTAAATATATTCTGATTTTTCTTAATGTTAGCAATGTGAGTTTTCTCCTAGTTCTGTACATTTCCATTAATAATACCTTATAGAACAAGTAATATTAGATTTACTTCCAGTAGAAGCTGGTCTCTTTTGTTCTTTATATTCCTTTTAAAAGCTCTGACTTGAGCTTACACAATAGTGTAACAAGAAATTTCTCGCATAACACTGCAACTAGTCTGCAATATTGTTTCCCAAATGGAAAGGATAAATTATACCAAATAACAAAGAGAGTAGTACTATTACCGGAAGGCCTGAACAAAGCCCTAGAAGGGCAGTTCACCAATGGAGAGTCAAATGCTTTATGGCAAAGGCTCAGAGATGATGGTCCACAAATAGACGTGGATAAAGTATATCTTTTTGAGTATAGTTGGATTTATAAAGAACAGCTGATAGGCCTTCTGCAACCTTGACATAGAAATCTTAACTATTAAGAAATGGGAGCAATAATGAACTTAAATGAAATATGGACTTGTGTTTAGCCACAATAATTCTATAAATACCAGAAGAGTAAAATGGAGTAGCTGGAGGACTGCCCCCCCCATCAAAACAGAAAGAGACCCAATAAATTTGTGGGAAATTTATTGATCATACTAATTCCATGCCATATAGTAGTCTCATTTCCATTTATAAAAACAGCTACCATTCAACAAGTGCATGGACACTGTGGTCCTCCTTCCTAGAGAATGGCCTTTGCATCTTTTAACATGGCCAACAACTAGGTAAAGACATAAAGGTGTCATTAGGACAAATTGGCATATGCAAATTGTGAATAAATGACATGTAGAGGTTCATCCACGCAGGTGGAAACCAGACTGTCCCAATTCATATAGACTCCTAAAGCGTATTATTGTCAAAAGATTAAAGTACATTTAATACAGATAAGTTGAGAGCTAACCAACACGAGAGATGCTGCATCTAATCCTAAGTGAGGTCTGCATACATAGATAATTAGCTGCTTTTAAAGGCAATTGGAGGGTGGAAATTATAGACTATATAGCCAGATCTTGTTTGGATGAGCAATAGCAGGAGAAACGTAAATCAGTTTTGCCACAGAATTTCAGCATAAATACATGTAACAAATTGAGGAAAAAGACTGCTGTATCAAAAAACAAAAAAAGCTACCAAAGCCTCTTTTGAAAATCAGAACTTACAGAGCTACTCAAACATGTTAGCATGAGAAAGTTCCACAAAAGACTGCTATGTTGAAAGACTGAAAGAGTAGATGAGGACCCAGGACACTTAGACAGATGAACAAAGACAAAGAGGAGAAATCCAAGTTTTATCATCAAGCGACTCCTTGTGGATAATGACAAGCCATACCAGACAACAGATCGAGGGACTTTGCTGCTGCGCTAAATAGACAAATTAAGCATTACTTTCTTAGGGTAGGGGAATCTAACTATGCAGTATGTCCAAAATGCCAAATATGAGATGCAGTGCTAAGCTGCTATGCCAAATTTACTAAAATATAGTGCTGGGAAAACAAGAAGAATTGGTTCATCCCATCATTCCATTAGGAGAACTTTTCTAAAAGAAGATTAGTGGTAACAGTTAAACAAGTAAATCTATACATGTAGGACCCAAGAAGAATAACAGAGAAATTGGATAAAAGTGAAAAGATAAAATCTATGCTTTAATTAAAGTTTTAGAAGCAGCCAGAAAAGATATATATACTCTCCCACTAGGAATTTGGACTTTAGGACATTAGGCTATAATTTTGTGTCAAAATAAAATGCAAAGCAAGAGTACTTTGGCAAGATCAGGAAACGTCCAAGAAAAGACCACCAGTCTGCTACAAATTCTGTTTAGCAAGTGGTTTAACTGTCAATGGATAGACCTGGTGCTCCTCAAATATGATAGGTACTGAAAGGCAGCTATTCCCCCAAGGAGAACTCTGGAATAGAGACTTTATAACAACTCCACAATGGATTAATGTGAGCTTATTAAAGCTGTTAATAATAACAAGAAAACACAAGCAACCATATTAACTCAAGCAGGTCATCCAAATACATCAAGATAAATATGTGGGACTACTCCAGACCTTGAAACAAGATAAAGCTTGAACCAGCCTATAAAACAACTAAAGGTCAACATAGTCCTTACGTGTCAAAGCTTGAAGATGCTACAACCTCATAATATGTGAAGCTGGCTAGCCTTCTGACTAGGTCAGGAGTCCTGTGGAAAGACTGTTCTATAATGGAATCCAAGGATTCGATAAAATACATTCCATTGTTTGCTTTGATTGCATGATTATATGTGTTTAAAAATTGTTATAAATCCTGTTCCAAATAATTAGTAGTTGTATTAAGTATGTTTGCCTTATGGTACAGAATTAGAAATAGAGTTGATAGTGATAAGAAATAAGTATAGGAATAGTCATGCAGCTGTTTAGAGTAGAAAGCCATGGTACAGTTAGTTCCTAAGAAGGTTTATGAACAAATCCCTATTTTGTCATATGCAAATTAGCCAACCCCAAGTTCTTGGTTGATATTGATAGAAAAAGCTGGTTGGCAATTGACACAGGTCATGCACTTAAAGACAATTAGAGGGAGATACATTAACTAACTCAGCAGTCCACTAATTGGACACTTCTTTTTTAAATTTTTTTAAAATGTTTATTTTATTTTTGAGACAGAGAGACAGAACATGAGCATGAGCATGTGAGGGGCAGAGAGAGAGGGAGACCCAGGATCCAAAGCAGGCTCCAGGCTAACTAACACCAAAGGCAATTCTTGTATGGCATGGACAGATAGAGAGAGAGAGAGAGAGAGAGAGAGTCTCATCATTTTGAGACAAACTTAAAGGTGTGAAAACCAAGGGAGATAGGTTGCTAGATGGAAATTAGAAAGCACAAGTCTATCGTTGTGTGTTTTGGCTAATGTACATGAGCAGTTGTGATTACCTAGTTATATCCTTATGTGATGATTAATGCCACTTATTAAATATAATCCTTATTTGCTATTGATACACATCATTTTATTGCTATGTGTTTTAACAGATTTTAACGAATAAAGTTTCATTCACAAATCAAATAATGTGTTCTTTTTAAAAAACCTGGTGGTGAATTTGGAGGCTACCAACCCAGCATAAAGGAATGCTACTCAGCAGAAGATGGAGTATACTTCAGTACCTGGAGTCTGAAGTTCTAGTTCCTTTTTTTCAAGTTTGTTTATTATTTATTTAGAGAGACGATGAGTTGGGGGAGAGGGATAGAGAGAGGGACTGAGAATCACAAGCAGACTCCATGCTGTCCGCTTAATGTGGAGCTTATCTCATGAACCAAGAGATCATGACCTGCGGCAAAATCAAGAGTCCAAAGATTAACCAACTGAGTCACCCAGGTATCCCTGAAATTCTAGTTCTGGCTTTGTCAGACAATCCTGAATAAATCTCTGAAATATGGTCCTTTCTTGTATGTAAAATGAGATAATTATTTTTCTGCCTGCCCTCAAAGGTAATGAGGAATAACCAAAGTGTTAAAGTTTTCAAAGACTTTTGAATGAATATCTGACAATGGGACAATACATGAAATCAGTTCTTTTTAGGAATATCTGAAAAATGTCTTTATGACAATACCTGAGAGTCTGTGTGACATGTAAGATTATCCAATAGTTTTACACCTGTTTTCTAAGAATTTAGAACTTAGATTAGAGACTAGAGCTTTCTTATTTTACTCCATGTCAAAGTTATAGGTGGGAAAATTGGCCTAAGTTTCATACTTCTGAGCTCTTTTTTTTAAACCATCAAATTAAGTTCTTTTTGGGAGTCCACTCAAGTTCTAGTAGGAATAGTAAGGAGAAAAAACTAACAATGAAAAAAAGCCTTCCGGGAAATAGTAGACTATATTCCATTCAAGGCTAAGATTTTGTTCCTGAGGGACTTATGTAACTTTGAACATTTATTACCACACTATTACCCAACTAGATTTTTTATAATGATTTTTAAAATCAAAGTTTACTACTGTGCTCTTTGTATTGATAACCTTATCTTAATAGAGTAGAGGTATTTAGCCATTTCCTCTCCCTAGTGGGCATACTTATTTTTTCAAGGACCCTATTCCCCCAGTCCATATTTAAAACTTGTTTTTCTTCTGCCTATATAACCCTTAGCTCACAAGCCAGCCAACCAACCAATCAACTAACCAAAAAAAAAAAAAAACCATAAAAAAAGAAAAAAAATAACTTCTAGTTCTTTTAGTTTTTTGGGAGTTATTTGTATTGACAGACATAGCTACCTATCAGTCTCAAATGTCTTCAGGATAATAAAGAATCTTTGAAGGTGATCTCCATTATACCTTTGATGGATGTAACTGCATTTTAGCAAGGTAAGGAAAAACCACTGAATTCTCTATCCTTTGTCACTATTTCATCCTAAAGACTTTAGTAAAGTGCTGAAAACATCTCAAAAAGTATTTTTGAGTTTAATATAATTATTCATGTAAAGTGCACTAGGGAGCCACAGTTATGAAATACAACTTTAGTGTTTCAGATGCCTTTAATCAAAGATGCTATTAATGATAATAATTCATTTCAAAAACTATCCAGACCATGAGCCCTCCATGATTATTGACCATCATGGCCCCAGGATGAAGGGTGGCATCATTTGCTATGTGTTCTTATAGAAGTTTTCCTTCAGATCACTTATGTTGCTTGTAATTATATATTCACTGATGTGATGATTTACTTACTATCCACAACTAGCTTGTAAGCTTCATGAAGGTAGGGTCAGTGCCTGTTTTCTGTATCCCAAACACCTAGAACAGTGCTGAATAAACATTTTTTGAAAGAATGAGTACTTTTCCATCAACAAATCAGATGGTCAGTATTTTCCCCTACTTATCTGTCCATAAAGAAAATATGCAGAGGCTGTGTGTACCTTGGATAAATGAACCTCTTTTTTTTTTTTGAGGCCTATTGAACCATTTGTGGGAGGGTTAAGTCGTAGAAAAATGCCAACTCTCACTGTGCTATGCTGAATTCTGGAGGGCATAAGCTTTCCTGAAAGCAGAGAAGAGCTCAGCTTACCTCTTTCTGGTGGTATTTGATTGCCACCTTCAGCTTGGCCAGGTCATGGTACTTCTGAGGGTCAAGCTCTTCACTGTGGTCATCTCGATGGTTGAGGATGATCTCCAACTCCCGGGAGCTCCGAGCTTGGTCCAGCAGGTCTTTGGCAAAGAGCTTGCACTGCTGGGAGAGCTCCTCATACTCAGCCTTGAACTCATTCTCCACCTTGCTGAGCTCCTTGAGCTCCCAGCCCAGACGGAAGGCAGTTAGGATGGGGTCCTCGCTTGATAAGGCAATGAGTGAAGGGCTTGCTAGAGCTTTATAGATGTTCAGCCGGGAGCGGGAGTGGCGCAGACTGTCTACCTCTGAACTGGACACACACTCCACACAGTTGCAGCGGATCTGGTGGGGCCGTGGGATAGTGACCCGTTTTTGAACAAGCAATTTGATGATTTCATAGTTGTTGGTGTGGGCAGCCAGCATGATGGGAGTGATGTCTGGTGTGAACTCAGAGAACTGGGTATCCATCATCAGAGTGGGGACCTAGGTACAATGCAATAAAAGCATAAAGGCCAGGATTAAGGCTAGGATAGAGAGGGAGCATAAGACATTAAATGTTAGTGATTCAGGAATTGGAGTCACTTTTGAAAAAAGTCACTTTCTTTTGCCAATTACCCTCATCATCATAGCTATTTGTGGAATATTAACTATATGCCAGGCATACAGCACTTTACATGTATTTATTCATTTAATCCCTACAACCTTGTAAGGTAAATATTCTCCCCCAAATGAAGAAGCTGAGGCACACAGAAGTTAAATTATCTACCCAAGATTACATAGCTTTTAGTAACTGAGCCAAGATTCAAACTCAAGCAATAGGACTCTAGAGCTTGGTTCTTACAATTATGCAACCACAATATGCCCAGTTCCATCTGAGGCACAATGGGGGATATAGAGAAGAGAGGGAAATTTCTTCCTAACCTTCTGGAGTTTAGTTGGGTGGGTCAGACTTATATAAAATTGGTAAGTAGGAGTACATAGCAGCATGTGTTCAGTTTCAAGTGAATCTTAAAGACCATGCCACTAAATCAAGCTCTGGAGGCTGAAGAAAAGAAATCTCAAGCAGTTACATTCACTCTGTAGGTATATAGGACTTTAGGAAAACAAAGATTAAGGCCAGGTAGAGTTCTTCCAACTTTCTGTAGGTCCCAGCAAGGTAGAGAGAATCTCATATTATCAGAAAGAAGTACTCTGTAAATGAAGAACTCTTGGCTTGGGTGAGGGGTCACCAATAGCTAAAGGGACCTTTGCTAACACTGTTATGTCCATGATGTAATGCTTGGTGTAAATAGCAGTTATTGGTGAAAGGTATGGTGTTCTTTGGGTATTGAGGGGCATTTTGTGGTGAGTCGGCAGAACCTGCAATGATCAATGATCATGCTCCATGAATTAAAAAATGTTTTGGCTTTAAAATGTGTGTTTTAGTCATATATGGAATTTGAGAAACTTGCCAGAAGACCATAGGGGAAGAGAAGGAAAACTGGGTTACAAACAGAGGGGGAGGCAAACTATAAGAGACTCTTAGATACAGAGAACAAACTGAGGGTTGATGAAGGTAAGGGGTTGGGTGGGCAGGGAAAATGGGTGATGGGCATTGAGGAGGGCACTTGTTGGGATGAGCACTGGTGTTGTATGTAAATGATGAATCACAGGAATCTACTCCTGAAGCCAAGACTACACTGTATGTTACCTAACTTGACAATAAATAATTAAATACATAAGTAAATGGTAAAAAAAAAAAAGAGCCAAATTATGGAAAGAGCCCAAATGTCCATTGATTGATGAATGGATAAAGAAGGTGTAGCACACACACACACACACACACACACACACACACACACACACAGGAATACTACTCAGCAATGAAAAAGAATGAAATCTTGTCATTTACAATGACATGGATGGAACTAGAATGTATTATGCTAAGAAAAATAAGTCAGAGAAAGACAAATATCACATTTCACTCATACGTGGAATTTAAGGAACACAACAGATGAACATATGAGAAGAGATGGAAAAATAAGAGAAACAGAGAAGGAGGCACCATAAGAGACACTTAAATAAGAGAACAAACTGAGGGTTAATGGAAGGAGGTGCGTGGGAAATGGCCTAAAAGGGTAATGGGTATTTACGAGAGCACTTGTTGGGATGAGCACTGGGTATTACATGTAAGTGATGAATCACTAGGTTCTACTCCTGAAATCAATAATACAGTGTATGTTAACTAACTTGAATTTAAATAAATAAATCTTTAAAAGAAAGAAAAAAATAAAATGTGTGTTTTGGGACTCAGTCTGTTTGTTCTCAGTGTAATAGGGAAATGGCAGCTCTATACCCACAGAAGACTCTCAGTGTGGTAAGATGTAGAGCTAAGGAATGAGGAGGACTGGAATAGTCAGAGGAGTCTTCATGGAGGTGGAGAGCTGAGTATTTAAAGCATGGATAGGATTCTAGGAAACTGTGAAATACTGATCTTAATACACTTAGTAAAGAATAGTTCCAAATACTCACTTGAATTGGGGTGAACAAAACATGATGATTGAGGATCTTACATAATAGACAAATATTGTTTCACTCAAAAGTTTTTTTTAAAAATGTTTATTTATTTTGAGAAAGAGAGAAAGCAAGCAAGCAGGGGAGGGGCAGAGAGGGAGAGATGAGAGAGAGAATCCCAAGCAGGCTCTGCACTGTCCACGCAGAGTCTGATGCAGGGATCCATTTCATAAACCATGAGGTCATGACCTGAGCTGAGACCAAGAGCCAATGCTTAGCAAGAACCACCCAGGCACCTCTAAAAAGTTTCTTTTTACTCTAAAAAAGTGTTTTTTAGAAAATCGCAGTTGTTGATGAAGTGACAAAAGGATGTGTAGCAGTTTTCATCATCTTTGCTTCCTTCCCATTTTGGATATAAGATTCACAAAAGGAAAGTGACCAGAAAACAGGAAGTGGATAGAGGAGAAGGAGGGGAAGAGTTTGCAAGAAATCTAGTTCTTTCGTAGAGTAGTTACATTGGTCTCTAAATAGTTTAGAACTGGCTGCACATTGGCCATCAATTACTTGGATGGAGCAGTGAGAAAGCATTGTTAAACATTTAGAGGAAGAAGTTACAAACAAGACAGCAAGAAGTGAGCAACTGGCTCATGAGTAAATTGGACACAGGAAAGAATCATCTCAGAAATTAACATAAGCCTACAGGCTAAGGAAGAAGTAGGTCTGTGTAGGCCCAGTAACAAACATAAACACAAAAACCAACATAAAGTCTCGAGTTAGGGGAGATGGTTAAGTGAGTAATGTTCTGCTCAGGAAGAAAGTAACTCAGGTCTGGAAATCTGCCCTTTTCCTACTGGGAAGAAGCATTTCTCTCTCTACTATGATCTAGAGGCAGGATGTGGTGAGTGGAGGGAAGATAGCCTAGAGCACAGGATGCTGAGGGTTATGTTGGAGGAATGTGTCATCACTACCATGCTGCTCTTCCTGTCCTCCCTCTCTCTCTCTCTCTCTCTCTCTCTCTCTCTCTCTCTCTCTCACTTCCTTGCTCTTCCTCCTTTTCTTAATCTTTTTCTTTCTTCTTTTTTCCCCTCTACTCCAATACTCTGTCCAAGACAGACAATGGTACATGTGAATATTGCTTAGCCCCACTTGTGTCATGGAAGTGAAAGGTTGTTTTCTATGCTTAGAATGTGAAATACTTTCTGGAGCCATCTGATTCCATTGTATTTGACTTGGTGCTCCACAAGGAGCCTCTGATTCTCTATTTGGCTTTCTGAATAAATGACACAAGAGAGCAAATCATTTTAAAAGAAAACTGGTTTACAGTGACTAACCATGTCTTCCAACTCTCCAGTTAATATTATTCACAGGTTGCCACACTCATCTCATTCATTTCTCTCTGTCTGTATATCTTTGTGGGATCCCCAGTGTGTAATGGTCTCCTCATTTCTCTGTAAGTCAAGGGCCATTGTGACCCCTGGCTTCTTCAATAACTCCTCTTAACTTGATCCTCCTCCTTACTGACCACCAAAATATTGTGGGCACTAGGTTACATCAAAGATCTCACTTTTCTGATGCTGTCTTATATTGTTCTCTATTTCACATATGCATTTCTTGCCTCATCATTAACATTGTGTGAGTCTAACACAGAGCTGCCTTAGACTGCTTTTGTTTTCCCTATAGCATCTAGCACAATGCTAAACACACAACAGGCACTCAGCCAAAAAAAGTTTTCTATTCTCAAATTAAGACCTGGCTCCCATAATCTGAGTCAATGTGAGCCAATTTCCCTGGTTCTTTCCTTCCAATGTCCAAATAAGAAGGTAGATATTCCAAGACTAAGGAGGGTTAGCAAATGGGCTTTATAGGGAATATTTGAGTTCCATCCATCATAGGACAGTCCATACCTGCCATTTTCACAATTCTATTGTTTCAAAGTGGAGATTGACCCAAAGGCCAGAGATCTATACTCCTCTTCCCCTCTGTTTCTTCTTTTCTCATCCTGCTGTTTTCCCCTTCCCCGACTGTACAGGGACTATGGGATATCATCAGGACAACCATGGTAAAGAAAGAGAGATTCAAGAATGAAGGTCATAGATTTCTGATAATATTCAAGACTTTGTGATATAGTCTACAACAGGGGCCAAACAGGTAATAGGTAATAGAAATGAAGGTTACGGATGAGTAGATATGCATAATTTGAATGAGCGAATGATAGAAACTAGTGAACTGTAGAGCACGTATCTTCTCAAAGGGAGTATCTGCTGCTTCACTCCTTGTTGTTATAAAAGTGTTGTTATAAGCATGCATAAGGGCCCAATGCTGTGAGTTCTCAAGTCAGAAATATGGATTTTGTAGAATTTATTTTGTTGTTGAATAACATCTTTTTTAAAAAAAAAGATTGGCATACAAATCGCATTAGTTTCTGGCATACATCATAGTGATTTGGTATTTTCAAATGTTAAAAAATGATCCCCATGGTAAGTCTAGTTACCATCTGTTACCAATGAAAGTTATTACAGGGGCACCTGGATGGCTCGGTCGGTTGGTTAAGTGCCCAAGTCTTGATTTTGGTCCAAGTCATGATCTCATGTTTCATGATATTGAGCCCTGCGTTGGGCTCTGTGCTCATAGTGAAGAACCTGCTTGGGATTCTCTCTCACTCTCTCTCTCTCTCTCTCTCTCTCTCTCTCTCTCTCTCTCTCTCTCTTTCTCTCTCTATCTCTGCCCCTCCTGTGCACACTGTCTCTCAACATAAATAAACATTAAAAAATACTTATAATATTATTGGCTATACTCCTGATGCTATACATTACATTCCTATGCTTTCCTTTCTTTTTAAAAAATTTTAATGTTTATTTATTTTTGAGAGAGAGAGAAAGAGACAGAGCATAAGCGGGGAAGGGGCAGAGATAGAGGGAGACGCAGGAACACAAGTAAGGTCCAGGCTGATTTGTCGTGTTTGCCAGTTTCTGTGGTGTGAGTGAGTACTCTCCCATTGTGGCCAATTTCAAGCTACCAATATGATCAGAGAACACAGAGTTGGGAAGAGATGTGTACAACCAGCTCTTACCAGCCAATGTAAGCCAGCTTCAGCATATCACTGGATGAATTTCAGAAAGATAAGACTAGTTAAAAGATGTCATTGAGGCACCTGGGTGGCTCAGTCAGTTCAGCATCTGACTTTGGCTCAGGTCATGATTTCGTGGTTGGTTCATGAATTGGAGTCCTGTGTTGGGCTCTGTGCTGACCGCTTGGAGCCTGGAGCCTGCTTTGGCTTCTGTGTCTCCCTGTCACTATGCCCTTCCCCTGTTTGCACTCTGTCTTTCAGGAAACAAACATAAAAAAATTTTTTTAAAGATATCATTAACCCAAATGAAGAGATGCTGGGGTCTTAAGCTAGACAGTCATTCTAAAATGGATTTAAGACATTCACTGGATGTGTCAAGTAGTATTGGAAGAAGAAATCAAAGATGTCAGGTGTCGTAGTTGCATGCTTGATTGGATAGTGGTGTCATCAGCTGAGATAGTGAATACAGGAGGAAGAGCAGTTTTAGCCACCTGGGTGGTTCAGTTGATTGGTTAAGTGGCCAGCTCTTGATTTTGGTCCAGTTCAAAACAAATTCAATTTTTGACATGTTAAATTTGAAGTACCTACTGGAACAATAGCAGGAAATTATAGAACTCTAGTATAAATCTTGGAGAAAAGGTCAAGGCTAAAGAGCTGAAAACACAGATGTGAGAGAGTCTTCAGACTATAAAAGTAGTTGAAACCAAGGGAATAAATAGGATCAGACTCAGCCTGCCCCAGCTCCCCCACAGCTGTCTGCTCATCTACCCCAAGGACTGGGCCCAGCCCATTTCCAGAGCAAGTGAAGTTTGAGGTAGCATGTGCTCAGGTAGCCAGTCTCCAGCTCCTCCATTCCAAATTGTAATCACTGGGGTCATGCATTAAGACGCTCTTTGTTTTGTTAGTTTCTAAGTCCTAGCTTCTTCCCCACTTGTGCTTTTCTTTGTTAAACAAGATTTTGACCTGAATCTTAATCTGAGTTTCTGTTCATGTAACCAGCCTAATAGTCTAGATCTAGTGTATTTTCTGGATTATCCTTGCTTTAATTGTCTTTGAGCTATACAAGGCTGTAATTGTAATTGTAATATTGAAATATTTCTTGTTTAGTGAAATGAAATTGATCATTATCTTATGCATCTATTTGTAAATTTCTCTGCATCTATTTGTTTTTTTAATTTTTTAATTTTTTTTTATAGTTTATTGTCAAGTTGGTTTCCATAAAACACCCAGTGGTCATTCCCACAAGTGCCCTCCTCCATGCCCATCACCCTCCTTCCTCTTTCCCCCTCCTGCTTTGGCCCCAGTTTGTTTTCAGTATTTAAGAGCATATATTTGTAATTGTTTTCAGCATTCCTGATAGCCTATCTCAGGGGTCAGCAAACTTTTTCCATAAAAGGCCCGACGGTAAGTTAGTCAGGCTTTAAGGGCCATAAAACTCAGCCCTTGTGGCAGGAAAACCGCCCTAGGCAATATGGAAATGATGGGTGTGGCTGTGCTCCAGAACATTTTCTTTACAAAGACAGGTGACAGGCTGAATTTGGCGTGTAGGCCAGAGAATGCAAATCTCTGACCTCCTGGATCCCTCACTAATTAATGAATTAAATAAAATATTTGATGAGAGTTTACTTTAAATTTGTATAAGGATCATGATTTAACCTTTTTTAAAAAAATCCTTTAACAGCCATTATGTATTCACATTGAGGTCAAGTAGAAAATTCAATTTTATTCTTTTCTTATCAAGTTTTGCCTTCTCTTTGAACTCCAAAATTATACTGAATGATCTTGGGCTTCCCATTTAAAATTATGATTTTTAAAAGGAAAAGGAAAGCAGGGGAAGGAAATCAAAACACGAAGAAATTAGATTTCATTCATATTACCTACAACTGTATGTCTAAAGAAACCTGGTGCATGAACCCACTTGATTGAGTTTTAAAATTTGCCATGATGTGGCTTAGGGCATGGCCCCTAAAGAAGTTACTTTGCCTGCCTCTCCCTGGGACTTTGCACTCAGGGCCTAATGAGTTTGCTCCTGGATCTGCCCTAGGTCTCCCTGTCAAAAAGCTAGCATTATATTCTAGTATTCTTTTGGATTAATGAGCTCAGAACAGAGCTGTGCTAGGCTCAGACCTCATCACATAAAATGCAGTACAATGAACAGAGTGAGCTCAAGTCAGCTTATTTATATTTTCATGTAAATTCCATTGCTGGAGGATACAGAGGAATAGATAATGCTCCACCTAACCCACTCTCAGAACTGGCCAGAACTTTTATAAGGTTATTATATTCAAGAGGCCCAAATGACACATTCATTTCCATTAACCTCATCACTGTACACAATCTGTTAATTGGAATTTTTCTGAACCCTATTGTTACCAGTCTTAGGCAGGTGCCCCTGCTGGAGTTTATCACAAGCTTCTGAAATTAAACCTCTCATTTGTAGTTAATAGGCCGACCCTTATCAGGGGCCACCTCATTCATACCCGCAATGCCATCTGGTCATAGGCCAAATCTCTCCATAATTGGCACTTCCTCATGCAGCTGGCCTGATAGCATCATGTTGGAAATGAATCTCCCATCTTGTGCCTGGATTTGGTGAAATTGCAATACTTCTTTTTCTACCTGCTGGATTCCTTCCTCCCTGACCCCAACATGCCAGATAAAATCAATGTTCAATTTTTTTTTCAGCAGACTAAGGGACTGTGGGAAATGAAATTTCATTTCTCTGTTACTCAAAAGAAGAAAAACACCAGCATCTAATCACATCACATTACCAGCTGCCTACTCTGCCTTACCTGTGAGGTCAGTTAACTAGTAGTGGTGATACATGAGCTACTTTGGAGCAACCACTGGCATCAGATGGGAAATACTCTGTTTCCTAGAGTCTGATAAAAACAGGACCATAAGAATTAAGATTTGCTGGATCATCTCAGCTGATTTCAAGGCCAAACTACTTATAATCTAGATTGGAAGACTAAAATGAAAACAAAGCTTATTTGGACACAGTGTTACAGACCTCATGTGGTATTTTTAAAAAGTCAATATTAATATGTAAAAATCAATAATGTATATAACAATGGCCAGCATTACCCTGATTAGCAGGGATAAACATAATAATAACAGCTACTGGTTATCAAACACTTTCCATATACCAGGCACCATGTAGGAATATCTCATTTAGTCTTCACCATGGTTCTATGCTATATGCATTGTAATTTTCCCCATTTATTCCTGAAGTGACCCGGTCTTAGAGAAGATAAGTGCCTTGTCCAAGATCATAAGGCTACGAAGTAGAGTGGCCAGAGCTTGAACCCAGGCGGTTTGGCTCTAAAGTCTGTATCATTAACCACTGTACTACTTCACTGCCAACAAGCAAAATGCCAACCATTTGATTTTATTACATCAATAAACAAATCTACAATCCTAACATTGAATATTCAGATATATCATAAATATATATTATAGGTTTTTATTGGATATTAGTAAACCTCATTGGCTATTGTTCTATTTTAAACCCAGATAAATAAATATTATATAGCATTGCTCAACATTTGGAAGCCTACAAAACCATTCTTGATTTCTCATCAGATGGGAGGTTCTTAATTTTTCAAAAAGATAAAAGCTAAGTTTATGAGAAAATATATATGGTTAATTCCATAGGTTGTGAGCATTTGTAATTTTACTTTTCTAGTTGGAGGAAACATAGAAAGGCATTTTTCTCAAATCTAGATTGTCACAAAGTGTAAATGAATCATTCCATACACTTTTCTTTGCAAAATATGAGTTATAATGAATGATGGGAGCCATTGACTCCAAATGTAAGGTGCACCTTTGGATACTTATTAGAAATGAATGAGGAGGTAAAAGAAGCCAAGATAGTAAAAACATACACTGTGGGTGGCTTTTGAGAAGTCACCTCTGTGAGGGCATTCTATGTACCATTGGAATATGACATTTCTTAGGAAAATAGTGAAAATGATGCAGTGAGTCAAAAATAAGTAAATCAGAAGATGTAGGTTATTATGGAGATGGAAAAAGTGTCAGAAGTGAAGGACTGGTCATTGGGTCTCTATGACTGCACAGAGGAATGGAACCCAGATCTGCCAGTGTGAGTGTTACCTTTTTAGAGAGCCATATGGTGGAGGTGATATAAATATATCGTTAGGAATGCCATTGTTTTTGCTTCATTTTTTAAATGAATGTAATTAAAAATTTTTTAAAAAATATTTATTTATTTTTGAGAGAGCATGAGTGGGGGAGGGGCAGACAGAGAGGGAGACACAGAGTCCAAGGCAGGCTCCAGGCTCCAAGCTGCCAGCACAGAGCCCGACAGGACAGAGCCTGACACGGAGCTCGAACCCACAAATTGTGAGATCATGACCTGAGCCAAAGTCGGACACTTAAACAACTGAGCCACCTAGGCGCCCCGAATGTAATTTTTAAGTTAAGTTTTTCTTGTAGATTACTTTACTGACAAGAGGATACTGCCAAACTGATTTAGATTTTACCATGTCATTGCTTATCACATGACTAGTGTGAGTTTGGGAAGTCTGATAAAGGTTTCTGCGCAGGGCTGAGAATTCAGATGCAGAATCCTTAGGGATCCAAGCAAGGCATAGGACTATGCGAGGGGAACCAGATTGACATCAACTATATCATAGGATTCAATGCAAATTACCATTGATTATTTTCCAGTGGGTACTGATCTTGATAGAAGCACGTTTGCCAGCAAAACAAAATCAGAATAAACAAAAAGAGTCTTTGATGAAAAAACAAGCCAACAATCTCTATTCTGCTTTAAGTAGTTCACAGTCATACACCTGAAAAGTATGTTCATTGCCATACAATTGAAAATTGGTAGGTATGAGTCCGAGTACCAATTTAGGCCTAGAAGAGCCTGGGTGAGAAAAGCTTAAGCTTAGTTGATTCTCAGAGCGTAAAACATAGTTTCAAAAGGGTAATTCTCACCATTGCTCTCAAAAGCAGTGTGGGATAAGGCTGTATAAACAAAATGGCCTCAGGTTGTTTTCTGGTAGGTTAAGAGTCCTTTTAAAAAAGCATTAAGAAAACCAGACCAGAAATGTAGATGCCAAATTTATGTAAAATAATGTGAAAAGTATTCCCTTTGGCAATAATGGTTTCCATTTTATGCTCCATACATGTGCCAAATGATTTTTTCTGTTTTTTTCTTTATTTTTTTAATGTTTATTTATATTTGAGAGAGAGAGAGAGACAGACAGACAGTGTGAAAGGGGGAGAGGCAGAGAGAGTGAAGGAGACACAGAATCTGAAGCAGGCTCCAGGCTCTGAGCTGTCAGCACAGAGCCTGATGTGGGGCTCGAACCCACAAGCCATGAGATCATGACCTGAGCTGAAGTCAGACACTTAACAGACTGAGCCACCTCCGTACCCCAAATGTGGCTTCCTTCTTAAGTAGTACTCATAAAATTAGACAACCTTAGTCTGTGATTCAGACCACAACCCTTTTCTGTTTAGGGACATTTTCTCTTATGATGTCTTTAGTGAAAAAGTTGAAAAAGCTACTATGTTTGTTCTAGAAAACTAAACTAGATAATTCAGATTATAAACCTATTTTTCTTCTCCTAACTCTGAACTTGGAGAAACTCTAAACTATACTGCATAATGGCCCCTTCTACTTCACTCACCTTGTCTAACTATAAACCAAATGCCTCTACTATGTAAGAGCAATCCGCAGGGCCAGATATGCAAAATTCAACCCTGCAGATGTTTTACCACTAGACAGAAGGGAATTGATGACCTTATAATGTTTTCTTTGCTAACATATTGAAGATAGTCATGTAAAGAGAAATCTCCCCACCTCTTCAGGGACTATGCCAGCACTTACAGTAGCTGTTGTGGAGCACCCAGGTGGCTCAGTCACTTAAGCATCCAACCCTTGGTTTTGGCTCAGGCCATGATCTCAGTTTTTGGTTTTGAGCCCAGTGTTGGGCTCCATGTTTACAGTGTGGAGCCTGCTTAGGATTCTTTCTCCCTTTCTCTTTCTCTGCCTCTCATCTCTTCTCTCTCTCTCTCACTCAAAATAAATAAGTAAATAAACTTTAAAAAAATAAAGTAGCTGTTGAGCAGTAATATTCTACCCCTGGAGGCTAGGGCTAGCTGCCTGGCTTGCCCCAGGTGTGGATAACTAAGAGAAGCAGGGAAGTGGGGTCAATAATTGCTTCATGAATGTGACAAAATCTCCTCTCTCAAGACTTGGCCTTCAATTATATAACTCTTTAGTCCAATGCCTGCATATGAACTGAGCAACCTTAAAACAGAACATCATTAGGGCATTTGGGTGGCTCAGTTGGTTGAGCATCCAACTTCAGCTCAGGTCATGATCTCCTGATTAGTGAATTCAAGCCCTGTGTTGGGCTCTGTGCTGACAGCTCAGAGCCTGGAGCCTGCTTTGGATTCTGTGTCTCCCTCTCTCTCTGCCCCTCCCCCATTCCTGTGTGCTGTCTTTCTCAAAAATAAATAACCATTAAAAAATTAAAATAAAAAAATTGTTTTTTGAAATTCTGTTCCTAACATGGGAAGGAACAAATTCCTTCCAGGTGATTCAAAGGGAATAATCTACAGTTAGTGTAAACATTGTACTGAATTCTTCAGGGAGGTTAGAGACACCTGTCCCTGAAGACCCTTAAGAGCAGAATAGATGCTTCCCTGTCTCAGATTGTTTCAGAATCCCGCCAGAGCAGAGTTTCTCAACATTTGGGACCAGACAATTCTTTGTCCTGTGCATTGTAGGATATTTAGCAGCTTCCCTGGTCTCTGTCCTCTAGATGCCAGTATCAGCTCTCCCTTCTTCTATATTTCACAACCAGAAAGATCTCTGGGCATTGTCAAGTGTCTTCTGAGAGTCAAAATCATTCTGGTTGATAATCGCTGCTCTGGGCTATGAGGCTCCTTTGGTCTTTGGCAGTGTGCTGACTGGAACAGGGAGAGGCAGAACTAGCTAGAATTTGCCACACCAGTCTTAGGCTCTTGTATCCTAATCCACCTGAGGATTGCAACACACTCCCATCAGTACACTGGCTCACAGGGGCAAGAATTCTCAATGTCTGGAAGGACAGGGAGTAAGAATGCCACTCATTTCCCCAGGAGAGTTTACTGGAATTTTATTTTCAGGAGAATGTGAAGTTTGAAAAACTGTAGAGGTGAGTTGTGCATTATGATAACCACTAGCCACATTTGGCTACTTAAATTAGTTAAAATTAAATAATATTTTATTTTTCAAGTAATATTTACAAAATTTAGTTCCTCAGTCACACTGTCTACATTTCAACTACTCAATAGCCATATGTTGGCCACCCTATTGGACAGAGTAGATAAAAAATTTTCTATCATGGTAGAAAGTTCTATTGGACAGCACTGTTCTAGAAGGTTGATAATCATCAGATAAGAGAGACCGGCTGAAGCAATCTAGAAATGCCTTAGCAATGGGTAATAGCAAACATTTACCAAAATCTTAAAAATGTGCTAGAAACATTGCTAAGTACTTGACATGTATTATCTCATTTATGAGCTGAGCACTGCCATTATTTGTATTTAATAGGTAAGAAACTGAGGCTTAGAAAGGCAAAGTGACTTGTCCAAGGCTATACAACTATCAAATAGAGGAGCCAAGACTTTAATCCAAGCAGTTTTGATCCAGAGCTTGGATTGGTAACAAGCATGTGATATGGACTCAAGTTGGTCCGTCATTCTATGATGGGTGTCTGGCATCAGAAGCAGCCAAGGCATGCTAGTTGTGGACAAGAGAGGTTTCTTAATATGTGGGTGGAATAGTGTATCTGGAGAGTGTGGATGTACACAGAGGCCTAGGAGGCAGATGGTTGGTATTGTAGAGGTCTGGAATAAATGGGGGTAATGGGTAAGATATAAGATAGGGACTCACTTCCTGTGATTTGTCCAGGATATCTCAACCTTGGCACTCTTGACATTTTGGCCCAGATGATTTTGTTGTTGTTGTGGGGGTTATCCTGTTCATTGTAGGATGTTTAGCTACTTTCCTGGCCTCTAAACTTTTGATACCAGTAGCATCTCCTCCCCAAGTATGACAGCCAAAAACATCTCTAGACATTATCAAATATCCCAGATCTAAGAGTCCCCATGAATAGGAACAGGATGAGTCCTGGAGCCTCTACTAGAAGAGTCACCCCATGAGAATAATGTATCTTTATCTTAAGGTGGTGCTACTGAAGGGCTACGGTGGCAGGGAACTATGCAGCTCATTATGGAGGTCACCTTCCCATGGCACAGTACTATTATCCTATTATCCTTAGCACACGGATCTCATGGCATCAGCACAGTCAGGGCCTTTGATTATCATCCAAATGGAAACTACATGAGTTATGGATGTTCCAGGCAAACGCAAGACAAACCTACAATGACTGCCATTCATGGCAGCAAACATATTTTATGCTTGGTGTTGCTGGAGGCACCCTGGGGAATTATGTATTTAGGCTCATGTGTCTTGAACTTCCCACCTGGGATTTCTGAGTGGCTTCTCTCAGAAACACCCATGCAACAAGGAGCCCCTCCCTCTGTAGCAGAACTTGGCTAAAGTTGGGAAGCCTTTGAGAAAAGAAGCTTGAGCCTGCATAATGCCAAGAAGCTTAGGTCTGCCTAGCACAGGCATTTTGGCAAAACTCATTTCAAGAATATTTCTTTTTTCTTTAGCAGAAACACAGGATTCAAAAGTCTGGGGTGGCTGTGGCAGCATACATCATGAGGAACAGTTGATTATGCAGTATGCAGTGGCCAAGATTAAATGATGGGTAACTTAATGAGTCATGTTTAAGAAAGGATGTAACTTTTGGTTGATAGGAAAAGCAGCTTAAATCATTGTGTGATTGAACCTATCCTATGCCCATCACATTGACACCATCAATTGCAAGCAAGTTCTTTCCAAACACAGTCTTTGACAAGCGAAGGTTTACTAATATCCATATAATGTACTGCATTTACTCATATATTTTCCTTCTATTGAATTTTGAGAGGACAAACTCAAGAAAAATGTCACCCCCTGCCATAATTTCTTCTTCTCTCTGACATTACTTTTAATTTTATTGCTTTGAGCTGGCAGATGCATTTCCAATAGTGCCTTCTCAAGCAGAATGTGTTTTATTCTTGTCAGGACAGACTGAGTGTTAAAGGAAAGGGGCAGGAGCTTGGCTACCTCTGGTTGGAGATGGGAGAAGGGAGAGCTACCCTGGGCTTCTACTTCACAACTACTGTCACTTCTGTCTCTTGACTCTCTTTCTCCCAGTACACTCCCAAGCTAAAGGTGTAGGCTGTGGTCTCCCTAAAGAAAGCTAAGCTAGGTGCTGATCACTGCTGAATTAGGAGGACATCAACTTCCTTTTCCTTATTTCCCTGAAGTCAAACATGCCCCAAATCTGAAATGTGGAAAGACAAAGACATTTCAAATGTAAGGATGACCTTTCAGTCACTTGCAAAGCATTCTCTTCTCTCTGAAAGATCCATGTAACCAGATACCTTAGAGCTTCAATGAAGTCTTTCATTCTGCGGCACCTTTTCAGGAATGCAGGCCAGGGCTAATGGAAGGAACTTAGAAGGAATTGGGGCTCTAAATTAAATTCGCTGCTGCTTAAGTTTCTCCTTCACATTCAGTTAATAGGGGATAAGAATCCCAAAGAGTGCTGAAATGTTGCAAGAGGCAGTCATTGAGGCTCCCAGATGTTTGATTATTCCACCCCCCAATGTGTAATGGGAAAGGAAATAGGACCCAGCTCTCAGAGGGCTCCATAGATGTGGGGAATTTGTGTATTGTCAGGAAAAAAGCAGCAAAGTGATCAGGCATGCCAGGCGGAGGCTTAGCTCCCAGAAAACTCTTCTTCATCTGTGGTCTCATAAATACCATTCATTCATAAATTTCAGATTTATGGGAACCCTGGAGGCCCCAGACATACATTTGAAGAGTCTGGGGCAACTGACAGTTGCACAGAATTGTCTTGGGATTTCTTTCATACCCTGCCAAAGGTTCTGCTCCATCAAATTAACATTGGGATGCTTAACTTTTTCTGAGGCTAGAGGTTACTGCACCTTGGATTGATTACAGTGACAGAGTAATGTTCTAGATTGCTACTATGTTTCATTTAATCCTGATGATTCTCAGGATATTTTTATTAGGCCACACTGTTCTGTCTGCCTACTGGGTTGTGTCCTCCAATCCTGATTAAGTGCACCCCACCCAGATATCAACCAGAACTTCAGAAGTTTTATTGTAGAAATATACTAATGCCATTCACTGCTTGTAGAGTTATTAGTGAACTTCCTTATGGTTTAAACTCCCCTATGGTATATATATATACCATATATATATATGTTGGGACTTTGTATTATTGCTTTTGAAATATACAAATTGTATGTCAGGTATAGTACCTGTTTAATGTGGCTTTATAAAGTAGTTTTAGAATAGTTTTAAAATATTGTTCATTTCCTCACATAAACCCTCTGATATTATTTAGTAGTATCCCTTTGCTTTACAGTGGTAAGAGGTTAAACTATAAAGAGGTTAAGTAGTTTGCCTAAGGCTACATAAACAGTTGAGGAATGGAATCAACATTTCAACTCCACTCTTTTTGTTCATCATATCATGTGCTACAGCCTGTATACACATTGCAAAATTGCAGGGTTTGAAGAGATGTTGTAGATGACATAGCCCAGTCTTGTAACAGATGGCTTGTAATCCCTTTGATAACACTCTTGCCCAATGGCCATTCTGCTTCTGCTCAAATATGTCCTGTGGTGATACACCATTTCATTTCTCTTCACTACTGATATTATGGTTTTGAAATTGGGTGGCAACATTTCCTTCCTCCCTATCAAACACTACTCAGCACTCATGGACTGCTTTTTATAGTATGGAACCCTTTATTAGGAATGTTTTCTTGAGTAGTGACATAGCATGCAGCAGGCGGTGAGGATGTACTTCTTATTTCTTGACTTCATCTTCATGGGAGTGGCAGCTATGGCTGTGGTTGGTTTAGTAGCTAACATGTAGTTCTTTGTCAATACCTAAGAGCTACAGATCCTCAAGATGATTGGCTATGAGACAGTTGCCCAGATCAAGGCTCATGGAGCCTCACTGGAGGGCATCACTCTGGAAGATCAAGTGGTGCTTCTGACAGGCATACTTCTGGAGGATGAGGCTACTTTTGGTCAGTGTGCAGTGGAGGCCCGGGCCAGGGCCTCCAAAAGTAGCTGATCACATGTGTAGAGGTGAAGTCCATGGTACCCTGGCCTGTGCTGGGAAAGTGAATCCAGGCTTCCAACGTAACCACAAAGGAGGAAAAGGAAGAGTAAGGAGAGGAGGAGATGATAATGGGGTATATCAGCAATGAATGTAGTACTGTCACTTCATCCATGTTATACCCACCATTGGCAAGAAGGTCACCAATGTCAACTCTTTTTTTTCTAGGTTTTTAAATTTATGTTGAGAGAGAGAAACCGTAAGTCAAAGAGGGAAAGAGAGAGAGAGAATTGCAAGCAGGCTACGTGCTGTCAGCACAGAGCCCAATGTGAAGCTCGAATCCACAAACCGTGAGATCATGACCTGAGCTAAAGTCAGACGTTCAACCAACTGAGCCACCCAGGCACTCTCACCAATATTAACTCCTAAGTGCTTTGTGATACTGATTTTTTTAAGTAAAGCCATTTGGTTCAGCCTGCCTTGCTTAAAAAAAAAAAAGCATCCTTTCCTATCTTATATTTCATTCTGTCTTGGTACAAGGTGGCTTCTTGCACATCTGATCAATTTATGGATGCTGGCTTAAGGAAATATTTCAGCCTAGTTCCCAAAGAAGGAGCTCAAGATTGGGAAAGGCAACTCAATATTTTTATCAGGCCACACTGTTCTGTCTGCCTACTGGATTGCGTTCTCCAATTTTGAAGATGAAGAGGCATGGAATTTATACTACCAGTTGAATCACTTAGTTGAAATTATGAATTCAGGATTCTTCTTAGGTAGTTTAAATGAAAAAAAGTAGTGGGAATTGCCAAAGCATGATTTTCAGGTAAAGATAGCCTAGCTTATTTGAGTCACTTCCCCTAAATAAGATCTACAGCATTTTCTGTGAAATCAGCTCTAGGATCCAGAGAACAGTTTCCATTCTGACCAGACAGATTATTACCCATAGAAGCTTAGCACTGACAGAAGAATATATGAGTCCACCTTGTTTTGCTCCCAGTTTACAAATGGGAAGTAGGTAATTTAGAAACCATAGAAGTCTCCGATTAAAATGATGGAGGTTTTAACACTGGAAGAAAGAAATCAAGCTCTCAACAGGGAAGGCAGAAAAAATAACTACAAAAAACTCAAGGCAGGGCTTACCACTGTGAACCCCCTTAGTAGTCCAAGGGAAGGCTATTTGGTTGGTAAAAGCTCTGAATTATGACCACATTTATATAATGGATGAATATTTCAGATTCAGTATAAAGGGGTGTTAGGTTTGTTTTTTAAACACAAATATATTTCAGTTTTAGAAAATTTATTTTAATGCTTTCCTGCACTAAATGCACTAACCTGGAGTGAAAGATATTGCCAGTAAGATATTTTTGTGGCCTGATTTTGCTGGGTTGGTAAATACCTGCCATATAACAAGAGAGATTTGCTTCATGGGATTAATATAAGTCTTTTGGGGCACCATGGAGATTGGAAACCTTGTCTTGAATTTTGTTTATACCAAATACCAGCTCTTTAAAATAACAAATATTTGATTGCAAGAAGATTTGTATACCTTTGGAATGGCTATCCTTTTTACCAAGAGCTGAAATTTGTTTAACCTATAAGATGAAGGATTTAGGTTAGATGCAAGAAACACAGACTCCAGAATGGGTGACTATAGAATGTCATAAAATTTACTCTGGATGGCATTAAAGACAGAATGGTGTTTTTAAAATTTTATTTGAGAGAGAGAGATAAAGAGAGAGAGCGATAGGGAGGCAGGCAGCAGGAGAGAGAGAGAATCCCATACTCAGCAAGGAGCCTGACACAGGGCTTGATCCCACGACCCTGAGATCATGACCTGAGCTGAAATCAAAAGCTGGACATTCTTCTGACTGAGCCATCCAGGTGCCCCTAAAGGCAGTGTAATTTTAATGTAGTGAATACGACATTCAATTGAAAGTCAGAAGTTATGCATCTTGGTTCTGCTATATAAGTCAGTCTGTTGAGCCTGGATAAATAACTTCCCTCTGTGTGTCTTACTGTCCCCATCTATAAAGCGGGGAGGAGGTGGACTAGACAATCTTTTCAGGTCTGACATTCTGTTCATCTCGCTTATTCAAAAAACCAATTATTGTGACAATATGAATGGACTTAAGGCATTATACCAAGTGAAATAAGTCAGACAGAGAAAGACAAATACTGTATAATTTTACTTATATGTGGAAACTTAGAAAAACCAAACTCATCAATGCAGAGAACAGATTGGTAGTTGCCAGAGGCAGAGGGTAGGAGGAAGGGGAAATGGATGAAGTTGGTCAAAAGGTACAAGCTGCCAGTTATAAAATAAATCAGTCTTAGGGATATAATGTACAGCATGGTGATTATAGTTAATCATATTGGATTAATATAATTTAATACTGGACTGTATATTTAAAAGTTGCTAAGAGAGTAGGTCTTAAAAGTTTTTATCACAGGAAAAAAGCATGAACTATGTGTGGTGATGGATGTTAACTGACTTACTGTCATGATTGTTTTGCAATATATACAAACATAAAATCATTATGTTGTTTACCTGAAACTAACATGTTGTTTTACATCAATTATATCTCAATAAAAAACATTTATGGGGTACATGGCATGTTCCAAAAGCTATTCTAGGCACTGGGATTCAAAAATGAACAAAATATGCAAAGCCACTTTTCTAGAGGCCAATATAACCAAAAAACATATATGTTAGGTGGTAAGAAGTGCTTCCTTGAAGCAGGGAAATGGAGTAGGGAGCAATGAGGAAGGTGTTATTTTTACATAGAGAGACCAAGGAAGTTCTGCCTAATAAGGTAGCATTGAAACAAATATTTAAAGGAAAGAAGGGAGCCAGTTATGTAGCTATTTGGATGAGGAACATTTCAGGCAAAGGCATTGAGCCTAGACAATTCCTATAAGAGATGACTATGGCTGGAGCAGATAGAGTGAAGGAGAGTGGTAAGAGATGAGAGAAAAAACCAGGGGGCCAGAAAATGCAGGGCCTTAGAGGCATTGGAAAGGGCTTTGGAGGGTTTGACCATAATGACATGGTCTGCCTTATGTTTTCAAAGGGTGACTGCCACTGGGAAAAGACTAGATTGTGTAGGGCTGAAAGGAAAAGCAGGGAGATCAGTTAGGAGGCTGTGATAATCATGCAAGTAAGAGGTAATGGTGGCTTGGACTAGGGTGTGGTGGTAGGGGTGGCGAGAAATGGTCAGATTTTAGGGTGGTCTGGAGTGATTCAAGGCTTAAAGACTGTTTTGGAAATCTCATGATTTCCTCTATTCTTTGAGGCCCTTCCAGATATTATGAGTCTATAATTGCAGTTTATGTACTTCAATCACAAGAAATTTTTGTTTATCTCCTTTGTGAATCCACCAAATTCTTAGCTCTTCTTAAATCAAAGTGGAAAAAAATATCCCAACTAACAATGGAGGTTGTTGGTACCATCAGACTAGACAGGGCTTCTTCTCTTTGGGCTTGTTAAGGTTGTTCTATTCTAGCGTTAAATGCCATTTTATTGACTGCAGGACAAGTTGACACTAAAAGGTTCTAGATTATCAAGAATCTTTCTGGCATATCTGTCAAGGTTGTCTGACCATCCTATTTTGACACAAGCATTGTGTACTCTCTGGGTCCCCAAAACATTTTTAATCTAGATGATCGTGTCAGCATGACATCAAGTAAAGAATTTGGAAACTATCTTGTTTATCTAATCAATGTAGACAATTTGGAGAGTTTAGACCAGAAATAGCATAGGCTTGTCATCTTACATTTCCTCTCTCATATGTTTCCTCCATACTAAAGAAATTCAGGAAAATGTTTTCCTGTATAATTGATACTTCCATTTTTTTGAAGTAGCAATTTTGCTGCCAACAAAGTCATCAAAAGAATGGATTAAATGGATTTTTGTCATTATTTGAGTGTAAGAATTCATTCCTCTGCTAAAGACTAACCCTTCTTCCTGTTTCTCTTTCCTTTCTACTTCTCTTATGCTTGAGGTATAGGCCTGTCTGGTCCCTTTTACGCCTCCGACTTGGTAAACTCTAGCTATAAGAGCCATATAACCTTTCTTTCCTTTGAACAAAGGTACTTAAGCACTAAACAGGAAACTCAAAAATAAAGGAATGATTAAGCATAAATACTTTTTCATTCAGACTTTCTTACACCAGAGAAACATTATGATATTTTAAGTATTACTTAAAACAATTGTATACTTTTATGCAAAAAAGTTTAAAAAATCTAGAATACAACTACTTTGCTCTTTCCTTCAGACTTGATGCAAAACTGAGTAAATCACTATTCTCTAATACATCAGGGCAAAAAATTTTAAATAATGAATGATGTGCTAATGATCTTAATATACAAACAGTTGAGACAAACCAGTAAGAAAAAGACTCAAGACTCTAGTAGGAAAATAGGTTCATAAATGAACAGCTGATTCACAGAATAAAACACATTGCTTACAATATGAAAGCATGTGAAATCCCACTTATAATAAAAATTCAAATGTAAAACAATAATGACATAGCATATTTAACTGTCAGATTGACAAAGATTTCCAAAAATCATTGACTTTTTTGCAGTTTATGATTCCAAGGATGTGAGAAACAGTCATTCTCAATCACTGTTGGTAGGAGAGAAATTTGGCAATAGAAATCAAAATTAAATAATGCACATACCCTGTGATTCCATAATCTCATTACTAAGAATTTCCCTTACAGATATAATCACACAAGTGTTCAAAGACACACATGCACACACACACACACACACACACACACACTCACACACACACCTGGATATTCCTCACAGTATTGTTTAGAAAAGCATAATTCAAAAATCTAAATATCCTTAAAACAACTTAAATGTTCATTAGTAGTGGACTGGTTAAATAAATATGGCACATTTGTATGATATAATGCATTATTGTCATCAAAAAGAATATGGTAAAGATAAATACCTTCACAGGGAAAGATGTCTACAATGTGTTGTTAAAGAAGCGAGTTGCAGAACATTTGTCATAATGATGACTTCTAGGGAGTGAGAGTAATAACATATATTATTTTTATAACAAAAACTCTAAAATGAACATGGTTGTGCAGAAGGGTGGTGGTGGTCTGGGGCCCTGATACTTGAATAACCTCAGTTTGAGAGTTGAGAAATAATGGAGGGGGAAAGGGAGAAAACTGCTTGAGTAAATATGATCCATATTCATTTTGGTTGGGTAGACAAAGCCCAAACTGCTCTAAATTCTGGCTGTCTAGTAAATACTGAAGCCTTCCCCATGTAGACCCATTGGCAGGTGAGGAGATACTATCAGGCTGTTTGATGACAACAGGACGGATTGGAGGATCTCTAGAGGTCATTTTTAGCTCCATGGTTATATCCACAATTCTCATATAGATAATGGATCTGATGTTGACCACAAATATCAAATCACTCCAGGTTGCCCTTGAAAAGTAGAGGACCAGAGGAGGAATTACAAATTCTACTCTCCAGCTCCAGAAGTGTTTGCCATGGTTTGTCACCGCCCCCCCCCCCGCCCCGCCTTTTCTGGAGGAGTAGTTAAAGGAGGTAGAACTCACAGGAGATTTGTCAATGGTACCATATTCCTCTCCCTCTCAGACTTGTATTTCTTTGGACAGTTCTTTTAGTGTCTTTTTCATACCTGGCTCACAGCCTTCCCCTTTTTTAAACGAATGGACTGTCAGTAATAATCCACTGATAGTATGGTGAAACAAACTTTCTTTTATTCAAGATCCTGATCACCTGCTGATTACCTTCCCTCTATGGAGGACTTCGGAGGGATGAAATACTTTTCTGGAATAGAGAAGTAGCTGCTAAATTAGGGTCATTTAATTCTGCCAGCAGCAACCAAGTATACATTTACCAGCATGTTCCTGAATCCAGGATGGCCCTCACTAAGGTGCGTGTCCTTCTGACTCTGAAGAGTTTCTTCTGGTAGAAGAAACCACTTTCATTAACCTGTCTTGTCTGTTGGACTCAATATGCCTCCACGCTTAGGGCTGGATTTATCAGTGACAATTCAGCATGGATTGCCAGCCCTCTTTCCTCAAACCATCAATGCTTCACTCATACTTTGCAATTTATTCGATAGGAAATAAGGAGCAACATTCACCATTTGAGTGACATGATCAGATACTAATGCTTGAACACATACAGTACTTTCTTATCTCTAACAGCACTTATATTTTGACTATTTATAGGTTTGCCTCCTCACCTCAATTAAGTTATTTAAAGGCACTTAGTACCCAATTCGGTGTGGGTGGATGAAGAAGAGGGTGAAGATGAAGACAATTGCATGTTTTCAAATCTAGAATACTGGAAGGATAGCTGAAGGGATATAGGTGCCATCACCTGAGAGAGGATACACTGGAAGCTGAGGAGGACCTAGAGGGCAAAGTGAGGCTAGCACAGGCATTAAGAATCTGTAGCCAGACTGCCTCAGTTTGAATCCCAGTTGGTCTACTTATTAGCTGTACAAGCATGAGAAAGTTATTTAGCCTCTTTGCGCCTTAACACACCCATTTGTAAGAATGAGTAATAGAGGAGGGAGAGAATGTCATTTGGGAAAGTAGATAGGTGAAAGGGGAAAGAGTCAAAGATAACTATGGCCAGCTCCTCAGAAATACATGCTGAGGGGTAGCACTGTCCAACCAGTCCCCTGGGTTATTGGTGGGTCCAGCTTCTTCGATTGTTTGTTTGTTTACTTATTTATTTAGAGATACAGAGCATGAGTGGGGAGGGGCAGAGAGAGAAGGAGAGAGAATCCCAAGAAGGCTCCACACTCAGTGCAGAGCCTGAGGCAGGGCTCCATCTCACAAACCGTGAGATGATGACCTGAGCCAAAATCAAGAGTTGGACACTTAACGGACTGAGCCACCCAGGTGCACCTCTGGCTTCTTTCTTCAACTCATTTCAGTCGCCTAAACCCCAACTTCCAGTCAGAGGACCAGTAACAATGAACTGGGATGATGATGATTATTCACCAAGGTCCTAACTAAGGAGTGGTTCACCAGTGACCATACACTAATTTCCCTTTACTCCAACTACGATCAAAATAAAAAGGAGGGCAGATACATGAGCACAGGAACCCAACAACTGTTGTTTATAAGACTCAGGGTGTTCCTGGCCCTGACCCTGACTCCGAGTGAGTTATTTTGAACTTTCCATCATTCCGGTAGCCTTGTGAGGATAATGGAGTCCCAAGCACTGCTTTTTCATCACCAATCCTTTACTCTAGCAGCCACTGTGAACAGTTCCAACTCCCTCCAACATTACTCATTTACTTCTCCCTGACCAGCATGACATCTTCTTCTTCTTTTTCAGCTCAAAGCCCATTTTTCAAAAAATATTCCTCCCTTAAAACCTCCATGTCTATTTGTGTCTGGAGTGTCTTCCTGTATTGTCCACATGACACATTTTGGATGATGTAGCATACATTCGCTTACACTGTTCTATTTCTGTCTCATGGCTTTGGTTGGCATATGGAAAGGCACAGTCACAGGGTAGTGTTTGGTGCACTGGGATAGGACAGCTGGGAAAGGAGATGGAAGGAGAGCTCTGAATTTTGCACTGATATTTCACACTTGAACTAATTCGCAACAAGAGGTATAAGCTGGAAAATCCAATAGCAGTGAGGATCCTGGGATGAAAAAGAGACAAAAATTGGCTACCTTTTAGACAATTGAACATATTAGGTGAAGGAGGAGGGGAGGATATCACATGCATATGAGATATATCTGCCCTAGGATAGAGGAGAAAAGGAAACTTCCTAACTGGACATACATACATCGGTTGGGTCTACATACAACTATAAGCTATAGAAAGGAAGCCCTGAGTTGGTGGTAACCCTGAAGGGAGTTCGGTGGGGAGGGAGCATGGCTAAAAAGTCACATGTGTTTTATTTAGTGATTTACTTTTTATACTACTTCATGGATTCTTCTTTGTGAGGTGTTATGCAGCCAGCTCCCTTGGTCTTCTTGAAACCAAGGTTAAGTTATTATGGTTTTTTTTTGTTCTTTTTGAGAGGTGAATATCACTATCAAATCTTTTGTGTCCCTTGGAACACAGAAGGCCATGTTTACTAAGAAGGGAAGGGGCTGGTTGGACACCATGTGCAAGTTTGTTCTCCACAGGAATCTATAAATTTCTTGAGGGCACTAACTGTATCTTTCAATTTTACTGTGAGGCATATAATTAGCAGTCAAAAATACTTGGACAATTGAATAGAACTGAAGAGAATTAATCATTTGCTGAAACTCTGTCATCAATGAATTTTTCCAGAGAGACACGACTTGGAGCTGCTTTGTTTATTTTCAGCTTTGTTGTCATTGTTACCACTTTTGATGATCCCTCAGAGGCAGAGCAGAGTAGTAGAAAGAGTGGCTTGGGAGACAGGAAGCATTTGTGCCAGTTTGGACTCAGCTAAGTGACCTTGGACATGTTAATTTCAGACCACATGATCTTTAAACTTTATAGTTCTGTTCTGTGAGTGCAGTAGGCCTTCTCTACTGAAAGTTGGCAAAGATACATGAGAGGAAGTAACTCAGTTTGTCAGGCTTGGCCACTAAGGTGTGATGCAGTCATTTTGAACTTTTCTTCCAGAGAAGTGGCTGATTTCTTTAAAACAATTTTTTTTTATTCACATATTTTGGGAGAGAGAGAGGAAGAGAGAGAGGGAGAGAGAATCCCAAGCAGGCTCCAGGCTGTCAGTGTAAAGCCTGAAGTGGGGCTCAAATTCATGAACTGTGAGATCATCATCTGAGCCAAAATCAAGAGTTGGACATTTAACCAACTTAGGCATCCAGATGCCTTGGCTGATTTATGTTCTTGAGTTGATTGACACAAACCATGTTTTTGATCTAGAACTTTGTGAGAATTAAAGCAAATTAAAGCTGTTACTCAGATTACTATAAAGATAAATACCTACTGTTGGGGAATTCAAGTCACAAAGAGTTAATAATATTAATATTATTTTGTATTAATGCTAATGCTATGGGTATTATATATCGAATGCTATGGATCACAAATTATGCCAAATGTTCAAAAATAGTTCTCACTTAAATCTTGCAACAATCTATGACACAGGTAATATTATTATCCCCATTATACATATAAGAAAACTGATGCTGAGTCACACTGGACAACTTTTTCAAGGTCACTCAGTCTGAACTCTCAGCTGTGATGTGTTAGTTGGTGCTTAATACATTAAAAAATGAGTAATTAAGATTGACCAGCATGTGATATCAGCATGGGTTCAATTACTAGGAGTACGACTAGTATTAGCTACTACTCATTGAGTGTTTACTCTGTGTCAGGCACTGTTCTAAGTAATATATGTGAATTATTCCATTTAATTCTCACTACAACTCTATGAAGTGTACTCTGTTATTGTTCCCATTTACAGATGAGAAAACTGAAGTTTAGAGAGATTAAGGAAACCTATCCAATAAGTGGCTAACTACAAAACCTATGTTCTTTCGACCACTTCAGGTTGTCTATTACAGCAGGGTGACTTTTGCAATTCTCTCTTTTACTTTCTGTTCTTATACTAAGTGTTTGAGATTTAGAGGTTAGACTCTTTAGGTACCCTCTCTGTGCCTCAGTCACCTTTGCCCATGCCCTAAGTGTGCCCCTTCACACCATGCAATCTCTCCCTGAGACCAAGAGGCAGACAGGAGAGGGAAGTAAATGTAGTGTCTCGTGCTGATTTTCTATAATTTTAACACAAACACTTATCGGTGTTGTTGAAACTTAATCTCACTAGCTCATCTGTGAGACCAATTTTAATTTGGAGCCATCTGCCACAGACAAATGAGTAATTATGGCAGAGCCCAGAGGGGTGGGCCTTGGGGAGAAGGTTGGCTTAGCCTCTTTCCGCCTGCCTGGATTGACGCAAGTGACCAAGAAAGAAAATTCTTTGGGTGGGCTGTTGATGCAGAGGCCAGCAGCTCTACTTCCCTGTTGCTTAAATCCTTAGACGCCACTGAACAAGGAGGGATGACTTTTAGATCATACAGTTTGTCTAACAGCAGAAGGGAGACCATTGTCATCAAGGCTAGGCAGAAGGAGGTAATCTGTGAACTGAGCAAGCTCGCTCACCAGCCTCTCTCTCATTGTATTAGTGGTTCCTTGTGATGAGTGCCACTTGCCAGCTGGTCTCTCCACACAACATGACCAGCGAAGTCAAATTGATAGAGTGAAGCTGAAAATAATAGTCATTGACCTCTGTCTAGCATTTAAATTTATTTTCAAAAGACTTTAGTGTATCTCATTTCATCTTAGTGACAAACCCCTAGATTAGGTGGGGACAGGTATTCTTTGTTTCATTTTATTTTATTTTATTACTTTTTAAAATGTTTTTATTTGTTTTTGATACAGAGAGAGACAGAGCATGAGAGGGGGAGGGGCAGAGAGAGAAGGAGACACAGAACTAGAAGCAGGCTCCAGGCTCTGAGCTAGCTGTCAGCATAGAGCCTGACACGGGGCTGGAACCCATGAATGTGAGATCTGACCTGAGCCGAAGTTCGAGGCTTAACCGACTGAGCCACCCAGGCACCCCTGCTTCATTTTATATATGAGGAAATTGAGTTGTAGGGTGATTCTGTAACTGGACATACGTAAAACACCTTGGGTCTTACCCAAGGTCACCCTGTTAGCTACAAGCTAGTTAGCATCTAAAACTCTGAATTAGAGTTTGTCATTTTGTCTTCTAGATGAGTGGTTTTCCAGCTCTGCTTACTCCTCAGGGGCCACGGAGGTATAGGAGTTTGTGTGTGTGTGTGTGTGTGTGTGTGTGTGTGTGTGAACAAGTGGGGCTTTGGGCCCTGAACTGCACTTAAAGTGGGGCAGCTCTACTTGGGTCTATTGGTCTGTTTTACTTCTGGGAAGGATTTCATTTAATGAAAGGCTGTGCTTTTGAAAATGTTGGAAGACCACCTGTCTAGGGTAGTATTTCTCATGGAGAGTATAGTGGGTTGAATGGTGTTCCCTTAAAAGATATGTTCATGTCTTAACCCCGGGTACCTGTGAATGTGACCTTATTTAGAAAAAGGGTCTTTGCAGATGTCAAGTTAAAATGAGGTCATTGTGTATTAGGGTGGACTCTAAATCAATGACTGGTGTCTTAGAAAGGAGAGGGAGATCAGGACCTCGAGACACAAGGAAAAGACACAGAGGAGAATTATATGTCACAATGGAGACAGAGGTTGTAGTGATGCAGTTATAAGCCAAGGCATGGAACAGATTCTCATTTAGGGCCTCCAGGAGGAACCAGCCCTGTCAGTACCTTTATTTCAGACTTCTGGCTTCTTGAACTATGAGAGAATGCATTTCTTTTATTTTAAGCTTCTCAGTTTGTGGGAATTTGTTATGGCAGCCTAGGAAACAAATACAGAGAAGTCCATAGACCTTTTACCTGGAAATGGGTGAGGGTGGGCTTATTAAAATGCTGGTTCTGAGCTCCAACCCCAAGGCTCTGTATCTGTAGGGGCTTAGGAGTCTGTATTTTGGCAAGTTCTCCATATGCACAATGATTAATCTTTGAGCTGGTTTTGAGAATACACAGATATAAGACTCTGCTCTGGATTGTAGCTGGGTCTGCTCCTCCAGTTGAAGATTCTCTTCTAGTGGCTCCTAGAGTCAGTGGGCCAAAGGAAAAAGTCTTGATGTACAAGAAATATGCTGGTATTAAGCCTTCTGTAGTACAAATATTTTGAATTCTGAGAATTACAAGATTCTCAAAATCACAAAATCTGCCCCTAAGGAAATAGGCTGTAGTGTTTAAGGAGTGGATGATGCCAAGAGAGCCAGATTTTTGGAACAGCCAGAAGACCCCAGAAAAATACACACAAGACTAACATCACACACACACACACACACACACACACACACACACACACACACAGAGTCTTATACTTGTCTGGTGCAGAAAATTCTAATAAAGCATCACCATTTTTACTTCAAGATTTGGTCCCTATTAAAAACACAGGTTTCTATGTGAGTGCTGATACTTGAAGCTTATGTCAGACATTTATGCCTGGCCTTTGATCTTTATCTGAGAGCACTTTTGATAAGCTAGAAGAGGGAGAAGAGCAGGATGCTGAGCAGAGTGGGTCTTGCTGCCAGCCTGAGGCCAAGCTCTTTGCTAAGTAAAGCCAAAGAGGGCCCTAGTTTATCCATTCAAGATTGATGGAGGTCAGCCGTGCCCAATCTCTTGGAGATATCGGGGAGGACCGGTGGAAAAGGCCAGGTGCTTGGATTCTGTGTCTGGGAGGGGCACCTTCCTGAGAGTAGCCTACTCAGCTGGACCCGTGGACCTTCAGGAGGCCTGTGTTTGCTCACATCGCTGATTGCTCCCAGGTAAACAAATCCTGTTTCTATTTCTCGGAAAGACAGAACTTCAGCATGGTGGCAGCCTGTTGTTATAGTAACTGACATATGACTTATCACAGTGATTGTCAGAGCAATGGGAGAAAATAAAATTTAGCAGAAGCTAGTGGTAGGGGTTGGGAGAGAGAGGAGGAAGGGAAGCAAAATCTGTTGAAAAGACTTGGAGATGGGGCTGATGGCTGTGTGCATTTGTACATATGGTGTGATATTCAAGTATGGACAAAGGAGGTCTTACATTGGCAGAGTGTCTGAAAGGAACTTGGGAAAAGACAGCCTGTCCCAAACAGCTTTATCCCTGTCCCATATGCCTGACATTTCGCCATTAGTGGTTCATTCCTGTGAGTTAAGCACTGCCTTTCTCTAGGGGAGGTTATGCCTTAGACTGTACTTTGGAGTAAGTTTTCCTGGTGCCTTTCTTCCCTGGGGTTTGCCAGAGCACTGGGGAAGGATGGGGGAAATGGAGGTCATCAAATAAGGACATGGCCTATTTTCAAAACTCAGGTAGAGTTGGTATTGCTAGTCCCCTATTTGGAAACTCCCCTGTGCTCTCCTCTCTTTCACGACAGTTATGACGCTAAATGGGATTGAAGATAAAAGTTCAGGAATATCTTGTTCAATCAGTTAGTCATGTACTTTTCTGAGAGATACACATAGCTCTTTCTTATTCAGCAGCAAATACTTATCTATCGCCCATTATATACTAGGCATTGGATTAGGTCCTACTGGGGGAAACATGGAAATAGTTGGGCATTAGATTATACCTGACATTTAAGAAACAATTTAGCTACAGAGACCAGACATTTACAAAAGTAAGGCTGATCAATAGTACATAGTAGTATGTGAGTGGTGTCAACTGAAGGATAGAACTAATGACTGAATAATCTCAGAGGTGGACAAGATCATCACAGAGTAGGGTGTCTGCATAAGCCTTAGTTTAGAGTAACACAGTTTTTAAAAACATTTAAAAATATTTATTTATATTTGAGAGAGGGAGAGAGAGGGAGAGAGGGCAAGAGAATGTGTGAGCGGCGGAGGGGCAGGGAGTGATGGAAAGAGAATCTGAAGCAGGTTCCAGGCTCCAAGCTGTTAACACAGAGCCCTATGTGGGGCTCGAACCCATGAACTGTGAGATCATGACCTGAGCCACCCAGGCACCCCCCAGAGTAATGCTGTTAAATCATTCAGACCCTTATCAGGGCTGTGGTGAAACAGGGCAGAGAACAAACCGGTTTTGGTACGAATGGTGACATGGACTGACTAGGGAACATATTAATACCTCTCTGCTTTGCTATTCATCCAAATTCTGGCCTGTCCTTTCCAGTGAGCTCTCCATCCTTCTCTGGTCTACCCTGTCTTAGAACTCTGTTCTGGGAATCCCAAGACTTAGATTGCTACAGAAGCAGTATAGCCAAGTGGTTAAGAGGGTAGGTTTAGGGGTTAGGTTACCTGGGTTTGAATCCTGGCTCTGATACTTACTGTGATCTTGAACAACTGGTTTAACTGTGACTCAATTCTTCTCATTGGTAGAATGGGGGCAGTAAAAATAGTGTCTACCTAACAGATTTGCTGGGGGGATTAAATGAGCCAGGCAGTGTAAGTTACTTAGCACAGTGCCAGCTGCATACTATTTGTTCATAATATAAGTATTTATTGAGTGTTCATGATATTGCAGACACTTTCATAGTGTGGGGCTACAGATGCACTGTATTAAATACTGGTGGATAATGAGAGCATTCAGGCCCTTCACTCAAGGAACTTTTAATCTACTGTCTTTCTGTTCTATCCATTCCAATTCTGAGAGTTATCACTTAAGTACTTTCATCCCTTTTGTTTAACTGGGCAGGCAAATAGGAAAGCTCCAATTCCCTTAAAACAAGCTTTGGCCATGTCCCATAAGGTTTGATGTGAAGTGTTTTCATTATCTAAGCACTTTGCAATTTGGAGCTTGATGTTTACTATATTTTGCTTCTTTATGTATTGTGGTATTCCACGTTTGATGATACTGTATTTTCTTTATCTCTACTATGTTCCAAAGGAAGAGAGAGAGTGAAGAGACCTGTGTGACTTTAGGGGTTTAGGAGAAACCTGCAGGAGACAGGGCAGGAAAAGACCATTACTAAAAGGTATTCAGCGCTATGCTTCATGCATCGGTTTCTCTTCTAATGAGACCTTGTAGTCACTGAAAGGATGGATAGCAATGACAGAATTGTTATGCTGTACTGGGAAGAATAAGCCAGCAGCATTGTCCAGGATGGCTTGTTAGAAAGAAATGACCTATCGGCAGGGAATCCAGTTAGAAAATTTTCATGTCAGTCTAGGATAGTGGTTCTTAAACCTGAGCATGCATCAGGATCCCCTGGAGGCCTGGTCAACACACAGCTTGCTGGCCCTCATCCCCAGAGTTTCTGATTCAGAATTTTCATTTGCATTTCTAACAAGTTCCCCTGGTGATGCTAATGCTGCTGATCTAAGAACCTGCACTTTGAGAATCACTCGTCTAGGAGGGAGATGATGAGGAGCACAGGGAGAGTGATGGGAAGAAAGAAAGTATGTAAGAGATTGGGGAGAAAGAAACCACAGGGCTTGGGGACTGGACATATAGGCAAGGAAGAGGAAGAACTCAAAGATGACTCCAGAGTATTAAACCTAAGAGCTTGGAGGATAGGAGAAGCACAGAGGCAAACCTCCAAACATTTATGGGACATCCTACATCCATCTGCACTTGCACTATGGCATTTACATTTAAAGTACTTCTGTCATTCTCCAGGAGACAGACTAATGAGAAGGAAAAATTCCAGGTCTGTGTTTCGTCTCTTCTTCTTTAGATTGTAACCTTTGAATCGAGGAAGAAAATGAGGTTAGAGAACAGAGGGCAGGGAGGGTAGAAGGAGCTTGGATGTTCTGGAAATGGAGAGCACATTTTTTGGTTGCCAAGTATTGGATGTATATGGGCAAATGGTAACAAAGAAAAGGCAAAGGAGGAAAACTTAGTGTGGGCCATGCAGGGTAGCTCTAGGATACCACCTGAGATCACTGATGCTATTTCTGAGAGCAGAGGGTTGCCATGCTAGGGCTACTTAATTCCAGCCTACCTAACCTCCCCTATTTTTGAGGCTTCTGATACTGGGGTCTTATTGTTCCTGGCTATTTCCCAGCCGGTAGGGATTTCTCTTACCTGCTTCTCTCCACTGGGTCGCCTGTAGCTGAGCAGAAGTTCCACAGCCCCCACCACCTCCTTGCGGATGGCGTAGAGCAATGCATCACCTACGTACACGCTATGGTTTAGCAGTAGCTCCATGATCTCCAAATTCTCATTCTCAATGGCAATGAGCAGGGCACTCCGGCCCAGAGGATCCATGCAGTTGATGTTGACATTGTAGTATATCTCAGCCTCCTGTAGGGCCTGCTTCACGGTGGCATAGTCCCCCTTCTCCACAGCACTGAGGAATGCCTTCTCTTCTGCAGAGAGCTCTGTCTCAGCTCTCACAATTTGCAGGGGGATACGGTCTCTGTATGGTGAGTAGTTGACTTTTTTGTAGTATAGTTGGGCCATGGTTCATAGCAATTAACAACCTGAGTGAGAAAGAGGGAGACCAAAGAGATTCTTAGGTGCCTGAAGGTTTCAAGTGGCCAGTTTATGGAGGCAACCTGGCTAAGGGGTTGGAAAATCTTCAACTGTTTTCACACCACAATCTTTCTCTTCTTGCAAAGTGGGATAGCAAAAGAAGCCCAGACTTTTGGGTGGAAAATACCTGGGTTCAAACCTTGCCTTTACTAGCTCTGTGACCTGTGATCTGTGATAAGTTACTCAAGCCCATTGTGCTTTGCTTTATGATTGTTAAGGTTATCAGTATTAATAGCAATTACCATTTAGTTACTGCTTACGGTGTACCAGGCTCTGTGCTAAAGAATAATTCCTTACTCATAAAACTATTATGAGTCAAATGAGATAATATATTATCAGAGCAACTGGCACAGGGTAAACCTTTTAAGACATGGCACAAATTAATTCCTTCCTTCCCTTCTGCTGTCTAAAGATACTCATGGTAATACTTCTGACTGTTGGAGCGACCATTGGCCAATTTCCTTTAGGCCCTGGGCCTATGGGCCTGTGTTAATTTTCAGGGTTACATCTGCAGCTGCCCCAGATGGAGATCCTGGATTAAAATCCAGTTTTTATGCTAACTAAAACCCTGCTTCTTGCGGATAGTTACCGGGGAATGTATATTGGCTCCAATAGGACAAAGTCATGTACCTCCTCTGCCTATTCATGATTTTTCCTCTACCACTCAAAACCAAGGAGCTGATGGATCTGGTAATCTGTTTGATTCAGTTCTGAGAAGTGAATGGTCTGTTTTACATGCACCACATCTAAAACCAGATTTTAATGGAATTGATTTTATTTTACTTTAAAAAAAGTTTTAATGTTTTTAAATTTATTTTTGAGAGAGAGAGACAGAGAGAGACAGCGTGAGCAGGGGAAGGTCAGAGAGAGAGGGAGACACAGAATCCAAAGCAGGCTCCAGGCTCTGAGCTAGCTGTCAGCACAGAGCCTGATGCGGGGCTCAAACCCACAAACCGTGAGACCATGACCTGAGCCGAAGAAGTTGTAAGCTTAACCAACTGAGCTGCCCAGGTACCCCAATGGAATTGATTTTAAAGTAAAACCTATTATTGAATTACTACAATGTGTTTAGCTTTCTCTGGGAAACCAAGAAAAAAGAATAGTCTTTGCCTTCAGTTGCATAGAATGAATGGCAGTATAGAGTTCTTGCCTCATAGTTTCAGATCAAATTCATGCACATTCCTCACTGACTCCTCCTACTAGTCCTGTGAGATAGGAATGCTTATTCTCTCCAGGGAAGATGAGGCTCAGATCCATAAGGTGATTGGCTCTCCTTCCCCACCCCCCTGGGGCTTCCAGGACTCTCTGGAGGCTGAGTTTGGCTGGACCTATTTAATTGTCTCATTACTGAAGTATTTTGCCAGCAAAAAGAAATGGAAATGTGATAAAGGGACACTTCCGTCATCTGCTGGATGGAGGAGAAGATGAAGACATGAAGCTTCCACAAACATATGCCTCACTCTTCCAGGTAATTACATCCCTGCTTTAGCAAAGGGAGAAACATATATTATACCAAGTGGCATTTGCCATTCATGTGCTTGTGATCTTCTGGGAAGTTGGTATTTGAAGGTGAGTGTCACCTCTTACCCTGAATAGGCCCAAATGACAAATTTCTCTCTCTGCATCCAAATCTCAGGAGAGCATCCAAATCTCTGTTTGGCTCTCTTAATAAGCACTGATATTCTGTGCTACTTTCAAGTAACTCAGCAATGGCTAAGGAAAGTGTAAGCATTTGTCACTAAACAGCTGATGACTTTAATAATACTAATTGTAGACTGCCTCCCTGCCTCCCCATCTCCATTATAAACAAAAAGAGGGGAGGAAGAAGAGACAGTGTGATCTCCTCAACAGAGACTCAAAACCCGGATTCAGTTTATACTTATTTAGTTAATATATATCAACACACTAGAAGTCTTCAGTATGCCTAGCGCTGTGCTAGTCACTTGAGGAGGGTACAAAAGAATAGGTCCATGTTTTCATCTCTCACCTAAACCATTCCACAACCTTACAGTTGATCATCCTGACTTCATTCTTTTCCCCTCCACAGGGTCTTCTGCAACATCCCATTATCCCATAGAACACAAATCTGATTCCATTTAGCTCTTCCTTGATTAGCTGTGGTGAATTCAACATTCCTTTCTGAGGTCTACTCAGTCTTGGCTTATGTTTACCTCTACAACTTCTCACCTTCATCCACTATTCTTTAGCCTTGTGGAATTTCTTTTGATTCTTTCATCATGCTAAGCTTTTTGTCACCTCAAGGCCTTTGATTACCTCCTGGAACACTCTCCTCTAGCTCTTTTAATCATTTAGGTTTCAACAAAATGTCACCTCCTCAGAGCAGCCCTCACTAACCACTTTTTCTAAAGTAGTTTCTTCATATTTTCTCTTCATTGTATTCTTTTCCTTCTTAATACTTATCATAATTCATAGTGACATATTTCTTTGTCTTGCTGGATAATCAGCTCTTTTGTCCAAGTTGCTTTAAAGCTCAAGTTCAGGACTATATCTGTCCTTTTTTATAGCACCTGCACCTAGCCAAGTTCCTGGCACACCCTGGATACTTGATATATATATTTGATGAATGAATGAGTAAAGCTTCCATGATATTCTCTCATCTTTCTCCATCTCATCCTAAGTTCTAGCCATATGGAGCCATGCTCTCTGAGTGGCCCTTTTATGGCCATGTCTTTGCACATAACTTCATCCTACTCTCTCTACTTAACAAATTCCTTCTTGGCTTCAGCACCTTGCTCATAGTTCTCCTCCTTTGTGAAGTTTCCCACCCCTCACCCCAATATCTTCAGAAGGCTAGCCAATCTCCCTCTGAGGTCTCCACTGATACTTGAATAACATTTCTCCAATGTCACCTAATAATAGCATGTTTGTCTTTATGCCACTAGGGTTGGAGTACCTTGATTCCTGTCTTCCCAGTACTTGCATGGGAGCTGGAACATGACGGGTACTCAACAAATGAATGTTTAATGAACAAATACAATCTAGTTGAGGAAGGTTGGCATGGTCATGGAATGAAGTGCTTGATTACATGGTAGTGATTTGATAGTTTGGGATTTCAGAAAGGACTCCATGAGGTCTGGAGATCTCAGAGAAGATTTCATGGAGGAGGTAGGTCTTTAGTCAGTCCTTGGAAGATGAATTAAATGTACAAATGTGGGGGCACCTGGCTGGCTCAGTTGGTAGAGCATGTGACTCTTGATCCTGGGGTTGAGTTTGAGTCCCATGTTGGGTATAGAGATTGCTTAAAAATAAAATTAAAAAAAAATGTGAAAATATGAGGGTAATCTAGGCCCTACAGAGCATAAGAACAATAGTAGTGAGATTGATTATGGCCTATTTGGGAGACATTGATCGAGAGCACAGTTTTCAGGCTATAATAAGATACAAATATTAAAGGTGAGCTAAGATTCCAATGCAAGAGCTTATAACCTCAGTTTTCCCATCTGCAAAATGATCTTAAGTGCTTTCTGCCCATTTGCTACTTAAGAGGTTATCATGAGAGAAAAGGTTAGATGTATTTTCAGATGGTGTCACAAGTGATGCTGTGCTAAGCACTGTTGTTGAAGGAAGATCTGTGCCCACTTTAGTAAGGGTGTGGTGTAAACTGAAGACAAATGTATCCTACAGCAAGATGAGAAGGGAGGAGCTAGCAAATTCGGTGCTCTATTATGTGCCAGGAACTATGCCAGGAGCTGATGCAACAAAATAATTAGTATAGTTTTGAATACTTAATATGTCCCAGGAACTGTGCTAGAGTACCACTAATACTACTACTGCTTCCTGTGCTAATGTTAATAATAATGAAGGCACCAAGCAGTACCATTCATTGAACTTTCACTGTGTGCCAGGTGTGTGGGCTATAGTAGTGAATAGATGGGACAGTAAAATCATGGTAATTTGAGACTTGAAGTAAGTATAATTGTATTACATATAGTCAATTCACAGTCTAGATTTACTTTTCATTTCTTGCATTTGAAACTGATCTGGTCTATTGCATTTCCAGTGAGCTGTGCTATGAGAAGCCTCATAGTATTCCCCTTAGAGAAAAATATCTCTTTCAGGGGTATGCCTGAGAGTATACTATTAGAGAGTCACTCCTTTGCTTTAAGGCTTTACATCTCTAAAACTACCCCTGGAAGGAATAAAAGAAATCATGTGGGTAACAGCTATGAACACCTTAATATGGATTCCTTGATTAGGGAAGTTGTTGTGGCCTTCAGAGTACAGAGACATGTGTCTAAGGCAGGAAAGGTGTGATAAAGGGAAAAAGAGAGGTCTGGTGTCCAGCCTTGGAAATCTCTTTTATGTATCCATGCTCACCTTTATAATACACAATGGGCAATGCTGTAAAATGGGTTCTCTACATTGTCTGACTATATGTAGGCTTATGTAGACATCTAATGACTTGCCTAGTGCCCTGCTCTCTTCCAACCCCACAGCTGGTGCTTTTTTACCCTTGCTTACAGCTTTAACCTCAGCCTTGCTCCAGGCTCTGGGACCAATCCTTTCTTCATATGCTTGCTCTTAGTCCTACTCTGCCAGTATTCTGGGAAAAAAATAGCTAATAATAGAGTTTCTGGCATCTCTTGAGGATGTGTTATTGGGAAGGTTCCTTCCCATCACCCTTTACCTTTATGCTTGGCAGATTGTACTCATTTGCCATTAACCTAAGCCAAGAGATGAGGTTGACTTTCCCATCATTATGCACTGGCCTTGAGGTATATTCTGAACTGAACAAAATAAAACCAGCCAGCACTTTATGCCATTCTACAAGTGAACCTCACTCCCAATGTAGTCTCGAAAGTATGGAACATTAGGAATGGTCTAACAGGCTAGCCCCGGGGGCTTATCATGTTCTCTCTTTTCTGTGGTACTAGAGGAAATTGTCTAATGGGATCTGTGACATTGGTAAGCTTAAATGATGTGATTTAAAGAGCTCAATCAATGGACTGGGCAGAAGGCCAGGGTACAAATCCCAGCCCAGATCACAGCCCAGCTCATGACTTTGTCTGAGAAGGAAAGCATGGCTCCTACCTAACTAAAAAATTGTGCACTTAGAGGGACCTGGTATCTGTGTGGGGCTTTCAATTTGTGCTATAAGTATTGATCTTGAATAGTGACCTCTCACCTTTACCCATGCCTATCTATCCACTTCTACATTTCTTCAGAGTTCTTTAAGATGGGTAGATTTAATCTGGTAACACTTGTGGAAGCTCAAGTGTAAATGGTGGATAATAAGCACATTTAATGAATATGTACCAGGCACTGTGGTAGAAGACAATGATAATGGCTGAGTGGCTTAGAGCCATACCTCTTCTAGGAAAAAAGTTACATTCAAGAAGGAACCTTTAATGGTCAACCCAAAAAGTGACTGAAGTGGAAATTTTATGTACAAAGGCACAGGAGCGGGCTGGTCAGAGGAAGACTGTGTGTGTGTGTGTGTGTGTGTGTGTGTGTGTGTGCACACATGCACACGCCAATGTGTTTGGTGGTGTTGATTTTGAGAGCATTTTAGCTCCTTTCAGAATACCACTTTGAGCTTCCTAATTTTAATGTAGTAATTCTAATCTTTCCCAGAGAGGTCCAGATCTTGAACCTCCTGCAGGGGACCTCATCTAGAATTACCTCCTGCCCAATGAAAAGGTCCCCTTGATGATATCCTGTTAAGTGATTATTCAGTTAATGAACCATTCCACTGATGGGAAACTCACCACTTTCTTATATGTGTGGTGAATACTGACTTTCAGGAATTCCTTTCTATGTTCATCTGAAGTCATCTGCCTATGACTTCCATCTCATTGCCCTAGTTCTGTTCTCTAGAGGAGTAAAAGCCTTCAGATGTTTAATTTAATTTCAGCTCTCATGTCTCTCTCTGCACTAAGTCTCCCCTTCTCTAGAGTTATGATCATTCTAGTGGTATGCTTCTAGTTACACTATACTTTGTTTCTCTTGAAATATCATGCTCAGAAATGAACCTAGTACTCTAGAATGATCAGGCCAGCACAGATTACACTACACCTATTTTTTCTGCATTTATACATTCAGCAATACTTTGTTAAGGTCAAGATACCATAACATCTTGTTTCAGAAGGCACTCTAAACCTTCCTGCATAGTGGTATATGGCAGTATTGTTTCTCATTTGTATAAATCTTATCAATTCAAGAATTTCATTAATTTATAAATAATAAATTAACATTAAGCACTTTTCATATGCCAGATGAAATGCTCCTAAATGCTCCACCTACATTATTTAATTATTCCTTACTTTTAGACAGTTCCTATTATAATCTCCCATCTCATGGATAAGGAACCTGAGACACAGAGAGGTTAAGTAAATTGCTTTTAGTTCACACAGCTAGTAAGTTGTGGTTTGGGGTTAGAGCCAAGCTTCTGATGCCAGAGTCTACATTTTTAACTACTTCAATGAAGGTAGATTCTTTCATATGCTCCATAATACCTATAATAGTGCCAGGAATAGTAGATATTCATTGTTTCAATTCAACAAATACTTGTTATGCACCTACTATTTGTCAGGCTCAGAGTACTTGGTAGTGAGGAATACAAATATACATATATAAATGATATAGCCCTTGCTTTTAAGCAGCTTCAAGTCCAGAGGGAGAAAAAAATGAAAGGAAGTTAAATGTACTATGGTGTGATAAAGATTCTAGCATATAGTAAGGACACAAAGGAGGAAGTGTTTAACTCTACCTGGGGAGGTAATTGAAGAGAAAGTAATATGTGAGCTATGTCTTGTAAAGTTGATAGTAGTTCACTACATAGCAATGTTGGGATGGTCATCCTAAGCAATAGACACAGCATGCACTCAGATATAGATGTATAAAACACAATTGTATTTTAAGAGAACATTACCTTTCTATTCTTCATACCTCCCAAGCATGTGACCCCATTGGGACCTTTGCACATGTGGTTCACTGCCTATAACCCTCTTCCACTACATCTTCACAATTTCTTTCTTTCTTTAAGTCTATTTATTTTCAGTGAGAGAGAGAGAGCGAGCGAGCGAGCTGGGAAAGGGCAGAGAAAGAGGAAGAGAGGGAATCCCAACCCAAGCAGGCTCCATGATGTCAGCATGCAGCCCGACGTGAACTCTATCCCATGAACTGTGAGATCATGACCTGAATTAAAATCAAGAGCTGGAGACTTAACCAACTGAGTCACCCAGGCACCTCCATAATTTCTTTCTTAACATGTAGGTTTCAGAACAAATGTTATCTCAGTAAGCTTTCCTAGACCACTTTTTCTAATGGAGCAAGCCTCTCACATGTTCCTCTCCATCTCATTACCGTGACTTATTTTTCTTCAAGAATGTATCACTATTTAAAATGACCACATTTATATTTGTTTATTATTTTAACAATTACCTCTCCCAACCAAAATATAAACTTCGTAATAGCAAGAACCTTATTTATCATATTTACTACTCTGTACTCAAAGCCTGCCACTTAGTAGGCTCTCAATAAATTTGTATTGAATTACTACACGAAATAATGGTAAGGATAGAGATGGGATAATGTTCTGTCAGTAGAGCTCTGCTTTTGTTTGTATGTTTAACTTCATCTCCTCCATACGCCATGTGCTCAAGCAAGAAACTCCTTAATCTCAAGGAAAGAGTCTAAATTGGTCTAAAACTAAGTCAATATTAGTAATTCCAATATTTCTTTCGCAAGTGATTGATCTAGGTTTGAGTATTTGTTGCATTTCTTGCCAATGCAATGTCCTAGCAGACTTCTGAGAAAGGCCTTTTTTTTTTTTTTTCTGAAAAAGAGACGTAAAAAAAGAAATATTTCCCTTTTTGTCTCTGAATGTTGTCATTTGCTTGTGACACCAAAGACTTTGGTAGCCACCTTGGAACTATGAGGACAACCAACCTAAAAGAATCTTTTATGATGCCTTTGAGCTATTTAATTAACCAATCTGGGAGTTGCTCAATCTCTACTCTTTTCGTTGTGTGAGATAAAAACTCCCTTTTTGTTAACCCCTTTTATTTTATTTTATTTTTTAATTTTTTTCCATAATATTTTATTGTCAAATTGTTTTCCATACAACACCCAGTGCTCTTCCCCTCAAGTGCCCTCCACCATCACCACCACCTCTCTTCCCCCCTCCCCCCTCCCCCCTCCCCCCCAACCCTCAGTTCATTCTCAGCATTCAATAGTCTCTCAAGTTCTGCATCCCTCTCTCTCCCCAACTCTCTCTCCCTCCTCCGTTCCCCCTGGTTCTCCATTAGGTCTCTCTTATTTTCCTGCTAGACCTATGAGTGCAAACATATGGTTTCTGTCCTTCTCTGCCTGGCTTACTTCACTCAGCATGACACCCTCGAGGTCCATGCACTTTCCTATGAAGGGCCATATGTCATTCCCTCTCATTGCCGTGTAGTACTCCATCGTGAATATATACCACATCTTCTTGATCCATTCGTCAGGTGATGG